>NW_027176395.1:3731540-3930071 GCF_023349555.1 Cebidichthys violaceus | reverse complement strand
CTTTCCGCTGCTGACCTTTTCCCTCCGCCGTCCTCTGTTCTCCGTTTCCTCCCCCTTTTTTCGCACACGTTCCGTCTCTTCTTCGTCATTAATAAGAGGTTGGTTTTTTTTTCATGGAAACGTGTGCAGGACATTTGCTGAGTGGTGGCCTGCAGCCATGGCTTTCACTGGAATAAAGCTTCACCAAGGAGGAAAATCTGTCATTGCATGTATTTGAATTCACACAAATCCTGTCCTAATTAAGGCAACTATTTGGAGTAGCGGCAACGGAAACAAGAGCCACAACGATTTGATGTCATTGCTTTAATTACAAAGCTTTCATTAATGACGTTTTATTCTAAAGACAGTCCTGCAGGAATTTGATTTGACCGATAGACTTTACCTAATTAGACACTATATAAAATAGAAACCACATTCATTCAGCCCCTGTCTTTCAGAATATCCTTCCTTACATCCCAGTACTTGTACAGGGAGTGTATGTCCATTTTGTCATAGTGTTGCTGACCCAAGGTTATTACTTTGTGCAGTGGCATATACAGCCACTTTGTTTTCATCGCACGAGGCTCAGGAGCGTTGTTCTCGGTCGTTTAGTTGCAACGTCGGGCCACCAAACAAAGTTAGCAATTAGCTAGTGTGCACAGAGGAGCGTTCAGTGGCTACAATGCCCAGCGACTCCCCCAGGATAATGCAACGCGGAGCTGAAAGGAGCGTGAATATGAGACCGAGTAGACACAAACGCAACTCCAAATGAACGATAATGGTATCGTGTAACTGCTGGATGTGCGGCCGTGTCTGCCAGCATATATTTCCCGCACGGTGTTGTCTTATCAACATTTCAGAGGCCGTAAAAACAGTCTGTGCCGGTTCAAGGTTGAGCAACTAAAGCACTTGGCAAAGACTAGGAAAGAATGTATAGTGAAAGTGATAATGTGGAAGACTTTCGTGTATAGCTTAGATAAAAGTCGGTTAAGTCAGTCTATCGCCGAATGAGGGAACACAAAGGTGATTGTGTTTCATGGCCCGTTGATGAAAGTCCTTGCATTTGCAGTATTACAAATTGGGTGTCTGTGGCAACATTGCTGGGAAAAGGCAACATCGACAAACTGTTGTTTGTCGCCACTGGTGCCGCCGAAGAGAAACAAAATGGAGATCTCAAGAGATTGTAACTCGAGGAGAAAGCATTCGTTTTTGGTCTGCAATGAATGTGACACGGTTCATTATCATGGTATGTAATTGTGCATCGTTGAATTATCCAATATTTATCTCATATTATCATGTGTATTTATGTGGACGTCCGATCAGCGTTGATGGTAGATGTAGTCAATTGAAGCAATCAATTCCTGAATGTGTGCTATATCGAACCACAAAGGAAGAGTTGTCCCGATCGAAGAGCCGCGCCAGTAGAGCCTACATGTACCAGCATGCATTGCGCGAAAATGCCCTTATGAATCTCGGTTCGTTGCTGGACAAGTTCATTTTATCTTAAACTTAAAAATGGGGCCCCTTGCACATTATAATGCTGAATAAAACAATATGTGTTGGACCTTTCACACCTCTGTAAATAAATTTATTACCAACTATTAATTTAATTTGACTGCCTTTACCTATGTTATCCCACTTCTACTTTCTATCTACTAAACGATGCACATCTTAACACAGGAATAAATTATTCTTTTACAATATTGGACCAAAATGAAATTTGACGACCGCCGTACGCATTCATTTGAATTATCCTCAACCATGTCGCCGTATCAGAGTAATACCACTCTATTTAAATTTATAGGCCGACGTTTTACTCCCACCGCTATCAACGCCGCTTTATACATAATGAAATTTCACTTCTTTCGGATTATCGGATTTGAATTATTCCCTTATTGTGTGCCTAATGGGCACGGAGACGGATTGAGGCACACAGTGCTCCATTCGCCTTAATGGTGAGAGCCGTTCATATGAAACACACGGACGGGAGGGGGAAGAATTGGGGAAGAGAGTCGGCCGAGCGCAGCGCTCCGTTCCACTTTAAATCGGCCTTACGGAAGGAAGGGCTTTTAAATATAGAAACAATGGGAGGGTGGGGGATTGGATTAGAATTTGAGATGGAGAGACAATTAAACCAGAGAGAGAGAGAGAGAGAGAGAGAGAGAGAGAGAGAGAGAGAGAGAAAAGGAGTGTCATCTTCCGCGGTGACCTCGGTCGGTGTATTGCTGATGACAAACTTAATGGAGCCTCGTTTCCCCAGCGCTGTTCACCTCACTGCACCTGTCTGGACCCTTCTCTCTCTCTATCGCTGGTTCCTACGGTAATTATGTATGCTTGAAGGAGGCCGATCACTCTGCCCAGTCACCGTGTTAGCATTAATAAAACAGGACTCTTTGGAAACCATCTCCCCCCCCCCCCCCCCCCCCCCCCCCTCTCTCTTCGGGCCACAGCGTCTGTTAATACACCGCCATTACGACTAAACAATCAGGGCGGATCCACCGCAGTTAATTTGGCTCGTGACGAATGTGGATTTGAAGCGGGGAGCTCAGCCAAGTGGTGGCGATTTCAGGATCTGTCTCAAAACAGGGAGGTGAACTGAGTCCGTGAGCTGAGAGGAGGATACTCATGGGTTTGAATCACAAACTTAAATATCTTGAGTTTGAGTGAATGATCTTAAACCTTGAGAAACCACTGGTTTCACTCATTTATTTTTTGGCCAATATTTGGATTGGACAATCCAATACATTTATAATATCTGTATGGTGCATATTAAGGGTGTCACGATTCTCCACTTGTCTTTTCATTTGAACATTTTGTTGTTAATAAGCCTTTTAATTAGACTATTGAGTCTTGCTTTATAGAGATCAATGGTTCATTGCATTGACAGCATTTACATTTTCAAATTTGTCTTTAAAAAGATGGTAGTATAACTCAGGGAAAAAGACACAATGTTGCCGCAATGGCAAATTTAGGGAAGCAGGAGGATTTTCCAGTTATGTTGTTTCCCTGTCGTTTATTGTTAATATGTAGCTGACGCCAGCAGCCAGTTAGCTTAACTTAGCATGAAGAATGGTAACAAGGGCTAAGAGTTAGCCTGTCTCTGTCTGGAGGTAAGAAATCTGTCAATCATCACCTCGAGAATTCACAAAATACAAACATTTGTTTGATCTGTAAGACACCTAGACAAAAGTTAAGTTGTAGTTTTTCAGGAGTATTTTTTTTTTGGCTGGGTGTAGTTGCCAGGCAACCAGTGGAAAAAAAATTATAGTCTGACACAGAATCCCTAATAAAGCGGCAAATTGTTATTTCAGCAATTTCTTTGTATGGCTTAATTAGCTGTGTCCTGCTTCTTCCGGTCTCAATGCTAAGCTAACCAGCTGCTGGCACCATCTACATATCTACCATAAAAAATATGACCGTAGATAGAGAACTGAACAACTCAGGAGAGTTTGTCTGAACTACACCAAACACAGTAGTTGTAAAATCAACTTAAAGCACGATCTCACTTGCACCAACTCCTGAAAACGTTTGCTTTGCATCTTCATCACTGCTTCTAGAATCTATGCATTTCCAGCGATGACTCAATGTCACCTCAAAGTCCTGTAAAGGTCTTGGTTCCTGAACTCAGACGGGACCACCTCACCGTGCGCACGGTGCTTTAGTTAATGTCTTGCATGCTGTGTTTTGTTTGATAGCCACTATGCTAGAAGACCAGAAAACACAGCAGAACAGACTGAGTCACGCTCGGCTGTTGACCTGGAATAGACGATGACAAATGCTTTTGTACTGCTTATTCAACATGCTAATCACGCTTCGCCCATCGCGTGCAAGGAGTGACACAGCCCCGCTGACAACAAATGTTTCTAACTCATTCTGTTGAACAGTGTTCCCAAAAGCTTGAGTTCATCATAGCATCTCATCAGACCAGTGTGGGCCAGCTGACACCACCGATTGTGATTTCCTGTGGCTTTAAATAAATAAAGTCACGTTGCACACATTTTCAACTCAAACAATATACAACAACAGCAAAAAAAGTAGCAATTGTCCTTGAGAGATGATGTTAATGATTCATTTGTCAACAAAATTGTCAATTGATTAAAACATTTTTACAAAAACAAACCTATTTTGCATTTTTTTTATTTCAATGTGGCGGACACATTGATTATTGATTAGTCGATCAACATAAAATATAATTGCAAATTACCTTGATAATTAATTATTCGTTTAACTCATATTTCTTGTTGTTTCTCAATGGTGAAAATTTTCTTTTTCTGTCGTTTTTATTTCGCAGTAAACCTAATACCTTTATTTTTGACTGTAGGCCCAGTCACATTGGTCTTTGGGAGATTACTAAAAATGAATTTTATGTAATCTAAGCAATTAATTGATTAATCAAAACAATGATGAACAGATTGTGAGCCGACTATTCAGAGAGACCCCCCTGGTACAAAACTGCTGGAGGCTCTACCTGTGAGGATTAGAGCTCGGATGGAAGCGTATTACGGTCAACCACCTTGCATCACCGACTTAATGATTGCTGGCGTGTGGCGTCCACGGAGAGCGTCTTAGCCCCCGGCAAGTACGGCTCCGGGAAGTCTGAGGCAAGGCTCTTTAACCTCTTAGCAGGACTCGGCGTTCCGATCAAAGAGCCGCCAGTGCGCTGAGGAGCACACGGTTTATACACCCTGGGATCCAGATGTCAACAATTATATCAAGGCACACGGGTGAAGCGTCTGGAAAGGTCAAACGGACGACATCGCGACCCGCGAGAGAGTCTTTCTCGCTTCGGGGATGTCGCTGTTGCCTTTTACCTCCCCAGTGCTGAGTCACATCTACAGGTCAGAGGAAAAGCCAAGACAGAAATAGATAATAAAAAAAAAAACAGAGACAGTGATGACTGTGATGATGAAGAGAAAACTGACACTGTGGGACCAGAGTAGCACCACTTTCAAAACCACATACATGTATGCTTGTGTTGAAGCTGTGCTGGTATGGAAGCAGGGACTGTAGATTTAGTCACACGCTGCCTTTTGCTATCCATGCAGGACAGCCCTGAGGAGTCGGACCCCCCCGTCTGGTGCGGACACGGCCTTCACGGGATTTCGCGACCTGAAGCACGCGGTGGAAACTGGCAAAGGACCTGAGATCCGCTCCGAGGGGTAAAGAAATCGCACCGTTAATCTATCCAGAGCAGTTGCAAGGCGATGGATATTACTTATCATCAATCACTGATGTCGTTGAGTTCCTTGCAGTAAACCAGCTGCCCTTTAGAAGTGACCAGGATGCTTTCAGTTGTATGGATGAAGATGGATGCTGGCTATTGTTTGTCTTTTTTGGAGTATAAGTTGAGGAAAGTTGCCGTAGAAAGCACAGACTATCCTACACACATCAGCCCATGGTATTCTTTTACTAGAGATAATGAGTACGTTAGGAAGGGCGCAATGTGAGGGAGGGCTGGTAGTTGTTTTGCACGTTAAAAACGTACGGAACCCAAGATCCCAGCTGGAGGAGCGAATATCTCAGTAGTTTTGCACATTGCGAATGACCAGGGGACCAAGTTCTGCACAAAGCCCACCATTGCTATTCACCAGTAAAGGGGAGACACCAAGACCCCTGCTGGACCCAACGTGTGGACGGGACGGTTATTCTGCGATAATTTGATGACCTCACCACACGTCTCCGAGAGATCACCAACAGCGGGCATTTAGAGTAATCCCCACGTAGTGCAAATAGGCCTCATCGCATTGATTCTTCTGCATAATTAGTGCTATAATTACGGTTATTTTAGTGCATCTATTCCAGGGTAAAAGGACATCGGTTGCATCGGTGTCTTTCAACGTGCTGACCACTAGTAAGCGCTCCTGATTCTGTATATTTTTTACGATGACAATTACGTTTTCAGTCAGCAGGGCACGCTATGAGGAACCTGCTATTCACCCTCGAGAACGTCCTCCCGGAGCATCGCCTTGTTACGCTTCATTGACGCAAGTCCAATTTAATTGAGTTGATATTTGAGAAGGACTTGGGAAAAGTAGAAGGGACAGAAAGGTCGGTCCATCAACGCTGCCAACCACTCCACCAATGGTCAGGTGCCTATTGGCTACTTTATTGTCTTACAGCATTTGAAAGGCATCTTAAAACATATGAAACTCACCGGGTTTCTTGCGAGACACTGGTGAGGCAGATGTTGCGTAATATGCCAAAAAGTAGCCTAGAGACCTGCTCACTCTAGTTAAACTGTATCAACCTCTCTCACACAAGATGCATGCATATGCACACTTGTACACACACACACACACACACACACACACACACACACACACACACACACAGAGGAAAAGAGAGCGATGTAGCACAGCGCCTCTGTCCCGTTCCCGTTGAGACAGAAGTAGCGTGATTTTGTTTCATTTGTGAACATTTTTTTGAAAGTGTTCAATAATCATCAAACCATGTTGAGACTGTCTGTCTATCTAACTCCTCTGCTGCTTTTCAGCACCGGGGACAGCAGCGCACACAGCAAACAGCACTACCCGTCTGAGGATAACTCATAATGTCGATGCATAATGAATAATGTGAGATGACGATTCCTTACTTCATGGGCTATTTGGGATTGTTGGGGTAATACAAAAAATAAAATCCCAATGTATTTGAACACTTATTTGGACATTGATTACCATGCCAACGGTCAGATCCTTGGAGCCTTACATCTAGGCCTGTTTAGTAAAGATGTGCTTCACTCAAACAGGGCTGAATCCAGACTACTTTATTTTAAAATGCACCTGCCTGCCTCGTCCATTGAGACAATTTTTGATGTGGTAGCTTGAGTGAATCACCTCCACTCTAATGACTCTGATCTTTCCCCACTTATTCTAAGTATGCCATTCATTCTGCTCACAACAGTACTGTTCGCTCAACAGAATTGCCGATCGAGCGGTATTACCTCTGAGATTCAACGCAATTCTAGTAAATCTCAAATAAGGCAGAATTGGGCTTTGTGGCCTCCAGAACGTCTTCCAGCTTAGACAAGTAATTGCAGTTCAGACTCATGAAAAGTGCACGGCCTACAGAACACCTCGTTAAGCTTAATATCGGCTGACACTGCAATGGCTTGTGGTTTTCCTCAACAGCAAAGACAGCTGAACCGAGTTTGTACGCTGCGACCTGACCTGCTGCAATGTAACTCAGAATAACGGGGGAAAAGGGAAAGAGCGTGGGAAGGGATGCTTGTCGGAGAAAACACAACAGAGAGAAGCCACGGGGGAATGGAACGAAGAAGAGAAGCAAAGACGACTCAGACAAAGACGATGAAACCCAGAGCGGTGCTCAGCGGAGCGGAACAGAACGCGAGGCACCTCGACGGACGAACGCAGTCCCGCGCGCGACTTCTGTGTCTCGCTGAGCGTCGCCGCGTGAACACGGGCCAGAAACTTAAGAAGCTGACAAAAACCACGCTCCCTCCCAGGCACACGGTTATCCCTGTGACTGCTAAACGCTACACCGGACTGAACCTGCCCTGGTTGCCAGGCGCTCTGCCAGGGCTGAACGTGGGTCAACGTCTGCTGCATGCTGGTGAAACATTTACACGTTCCTTTGGGGCAAAAATGTGAAAAGGCATGCTGAATAAAATTCAGTTCAAATTGTTTAGATGGCCTTAATAACATATATAGGAAACGCAGACAAAAGCAGCAGGCCTCTCTCATTCAGGCCGAAGTCACTGGCAGATTCTATCATCTGTCCGGCTAATGTGTCCAGCTGACTAAAGGGGTCTTAAATATGGACTTGAATATAACTACATGCTATCGGACCGATGGCGAACATGTGCGATCAGACAGTTAATCGCCTTCTAGCGACTCGGTTTGCGGACGCTTGCATGCTTCTCGAAACGGTAGATTTTTGACTTTGAACATTAGAAGAGAGAAAAATCCAATAAAGAGCGGCACAGAGCTGCTAACCTCACCCTGAACTCTGATAGCATCCGAGACCAGCTTCAACACATGGGGGAAATACTACACAAAGAATGTGCAAGTCGTGGACGGGCATTTATTTTATTACTTCTTTTTTTTTATATATATATGTAACCCGTAACCCCACAAACTGATGCAACTATTAAGTTAATGTGTACCTCGGCCTTGGAAGGCAAAGGCCCCGTTAGAAAAAAAATGGTATTAGAAACTATGTGACCGATTAGAACTTCTGTCAGTGTTTCCAAACATAACTCAATGTGCGTCAAACTGGCAGGGCGTGACTTTGTATTCCACACGTTGTCTAAAATTAGGCAAACGTGATGCTGAGATACAAATATCTGCATGCACTACTTTGAGGAAACCCTTCCAGATATATCTAAATATTAGTACCCACTGTGTATAATATATACAGTCTCTCTCTCTTTGTTCCTCTCAAGATAAGGTTGGTTTACAAGTATGTGAATGCCCAGGGGGGGAACTACGTTACAGCAGCAGCAGAAAAGTACGATATAGATAAGAATACAACGGAAAAAATAACATATTGATGTAAGTAGGGCACCTCGAGGATATGAATTAGCCATTAGAGCACATTTGAGATAAAATTACGGATGGAACTGTAGATAAAGCGATATGCAGAGCTCTTTTTTTTTTCGTTCTGTAACAATTCTTGATGCGGTGACTTTTTTTTTTTTTTTTTTGATCACCTGCAGGAGATGTGTGCTGTAACCAGTCTACTGATTCACTGCAAAATCAGGTGGCACACTGTTTGATGGATTCTGGGACATAAATGTGACAAGTGGGATCTGCGTGGGATCTGGGATTTGAAGCTCATTCTCTGTTGCTCTCAGTTGTTTCAGAATAAAAGTGTCAATTGATCGCCCCGGAATGTAAATGTGGATGTGGTTCAGGCCTCCGACAAGCACAGAGAAATTGCATCTGTGCGGCTTGATATGTTTCAGCAATGAGCACGCTTGAAGTAACTGCTATCCATGTATTCTAATGCGCTCCGCTCATTACGGTTGAGTTTGGGACATAAGAATGGGCCATGGACCGAGCGGCAATGCGTTTTAATGAGCCTGTATTTATTTATCTTCACAGTATTTATTGGGTGGCTGCTATTTAACACTTTATGGATTTGCAAATCTATTTGTAAATATGTAAAAAAAATACATCAAACAGACCTGTAAGCAAGAAGCATATTTCATCGCTGAGTTTTAACTCGGCTGAGCAAACCAACACGGTTCTGAAAAACTGCAAACATATAAACAAGCAGCAGTCCTGCTACGATCCTCTCCCACATACTGTCAGAACTGCTCTTCCTCCTTACTGTCATTCGTAAAATAGTTGACAGTATACGTTCCCTCCAACGTTGGCCCAGTAACAGGAAGTTAACACAACAACCTGACATTACATGTATTTCACGATCACTAATGAATCCCTTCCAGGCAATAGTGGCTTTTCGACATATGCACTCACTCTGCAAACACAGAGTGCAGCGCAGTTCCTGGTTGTTGCAGACAGCGAAATTAAAGCAATATGTTTTCAATGCCGCAGTAGTCCTTTCAAAGGGGAAGTAAATAAGTGTGTTTACCGTCCAACACAACAAAATGGCCTTGATGCATCTGCTCGGGGTTGATGCCACTGTGGATCAGTACCAGTGACTCATCCATCACTTAGAAATTGTTTGGCTTGTACTTTCCATCCACGCTCAACCCAGTTGAGTTAAAAAAAACAAACATCTCCAGTGCTGCAATCCTTCTGGAGACATTTCACACAAACCACAGTTAATAACCTCAGGAGGACAGGAAGGAAAGGAGAGGGAAATTCAGAGTGTCACTGAAGTCATTAGGATACATCCTCTGGGAACCACGAATCCCCGCTTTGAGATTTGAGCCAATCCACCAAGTGTAGAGATATTTCACTGGATAACTGAGGCTGTTCAAATCTCTCCCGACTTTATCTTTTATACCCTTGTTTGTCTTTGTCCCTCTGTCATTGTCCCCGTCTCCAGTGCTCTCCCTCACTCTCCGTATAGACGCTAACGTTAGAGTCGGTGCTAACAAGCCGACAGCCAAGTGCCTGCTGAGAAGTAAATGAATAGCATTTACGGTCTGAAGTTTCGGTGCCGCCGTGCAGCAGAGAGGCCAAGTGACACGCACGGAAGCCACGTGGATGCTAAATAGGAGCTACACAAGGACACACACCTACATGCCTGCTAGTTGATAATGCTCATTAACACACATTGTGCATGTAAAGTCCCGCCTAAAGTTCTCACCAGCTAAAAAGTTTCTTGGGGCTAGCTCCACACACATACGCACACACACACATTAGTGCCTCTTTAGCATTTTACACTTAGGCTGGCAAAGCAGCTAACTGGCTCCCCGCTTGGATCACATATTATGTGTGTGTGTGTGTGTGTGTGTGTGTGTGGGTGGCTAAAAGAGAGAGTGTGGAAGGTAATTGTTCCCTATAATTGTGATAAATGATGTATTCAGTCTGGTACTTCCAGCACTTCCCAACCATTCTTTGTAAGTTCTCTCTCTCTTTGTCAAGTTCCACAACTTTCTCTCCCTCTCTCTGCCTCACCCTCTCAAACGAGGCGTAATCACATGAACAATGCGGATGCGGTCATTAGACCCATAGTGACGGCGAACCTAACAAGACAGTGTTAAGCTTTCTATCCTCCTCTCTCTCTCTCTCTCTCTCTCTCTCTCTCTCTCTCTCTCTCTCTCTGTGTAATGAGATGTCATTAAAGCCCATAGCACAGTCACATTGCTCCTTTCGAGACAATATCAAGCTTTTCCCTCGCACCATAAAACACCATGATGGTGCTTTGGGCGAGAGGACTCCTTTTGTTCATTTCTGTCTCGGTCTTTGGGTTACTTAAACCATAAAGCGTGATTTCTTAAACAACTCTTGTGTCTTTTTTGAAAACTACAGAAGGAGGAAGAAGTGCAAAAGTTTTGTCTTAAAAGTCAAGGTGAAATATTAATCCGCCCCGCTAAGGAAACTATAATACTATAATGTATACCATAATACAGGGGTCGGCAACCTTTTTTCATGTGAAGTGACATTTTTAAATTTCTGTGTTTTTACCAATTTAACCCAATCAAAATTAAGACACCACATCAAAATTGTATTACATCCATCTATGCACAGCAACATTTAAAAAAGTTAATAAATATTTTCTCCCATAATCACGGCATCCTAATTATACACTATATAATTATACATTATACACAACCTAACGAAATGTTAGGTTGCCTATACTGGCTAAAATATTTAATGTATGCGCATTTTTCCATATTTCATTCACAATTTTTCATCCAAACTTGAAATCTCTCATCGGACGTTTTCCATGCTAGCGTTTGACTGACTTTGAGGACCCGTGTTGCTAGAGCTTCCATGGTGCGCTACTGTCTATGTAGTCTATGGATGCTGATGCAAGTTGTTTATCCCCTATTTCTACCATGCTTTAGCTATGAAAGAGGTATGCCCTTTTACAACATGCATTAGGGTAAGCTCATGAAGCTGCTAAGTTTGTATTTGACTTGGAAAGTGGAAGTTCCTTAGCTTAGCTTGCGTTAGCCACAATTAGGTCAAACTTTTCGCTATGTTATTTAAACACCTGCTATGTCAGCAGCTCACTCCTGCTCACTCAGTGTTGTGTCCCAAATAATAGAAAGGAGTGCTTTCTACCTATCCCAAGCTGTTTTTCTTTCATACGTCCATCTAGGGTGATGGCAAACAACCAGACTGACAAAGCTCACAGCAAAGAAAAGTCCTGAGACCTCATCACTCTGTGGGTTACCGCCGGTGATTCCTATCATGACTCACAGTAATGTGTGGAGTCACGGGATAAGAAAGATAGCTCATTTCAGATTGGGCTAAGCAACGGCGAACAATATCGACCAAGTGGTAACCGTCTGTGATATCATGAGCTATTTTTAGTGCCTGCCCACACACGTAATGCACCAATGAAATTACAGTACAGACATTGTAATTTTCCCAAAATTCGGCTTGCTTTCTAACACTTCCTAACACTTTCTGTTACAACAGAACCAAAACCTAAAGCTTAGATTAATTATCATTTTTTAATCATGAGAAAAGTCAAATCAAGTGAGGGAGCTTGTGTTGTTGGTGGAATTTATAAAGAAAATGAATATCTTTGATTCTTGAGCGTTGATTCAGGGCTCATAAATACCCACTGAGTCCTCTCATGACGGCAATAACGCCAGCCCATTTCAACAGGCTTGGTTTCCTCTGTCTCCCCATGCAGGGTCCTGGGCTCAGCACATTGGAGAATATATGATGTGCATAATAAATCAGGCTTTTGCTCTCACTGAAGTGCCCCTTTAAGGATTCAAAGACAGGAGAATTAAAGCACGCTTAGAGTTTATCTGCTGACCCTGCTGAAGCGTGAAGATATTATGTAAATGCTCACTCTCCACAAAAGTGACGTTTTCATATTCCCTCTAATTTATTTGCAATTATGCTGCATCTTGTGTGTTGTGCTGTATAAATCTTAGGACTCCTTTTTGTCTTTCTTTCATTTCGTCCCTGCTCCATTCGTGACTTCATTTAATTGTTTTGCTCTCTCTTTTGCTTCCTCTCCCTTCTGGTGTCAACCTCTCAAAAACACTGGAAATACCAGACTGTCTGCCAGCCGGTTGTATGTTGCTTAAAAACTATAAGTTAACAGCAGAGAATGACATGACATTTGACCATGTAGGGCACAAGGAGGCGTGGCTGTATCCATCTCTACAATCATCATTTGGCTAGTAATGTGACATGGGCTTTTTACCTGTCCTTTTATGCTTGAATGTCATCTGCTATAATGAAGAGATACCCCAACAGGGATTGGGTGGCTTAGGAACCGTGGTAGACACTGGTAGATCGTGGTAGACAGTGGTAGACATTGGTAGACTTTGGTAAACACTGGTAGACTTTGGTAAACACTGGTAGACTTTGGTCGACTCTGGTAGACTCTGGTGGATCGTAGTAGACCATGGTAGACACCAATAGAATGTGGTAGACAGTGGTAGAATTTTGTAGACACTGGTAGACTGTGGTACAACGTGGTACACCGTGGTAGACAATGGTAGCCCATGGTCGAATTTGGTAGAACGTGGTAGACAGTGGTAGACTGTAGCAGACCGTGGTAAACACTGGTAGACTTTGGTCGACTCTAGTAGACTCTGGTGGATCGTGGTAGACCATGGTAGACACCGGTAGAACGTGGTAGACAGTAGTAGAATTTGGTAGACACTGATAGACTCTGGTACAACGTGGTACACCATGGTAGCTAGTGGTAGCCCATGGTCGAATTTGATAGACCGTGGTAGACAGTGGTAGAATTTTGTAGACCGACTCAGGTTTTGTTCTGTCTGATTCACAGACATTGTAACAGTTCTGGAGATTCCAAAGTTTCCAGAGATATCAAACATTTCAGGCCGTTTTCTGCAAGAAATATATAAGTAACAGTTACACTCTCACAAAGGTTAAGGGCACAAACTAATGGAAAAGACATGTTGACATGTCTTAGGATTCTAGATTATGTGACAAGGTTGAAAATGCTGACAAAATATGAATTCAAAAGAAAAACCTCTTAGTGTGTGAGTCACTGTTTTCTCTATTCACCCTCCTGATTGGCATGACACCAGTAAATCACTTCATGTCTCCACCACTGCTTTGGGTGCGGATTGCTACAGGCCTCCTTGGCCCGAATGTCAGAGTTTTAATGTTCTCTAGATAAATAGACATTTTACTGAAGTGAGTGTGGCACCCATCCATTTTACATACCATTAAGAAAATCAATTCAGCATGCTTTGATTTTATCTGAAGAAGCTGGCAGCATGTACTGTACAAAATACTTAATGCAATGTGCTTTTAATGAGTCGACAATCTAGGAATGTAGTTCATCTCCAAGTTCACTGAGCAAGCATAATTAGTGATATAAACTATATATTTTGTCTTACTCAGGGGTTAAGGACCTATTTTTTTTCACAGAAGTGCTTTTTATTCTTATAAGAGCAATGCTGGGCAGTTTTGCTAAAGGTTGGGGATTTCAGTGCCTTGCTCAACAGACCTGACGGTAGTTAGGGAAGTGGAGGTCCGATCCTGCATTAGAAGCCTGCATTTTATGAGGCTAGCTTTATTTGTATTGCGTGTTCAGTTGTGATGAAGGTTCAATAGCATCCCACTGCTCTCATCCATCCAAATCCATTTCAGTGTACATTTCCAACACAAAGTTTTACACACCATGTGAGCTGTAATAAAAAAAAAAAAAGCAGGGAGTAGAAAAACAAATTGCTCCCCTCTTCTCACAATAAAAAAATAACATAAATTGACTTAAAAAAAGGTCTTAAAACATTGACACAAACACAATGCACAGTGACTTTGGAAACTCAATTTCAAATCTTCATCTCCTCCTTCATGCAAACAACCTCTGCACAACAGCAAGGAAAAACTAAAATAGTTTTGCTCCATAAATAACTAATACACACTTTAAATTGACTAAATCCTTCAGTTCTATCACGTTGAGACACTCTTTTTAATGTGTGTACTAGGACCAAAATATTAATACCGGAATATATTGTACTACTTCCTCTTTTGATACATCATCGACACACTGGTGCCAAATATACGCATTTTCATTAAAACACTCTAAACATTCTGAAAATAAATGAGTTAGCTACGCTAGCGTCTTTAGCATGAACGCCGCACTGCCGTTTGTATTTTCACAGAGACGATCCTCTGTTTTATCTCAGTGGCGGTTCTTTCGGCTCTTTAAACAGAGGGTGAAGGTCACTCGTGGTGATCAAAAACTGTTATCTCAGCATTACTTTCAGCGGGTATAATAACCTGGGCCTATTCGGCATGGTAACCGTAGAAACCGCTCACAACTTCCTCTACGTCCGACAAAATCAGACCTCTGGCCACGCCTGTGATCTCTAGATTAAAATTGAATGTGTGCGTATACAAACATCTGTTTTGTCTTTATTCCTAACACCACACCAGTTTTTTAAAAAAAAAAAAAAAAATGATTCAAGAAGCAGCCAGGCACATTGTTCCTTTAAACCACATTCTTTAATCTTGGTCATCAAATTTCGTGAAACAATTCACTGCATTGAATAAACACATAATTCCTGCGTTTTGCCTTTTTAAGGGCTATTTCTCTCTTCTCCTTCAGTTACACAGATATTGCGATGTATCATGGATGACTTGCAATGTATCGAGTATCGTGGAACCGCTTCATTGTGATATCACCGTGGACAACGTATCGAATTCCTCTGTGATTCCCAGCCCTAGTGGACATGGACACAGTCGATTCATATTAGCTGTATGCAGCATGCGTCCCTTGTATAGCTCAAGTGGATCTTGTAGAACATTTTGTACACTGACACGATGTGTTAGCGCCGCTCTCCAAGGTGCTGAACACCGGGGCAGGAATGTGAAAGCTGTTTAAGGACGATTGTTGTCCGTCCATCTATCTGCTGCGGCCTTTTTGCAAGACGTTCCTGGACATCTGCGGACCTGTCACTACCCGCCTGTGAACATCACTGAGGCTGTCAAACAGGGAACACAAATAGAAACAAAGCTGTGACACGGCATCAGTTATTGTTCACGGGGGAGCCCTCATCCTGACCGCATACAACTATCAAACATGTCATACGTGATGCTCATGAGAATTAAAGCTGTGCAATTTGCACTGATTTAAGTGAATTTATACACCAAATATAAGCCATTTGTTTAAAAAGAAAATAACTACAAAAAATGAAAAATTTGTATGTATTTTCACGCTCATAACACACCGTTTGAGACTACTGCTTTTACTTACTGGGCAACACTTCTGTGAGGTGAGTGTTCATGAGCAAAGCATTTCTGGTGTCACACCGAGCTCATAAAGGGACATCCACTTTGTCATTTTGAGTGCCCGTCAGGTTGCCTGTGCCAACTTGCTTTTTTTTTCTTTTTTTTTAACACAGGCATTTTTAAAACGGAGCTCCAGGGTCAAATTAGAAAAAAGAAGGAAAAAAAAGTTAATTAAAAGCACGGCTGTTCAATTAGCAGGTTATGGCACAAACAATAGGCACAAAACAATTGGCGGTATCACAATCGCGCCGCTGAAATAATCAGTTTGGCAAAGCAGAGGGTTAAATATGAAAGATTATGAAAATGTTCAGGTTGTTAAATTTGTTGCACCTCCAGCAATCTGGGTCCCTTTACTGTTTGTGCTGCTGGGGGCAAATTAAAACAGAATTACCATAAACACAATACCGAAAGAAAAACAGTCTCGTGTTCTTGATGGCTCAGCGGATAACAGCGCACACACAGACACACAAACACAAGCCTGCTGAAATTGACAAAAACGAAAACAGAATTTTAAGGGGAAAAGGTTTCAAGAAGGACTCATCAGCACACGCAGGTCAGTTTCAAGGTGGTGGATTTGGAACATACTGAACGTCCAATAAATTAAGGACACATGCCTGTTGGAATAATAGATTTTATAGATATGTATAAATAGACAAATCAAATAAAACCACCACGCAGTTTACAACCACATTTCACACTGAGGCAAGTGCCCGTTTAAACATCCTGCATAAAAACTGCATAAAACGGCTGTTAAGTCGGCCAATTGATACTAGAAGTGAGTCCAATAGTCGCAATGTCCCAAATGAATAGTGTTGTGTTTCTCCATATCGACTTCTATAGAGCATTAGCCATTGTCTGAGAGGCGCATTGCCAGACGCATACAGTGCATTGTACATACTGGTGTGATGGAGCAGCACATTGTCATTCTGCTTTGTGCTCTGTGTTTACCACCTGAATGCAATACCAGCTCCGGAAAAACACAAGCAAAGACTGTGCAGTGTTGCATCTCTGGACCAGAGAAACAAATAATGATTGTGACTACTGATATTAGTGTTGTCACTGCATCCTCATGTTGTAATTATTATTTTGAGAAAAACTGCAAAGCTCCCATTTTAACAGTGATGATGTCATTGTCTTCGATGTCCTTGCTTCCTTCTTGAATTGACAGAGTTGGGACTGTCTTATCTTCAGTGTGGGAGACAGTTTGCGATCCCTCCCACAGAAAGCTGTTCTTTATTAGACCAATAACTTAGTCCCGATTCTTGTAAAACCATAAAAATACAGTTTCAATGGACTTTTGATGAAGCTGTAATATCACAATGCTGTGGGGCTCGTCCACGTTTGTTTCTTAATGTTGAGTCGGTGCATTTCTGCAGCTTGTGGCCCATGAGGGAAAAGAAACAACCACTACTGAGGTTCCCACTAACTGTACTTGCAGTGGATGTCCATCAATCCTTACCAGAATGCAGCTTGTCCTTGCACAAAAATTTAAAGTGGCAAAACCGGAAGTGTTTTTTCGTGTGAATTAAACTCCAGAATGACGCGCTGAAGTATTTTCTAATCGGGAAGCCGCTTTCATCAGGATGTCACTTGCCTGTGCGAGAAACTAAATCTGTTTTATAGAGACAGCTAGCAGCTAGCGCCCTGGTATGACACCCACCTGTCTTTCCTCGGTTATGCCTAACTTTAAGTCTTAATATAATTCAAACGGGTGAGTTAAACAACAACTCACCCCCCGTACAGTTTCATATAATTTTGTTCGCCCAGTAGTAATTTCTATTGAAGAGAGCTTGAACGCTTCAAAATGTAACTGGAGGCAACCTTCCCGTTAACGTAAGCTGTTAGCTCTGTTCTTCAACGAAGCAAGAGTCCATCGGCTGTTAACGGCTAACGTTAACTAGCTCTCCTCCTGCCGCTTTCAACAAGGATTTGGGGTGACCGTGGCTAAGTGGAGAGCAGGGCCGTCCTTCTAACAGAAAATCGGCGGTTCAATCCCCGGCTCCGCTAGTCTCATGTCAATGTGTCCTTGAGCAAGACATTTAACCCCAAAATTGTTCCCGTAGCTGTGCCTACGGTAGATAGATACTGAATTGTAAGTCGCTTTGGATCCCTTCAAAGATATATCATATTTGAAAATGCTATCAATCAAGCTCTGTCTATACATCCATCAATTATGCTATGTTTTAGATCCTGTCGTGATAAAACTGGAACAGATGATGTGTCCAAATATTGGATTCCAGTAATGCTGAAAGATCACATAAAAAAAGAAACCTGAACTTTCTCATCTTTATCTTACTGAACAGTGTGTTAAAAAAAAAAAAAAAAAACACTGAGAAAGTGGCATTGCAGGACTAGTTAATTTTGTGCGTGTCATGTAAGCTTAGCTTTTCAAACACACTCATCATTGTAACGAAAACACAAAAAGAGGACAGTTTCAAATTATACGTGTCGCCGATGATGCATCTTAGCTCAGAGGTTTTTATGCATCATTTTTAATGGATGTCATGTTTTCATGCATAATGTTTTAAGCCAACTGGAGGCAGTTAGCCAACTCTCCTGGGCACTTTACCATGAACCCTTTCTGTCACAGGGACACACCTGAGATACATTAGGATACAGGACAAATCGGTGAGCGAACCAGATTCATTAATTACGTCCTGCTTCTCCACTTTTATTCCTGATCCCTGGGGAGTATATGACATGGGCTGGAGTGGCGGGTTAAAATGTCCCCTTCATTAAGCTGATCCAGAATCAATAGCCGGGCTCTGATGAGGTCCCACAGCGGCTAATCATACAGCAGAGGTCGGTACGGGGGGGGAGAAGACGCAGGCAGAGTTTATCTTGCTAAAAAACACGTTTAGCTGTAATAGAAATGGAAATCGATTCAAACAAAATGAGTATGGTAAAGAATACATCTACAGAGGCACGAAGATGTCTAATAAAACATCAGGATCAGTTTTCTCACGGCGCACTTCCAGTGATTCTTAATAAAGCGCCTCACATTGATACCATTCTGAATATGTTTAATCAAATCGGGGTTCAACTGTCAATTCAGACTAAACTTGATCTTGAAAGGACAATTCCAAACAAAGTTTTAAAAGTGTTCCAATGTATGTCAACAGTGTTGTAAATCATATCTTAATTCATTTTTAAGTGTGGGTATGACCATTGAATTATTTATTTATTTTGCAAACTTTAACATACTTTTTTCCCCCCCAATCTTAAATATTTAAACATGATTCAAACTTCAGCAACAATATTTAACGCCTGGTTTACAAGATTGACGTTATGCCTTTAGAAATAAAGCATGGGTTGTCTCAGCTGTTCAGTGCTGTCAGTATGAGATGCCTAAAACCGTGTAATAACAGTGAGACTCATATCAATGAGAGAACATTCTCTAAAAGTGAAAAAAACAACAACACTGGATTACAATTGAGCCCAGCTCAGGAATGGCGGACTCCGCCACTCACTATATGCAAACTTCTATACAGAGAGGACATTACAGGAAGCATAGACAATGAATGGCTGTTGCCAAAAGAATGCAGACGGAGAATAGTATAGAGAACTGGATTCTTCTGGATTATAAATTCAAGGATTTCTCGGCCATGTTGGTTTCAAAATTGAGATTTATGTTTCATTCTACAACCTGAAAAAAACATATGAAGTAACTTAATTTAACACAATCAACACTAAGCAGCTTTTCCCCCCCTTGTTATATCAACCCCCCCCCCCCCAAAAAAAAAAAACTGTTTCCTTACTGTCAACCTGAATGGAGTGCAGCCCCCGATCTCACTCGGAATAAGGCTAATCAGAATATCCAACATACATTTGAACAGAGCACTTGTGTGTGTGAAGCGGCATCTTGCCCATGTTAAATTGAAAGAGCAAGATATAGGAAATCATTTGCATTCTCCGCCGTCGGGCTACTCAAGTTGCTCAAGTGCTTTTGTTTCTGCAGGCGCTTCAGGAGAAGCCTCGGGAGAAAATGTAGACTCCGGTTTGCAGCGGATGTCAAATGGTTTTGGAGTCGACACATGTCTTCAAACCTCCAGGGTGCTCAACCGAGGTCTCGTCTCCAGTTATGGATGGTGTATGTGTTTATTTCCCCCCCCTCTTCTCCTCTCTGTAGTATTCGGTGGTTGACAGTTTGAGTTTTTACGTGATCCTATTAGGACACTGTTTGCTCTCAACTGACACAGCAGTAGCCCTCGGCTGTAAGCTTTCAGACTCAGAAGGCCTTCCTTATAGACAGACTCTGTCTTGTTCATTCTCACCGTAAATGCTCCTTTTAACCTTGTTGCAGAAATGGTCTCTGAATTGCCAGCTTCTGTCAAAGCTTCAACAACGAAGCTATAGGACTAAAGACAGCTAGTCTTTGTTTAATACATTAAATACTATATATATATATATATATATATATATATATATATATATATATATATATATATAATAAATACGTTTTTTTGTCATTTCTCTAAAGGTGGATTAATCTTATGGAGATTTTAACATCAAAGTCTATACTGAAGCAATGCTAGCAGCTCTATAGACAGCAAGGTCAATGTTAACACCAGCATGTTCGCACTGTCATTGTGATGCATGCTGGCACGGTGACGCGTCCGCTGAGCTATAAGCAGCTCTTGGTCTTGTTCAAATCTGCATTAACAAAATATCCATCTGCCGTATGGATACTGAAATGCTTGTTGGTCCCTTTGATAATTCCTCTTGTCTACACTGGCCATTCAGAAGTCCCTCCATATTGCAGCGCTGTAAAAATTAGGGATTCAAATCTGTAGTCTTTGTTCTGTGCATGCAAGATTTCTGCTGACGTTCACATGAGGGTTCAGCAGACTGCGTTCGCCAAAGCAAGCAAAAACCTTATTTGTGGCTTTGTTGTACAAGGTTTCGCGTGTACGTTCCCCCTGCAGCGTTATTCATGGTGAGCCACTTCAAAGGGATTCGTCCCGGCAGTTGCATGGAGGCTTATTGCTGAGACACAACACAACAAAACTACAGATTAATACCAGGATGAAGTTACTTGACTTAATTTTGCCGATGGCCCATGTTAAGGTTAAACTTCAGAATGCATTTTGGAAAGCAGACTGTTAATTGTGCCCCCCCCCCCCCCCATCTCTTTTTCAAAATGAATGAGTGCACTGTACTTGTATGTTACTTGCTTAATACTTGCTTAAACCCCTATTAATCCAAGTTTGAGTGTTACACCAATGTGAAAAGGTGACGGTCTAGCACATTGAGGGGGGGGGGGATACAAAGTAGCAAACAACTAAACGCGGCAAGAACAAAGACGACCAAAACAACTCTGAAACCAAAGAGAATTTCTGAGGCAAAAAAAAAAAAAGGAGAAATGCTTTAATTTACTACGAATAACAATTCATGGGGAGAGAGTACATTACTTATGCAAAAGGCATCACAAAGGCATCTGTGAAATTATTCAAAGAACGCATTACTAATTCAATCATCATTACAATGCAAAGCTGCGGTGTGAACATTATTTTTCACATTTCCACCGCTCTTTGCTCCATTCCTTCACCTCAACGTACGTGATCTCTCCGCGTGGTTAAATAGTCCATATGTTCAGGGAAATGATCATACGAAGTCATGAGAACCATCTGTGGGAGGCAGTGCACCGTATGAAAGCACATGTGCGCCAACAGGAAACCCTCACTGATCATTTTGATTCCGCAAGCGCAGGTTGATGTGTGCATCAATGAGGGAAACAGATGTTTGCGTGAGAGGAACAGCCTCTGTTACTTACCCAGTATAAGACATTTATTGTTGCCTATGGACAGTTTTTGTTTTTCTCTTGGTGAGCTGGCTAGTCTTGGGGGTTCTATGAAAATCTGTGTGGTGGAAAAAAATCTGCAGTTTTGGTAAGTGTAGATGCCATGCAGCTCCCCACCAGCTGCTTAATGATTTCCGTAATGTGCCCAATGAAGGTTTACCTAAATTTATTGCACTGAAAAGGTTTTGTTTTTTTTGCACCCCGGGTCCTGGGCTGAAGTTATTGCCTACTAACTATTATGTCTTGACAGAGTTCAAAACCTTTCCAGTTATTAAATGTGGAGAATCCGAGTTTTTAATGTCTTAGTTGGGCTCAAGTGTTCCAGACAACTCAGTTGACTGAGTCAACAGAGGACTGGATCATTTTAGTTGTGTTCAACCAGTATTCAACAACTTTGTGCAGTCTGTGTATCATCTGCTCAGCCGGTTGCGGCAGAGCTATGTGGCAATATACACCAGTTGTGTTTGTATGACAGATACAAGTTTTTGCCGTTTTTGTGCTCCATTCTGTTTCCTCTGTTTTTGTACATTCATAAAGATGATTTAGAAAGTCCCAGCATGAGAGCAAATTGTTGACTCAAGTTTAAAACCTTTTCAACTTGCCCAGATGCATCTTCAGCACAAATTTTCACCACCCACAGCTAATTTGCATCCATTTGAACTCATTTTGAACTTTTCTCTCCTCTTATTGGCTTTGTATGCAGTGCCATTTTGTCTAAGATGTGCTTTACGTTCTGTCTGAACACACTTTAGAGGACGCCGTTCCCCGACCTGGAGGTGGATTCCCAAACTGCCACAAAGATGCTCGCTGAAAAGATCTAACTGTGACCTGGGAAGGCGTTTTGAGTGAAGTAGTCTCCTATGGCTCAAGGCATTAGCAGTTCAGGATGTTGGATTGGCTCGCCCGTAAGAACATTTGGTATATTTTTCAGTTTAAAGCATCAATGGTGCACTTTGAGAATATACTTAAGAGGCTGGATCAATAAAGAAGAAAGAATTGTGCACGTAGAGAGCCAACCGGCCGTTGAGAAGCGTAACAACATCAACAGTTCATTATAAAAATGTGGAGGGATGAAATAGACTTTGCAGAACGACACCGTCCAGGAAATTTATGGCAAACGCTGATTCTGGTCATGTCCATGCAATCGTAAGACAACAAAATTAACATGATCATCACTGTGGTACGAACACAAAATATATTTTCCAATAAAAATGTTGCCCTTGGGTGCCAGGAAATGATGAAGATGATGTATTGCTTTGTACATTCTACTAGAATCATGAATTTCAAAGCATTTGACTTCAAAAACGGCGTGTTGGTGTGTTTGCGATATCCTACATTTTTAACACACTTTATTTTTAGATATGATGTTGTCAGATGGATGGATATATATATATATATATATATATATATATATATATATATATATATATATATATATATATATATTCATTCTTGCAGTAGTTTCTGCCTGACTTTCCAATAACGTATGCCTTACTGTTTTTTTTTTTACCTATTTCCTTTGCTTTTACTTAGCCCAGTTGTATTGTAAAGAACATAGCACCTCTGTGGTAAAGTACAGCCCTTCGTAAACAAAGTCAAAACCTCACTGCACAGCACCAATCAGTTATTCAATAGGCATAGGAGACCTTTGAGAGGAATTATGCATTACAGCATTAGTATCCAAGTCATTCACATTTGTCCATGGAGTTGATAATGAAAATGTAGGATTGGAGATTTTCTTACGCTGCTTATCCGCTTTTCTTGCACTGATGCATCTCTGTCAAGCATGACTCTTTTCCACCCTGCTATATTACGCTACTATCACGTATCATTTTTCTCCTCGAGTTAGTTCATGTTCGGCACAGTAGTAACGTATGGTTCAGTGTTGTTTGTATCACATCAGAAACACAAGCGTCATATTTAGATAGTTGTGCTGGTCTAATGAAACCATGTTCAAAGGTTTAGTTTTGTCGCCTGGGCAGGTATTGATTCCCTGCCAGGTGCCAGGAGAGCTGATCTGCAGCTCATCCTGCATAATGCAATCTGCAGATGGAGTGGAAAGCAAAAGCTATTAAGGATTGTAGGGGAGGGAAAAAAATCCCTGTGAAGATCAATGCAATATTACAATATTAAAAGTAGAAAGACCTTCGCTCTTAGTACCGAAAGTGATTGATGTGTCTGAGGAGCTGAGGCTTGACTCATGTTTACTTTATACAAGTCACACTATTTCAGGATTCTACAGAGTTCTGCCTTCCACACTTTGATGCAGTGTTCAGACCAAACGCGGCGTGAATTTTTCGCACGAGTAAGATGACATTACAAAGCTAATGCACAGACGCAAATAGAGTTGCCATTTTTCAACTCGGACGAACAATTTGCGTGACGCTGTGTCGCGAAATGACGTTATATTTGAGTGTTGATGGAGCTGCTACAATGTTAGCATAGCCTAGCACCGATCGATCCGAGCTCCATTGAGAAAACAAGTATTTTAAATATTATTTGTTTGTCGTCATGTGGAGGGAACTAACAAAACATTAATTCAGACTTTTTACAAATCGCCATCATTATGTAATTATTTCGGTGTATTCTTAGTCAGGAGCCACAAAAGGCTTCATGCAACTTTGTATCACATAGTAGTTACTTTGATGTGTACAATTGGTGGAGTTCCCCTTTCGGAAGTAAACAAGACATGCTTTATGAAATGTGAAAAATTGAGACAAGCTTGCTTGCTGTCCAACTATCAACTTCTATGTTTGTATTCTGTTACTACCACAAAGGCTGCCCTTTTTTCTCTTTCCCTTCGGCGAGTCACATCCTAAACAAATACCAATCATCTGCACATTTCCTGTGCTTATGAATGTTGGAATTGTTTTGGTCGATGGGCTGCTTGACACCTCGTGTTCATCTAATCTGATAAGTACAACACTGCATACATCTCGCAACCTCTCACCCTCAACCATTTCTTCCCAATTGTGCCCCTTTTTGTAAGCTTAACTTTGTGACATTAGGGACCATTTGCTTCTTTTTCAATGGGGGGGAGGTGTATTATCTCATGACAAGCTAAATGGCAATAAGTGTAGGGGTGGGCCAGGTTTCTCATAAGTGCTTGTAACAGTGAATACGTTTTTTTTCTGTACAAGAGTACTGTCTGAGAAATGTCAAGCCTCTTTCAAGAGACCTGAAATTTCTTCCTGACCCGACTTGGCCTCATAGCGAGCAAAATATTTTTACCAGAGTCTGACCTGAACTCTGGAACCATTTCAGCATCCCCTCATTCAATCTCCCTCCCTCTTCTGTTTCCCTTTCCCTATCTGCCTCTCTGTCTATTGCTCACATGCACATTACAACCACAGCAATAAGCACAGTTTCTGGTCTGACGACAACATCAGTAGTCAATCCACTATACTATTAAGACCTAAAAGGTAGTTAGGTACAGTCATAGAACAATGAACTACAACAAGTTGCAAACCCGGAGGGCATATTGGAGTTGCTGCATGAAGAATTATTGTACATAGAGCTTAAACGAGCGATTAGTCAATCGACCGACATTCCCTGATTTATTAACCCTCTCAAATGTTAAAACTTCCCAGTGTTCTCTGTATAATGTGATAGTAAACTGAAAAAAGTCACTCTTCTATTGAACTGCTCACAATCCATTGAGATGCACTGCACTGATATGGGACTGCAAGTAGACTTTGGTATTGTGATTACTTTGATAAGTTCACATATAGCCATGCTAGCAGCATAGCAATGTTTGCCTGTCTCTCGCTCTGTTGGTCGGTTGGTCCATTTCTTTGGTCCAGACTGAAGTATCTCAAGTTGTTGGACGGATTGCCATTAAATTTGGTGCATGCATTCGTGTTTCCCAGAGGATGAATCCTACTGGCTTTGGTGATCCTCTGACTTTCCCCATATCGCCACTATCAGCCCAAATGTTTCGCTTATCCTGTGAAGTATCTCAAGATCTATACATCTTGTGCCATCATGAGGTTGAAATTTGTGCTTTTCAGTCAAATTTACCAACAGCATTTGGATGGATAGCCATGCCACTTGGACAAGCATTTTGCACTGACTTTGAGACAGATTCTATTATTTTTCGGGACTGTGGTTGAAAATGTTATTCTAGAGCCTTGCTGACAATTATACAATTAGAATCAGCAAGTCAGACTTATACAAAATGCCAATCAGATTCATCCAAGAAAATAGTCATCAGTGCATCTCTAGTTTTGTTTAGGTTGACTGCATTTTGGTTTGGGTTTGATTAAGTTCATGTCTTTTTTGGACCCATTTGGATTATCCTGTTAGCACATTGAGAATTGTTCTTCTTTAAAATAATAATAATAATAGTAATATAAAATGCACATTTGTGTTGTGTGTGCGTGTTTAGGAGAGAGTTAAATCAAGCCCAATGTACAGCTCATGTTTTAAGCTATAGGTCTCTGCTCCTCACATTTCTATAGGCCCCGAGATTTCCCATCATTCTATTACAATATTCCTCACCCTGTGAGTTTAAAAATGTATGTTCCTGTTATCTCCCACGCAGTAATAACAGCTCTTTTGCCCCGAACAGAAGCCATGAGCTAAGACCAAAGCTATCATTGCCAACATAATAGACTTATTTTACACTGAGTGTGAGTGAGCGTGTGAATGTGTGTCTTTGGCTTACACTTGCATCTAGTTTATCATTGATAAATTCATGTCCCTGAAACCCACCGCACACATTGCAAACACATGCACTCACTTACCCATGCAATTACTCACCCACCCACACTAAAGTAGAAAGTGTTCAGATTTTTTTTTTTTTGCCTTGCTAAGCTGCACAGCCACTTCATGGGTGAATAAGAGACGAAGGAAAGATAGTTGTGGGTAGATGCAAATATGGGAAGATGCTGAATCTGATCTGCAGGGACTCATTACTCTACAGTCAACTTTTTTACCCTCCAAGTTTGTACAGGAATTAGGCCTGCTGCTGTTTTGAAGGATAGCTGTCTTGATTTAGATGAATAATCGGGCACTGTGACCTCACATATCCATTTTGCTGAAAGTATATGCATCCCCTCCCAAACTGACATTCTGCAGTAACGCCAAACTATGGTTTCTCTGGGAAATCAAAATGTTCAACTTTGAAGAAGCAGTGAAGAAGGCAAAAGCCAATTTATAAAGCAAAGCTAGAAACCAAACTTAAAATAAATCTAACCACATTATCCTTGATGGTGACCCTTTGCTCCCTAACAAACTAAACTCATTATGTTCTGCAGCGCCCCTGGATAGAAAGTTACAAATACCTGGGGTATTCGGCAAGTTGTTCTTCGATTAAATGTAACCTACCAACGATTGTTCTTTCTGCCGACAACTTGGGAAGTTTAAGGTCTAAAGGCAGTGTAGTGTGATATTTACAGAGCTGGAATTGAGAGTGTTCTCATATTCGTCATCACGGTGTGGTATGGAAACTGCTCTGATGACAAGAGGGAGCTTGATAAGGTAGTAAAAGCTGCATCAAAAACCATCGGCCAAGATTTGCCAAGCATCTGTGATACTTTTTACTCTTCCATGCTTGAGGGGTGACTGAACATTATGAGAGAACTCACTGGCCCATCCAATGCAGTTTTTTGTCCCAATTCCATCAGGAAAAAGGCTGCGTGGTAATAAGAGCAGAACTACTGGTTTCTGTAACGGAACCTCTTCAGAAGAATTGAGGGCTCCTCATTATCATCTCAGTCTGCCGAATCCACAAGAGCTATAATTGACAGGCAGGCTCAAGACTTACTTTTCCCTCCACTGTCCCGAGAAATACTATGTTTTGGTTTTGAGTTTGAACAGTCTTTCTCCAGAATCCCTGACTCAACCTTCATCTCGAAGCAGCAACAAGTTACCATTAAGAATGCCAATGGTCCAGTGATGATCATTGTGCGCTCTGCTTGGATATAGGTCTCCTAATCACCCTTGATATGATCTATTGCGTTCTCGATATGACCCCATACCACCCTAATATCACACAATCATTCTCGGCCCGTAATTTCCCAAAATACTCCAGGGAGGCTCTTTTTTTCGCAACACAACCTTGAACTGCATTCGAGAGTTGACTTCTTGGCAGCACAGAAGTGGATTCGCTGCAGAAGTGGTTCGAGGAGTATTGAATGTTTTGATACTTTTCTCCTGCCGTGAAACTTGTCAGTATTGGAAGCTGCTGTCACCCTTCAAGTGCTTCATACAAAGAAGACAGGCTTTGATTGAAGTATCACTTTAAGTAGTTAGGAAGGTGTACTACAAATGACATTTTGAGATGAAACCGCAGCCTACAGAGAATTCTAGTTCATAAGATGTTTTTTTTTAGTTGTGTTTCTTCGCCGTCTTACTTTGATCTTGGGGGAGTTTTGGAGTTTGTGTGTCACAAGTCAAAGTCGATGCACAGTCCTGTGGATGGTGGCGGAGTTGACAAGGCGATGGCACTGGGGAAGGAGTGAGACGGAGCCTACATCACCTGAAAGCCCTCTACAGGCAAATCAATAAAAGATCACAGTTTAGACTTTGACGAAAGCTGTTGACGAGATGCAGGTTGCCCTTGCTAGAAACCTTAGTTTGCTACGAGATGTTCTGACTTAGGCTGCCTTCACACCAAATCTGGCATTGTGGCAATTACAGAAGGGTTGTACGGCGGTGTGGGAGTGTAACTAAATGGGCCGTTAATACTAAATGACTGCACAACGATTAAGGTCATTTGTTCCCTGATCGCATGGTTGTTAAGCTCTGGATTGCCAGTTATGTGTTTGGCCAACGCAGTGTGAGGTCGGTTTGCGTTTCTGTAAAAGTTGTTTCTGTTTCAACTTTGCTGCAGGCCGCTGCGTTTTCAATGCCTCTGTGCCAACGACGTTCATGGCCGTTGGCAGAATGCTTTCGGGTTGTCTGTCTGTTCGTCCGCCCTTCCGTCCAAATTTACCTGTGAACGCGATATCTCAGGAATGCTGTCAGCTAATTTCTTCAAATTTAGCACAAACGTCCACTTGCAATCAAGGATACATTTGGTTATTTCAAAGATTATTAGTATTTGGTGGTCATAGGTCACTGTTGTCTCACTAAAAGAAAGTTTTTGACCAAAATGTATATGCTAATTATTACAATTTTATATTAATATTAAAACTATTATGATACAATTTAATGATGGCATTTTGGACAGACAATGATGTAAATTGGAAAGTAAAACATTTACCCAAAGGAATAGCTTATATCTTGTGTAAATGCAAAAATATCAAATTTGAGTAGGTTTGTGAGTATTCACATTATGCCCTTGAGTTTATGTGCCCCCCTGCATAAAGTGTGTGTGTGTGCGTGCGTGCGTGCATGACAGAACAGAGAAACACTGACTAACTTACTTTAAATGCCAAAGGGTTCAATGAGGTTAATGCATTGTCACATTTTATTTAATTTATTTATGAATTAAGATATCTCTGCCCTTAATACCAATATGTGGCCAGTGGAGTGCTCGCCTGGAAATCACCACATCCACAAAAGATGCATTTTGTTCATTCTAAATGTCACAGGTAGCACTGAGGTCACATCATTTTCACACAACTCAAAAGGACCTTCTGCTTGAATGGCAATTATACATAAGTATACAGTACGTACACATTATAAATCAATAATAAATAGACATTTTTCCTGCATGATACAATGATTACATACAGTTACATATGGCCATCTTCAGGAAAATTACATGTTGTCTACAAGCTTGAGTGTCCTTGCAGCTGTTTTTTTTACATGGGTCCAACAGGGTATCTGAGCACTGCTTGCAGCTATTGGATGGATTGACATTACTTTTTTACAGAGAGAGAGACTTTGAGTCTCGTTGCAATGTACACGTTCATATTTATTAAAGGCTTTTTATATTCATCCATTCACTTGAGTGCCTGGAGTCGGATGTTTTCTGCCACGCCCTACCTTCGGACACCATATTTTTCCCTCTTTAAAATAATTGGCCCATAAAAAGAAAGTAGTTATTGTTGCCTTCAATCAACAGCAGGAAAAAAAACAATGATAGTATGAACAAATAGAAAGAATAGGGCAGATGGAGGCTTCATCGTTTATTGAAATTCACAGTAAGTGTACTGTGTCACAAGGAGAGCTATTGTGTGAAAACCCAGAGAGTAACAACTAATAGGGGAAAGAAGCCCAGCACATGTATTTATATTCAAATGTGGAGAACAATAAAGTTTGACATTCTAATGGTGAGGTTTTCCTTTCATCAAAGCTTTGCCTGTAATAGCCTGGAGAAAGACTTGACAATCACTCATGATAAATTTCAAGCTGCTGGAATTGGAGAGCTGTCGAATAATGCGTTGCGTTTGTCTTCTTTCATCACTTTTGTTTTTTTTTCTCCTCTGTCTCTTAGAAAATCTGTTGATTTTTTTCCCTCTACTGAGTGGCTGTTGATCAGGTCTCCTTTGGATAATATATGGTCTCAGCAGGAGTATCCTGGTTGAACAAAGCCCCATGTTGAGCAATGCAATGACAATTAGATGGGTATTAAAGTGGAGGTGACAAATAAATGCAATGACAGGCTAGAGGGAGGATAAGTAGATATAGCGGCTAGGTGTATGCATGCCCGCCTCCCACATATTTCACAAGCAGGAATATTAAGTCATGCATTAAAATGATAATGCCTCATTTTAATTCCACTAGAGACTTCTTAATGACCCGCCTCTGTCCGTCTCTCTCGCTGGCTCCGTTCACTTTAATCCGTTTCCGTTATTGCCCACTCATTCTCCCTCATTTAGTTCTGATTAAAATGTGTTCACTGATCTTCCTCTACTCATTCTTCGCTGCCTTTTCATTTTTTTTTCTCTCTCTCTCTACGACCTTTTCTCTGATCACTCTCTCGTTCCATCCCTCTCCCTCACCCTTCAAAACATCCCCTCCAGGTCTACAAGAGGCTGTTCCATCCTCTATGTTGAGCTCATTGAAAATATGCTGCATAATGTCATAATGTCCAGAATCGACCTTAATAGTATTTACTTTTTAAATAAGTTGCATCCTGAAGTTCAATTCTTCCGGATGATCCTTTTTCTAATTAAAATCTTTTACAATATCAAACTTTTTTTTTTAGTGGAGTAGGGCAAACTCAATACAATATATTGAGTAAAATGTAAGAGAATTACTGTGAACGTTTATTTGCAAAAGTGAAATTCAAAATTGTATTGTACCCTTTCTGGGTAGTGGGTCACATAAACTTTGAACAATTTGTCAACATAAACATCATTCTTATTTTGACCAAAATATTAAAATCAAACTCTATACATTGATGTTCATGTTGGTATCACAAATTGTCTGTATCACAACAGAGTGAATTGAAACATTGTCTAAAAATAAAAAAAAACGTTTTTATGGAACCCCTGGAAGACAAATGAGAAATCTGACGAAATGTATTTTGTTTTCTTTCCCGTGTTTATGACTTAAGAACAGGTGGGAATTTAATTTGTTTTCCAGTTGATTTTTTACCAGGATCATTTTTGTTGGAGTGTTTATTGTAAATAGGACTAAAAGCATTCATGTTCTCTGCAAGATGCGTTTTAATTTACAGAACTTGCTGACACATGATATTTACCTTGTGTTTAGAGTGAATGGAGAAATTAAAACTCAGCTTGAAGACAACATGATTGCTTTAGTTTTCTTTAGAACATGGGGTAGCATCACAACCACAAAGACTTAGAAAAATGATCCTGGCAAAACAATAAATAAAAACATCACCTGCCAAAACGCTTGCTGTTCTCACAGATGAAAAAAAAGACAAAGAAAAATTAATCTTTTTCTCTCCCATCTGTTTCAGAGATGGAAAAAAGGAACTTCGATATATCATCCTAACAAATCCTTAACTCCATCTGTTCTTCAGTCATAAACACAGAAGAAAAAAACGACTTAGATCAGACAAATGGATCACTAGAGTGACGGAACCCTCTGAGGGCTTCCGTAACTTTTGCCAAACACTTAATAGAAGAAGGGAGGAGTATTTCAAAAAGGTAGTATTTGATCCAGGCCACAGAACCATGTTAATAAAAGTTTTCTGAAGAAGGAAAATGATTTTACATTAGTTAGACGTCAACAATACAAATATTGCTTTTTGGTGAGAAAAACTGAACTGAAACACAACTTTGCTTGTCTGTAAGAAAACTCCACGTTTAATAGCTATCTTTATCTCCTTCAATCATACCACAGTAGACTGAAGGGCTTCCCCCTCAATAGTTTAGCCTATTAGTTGACTAATCAGTTGTTTTGGTCTCAGTGGACTGAAATGTCTAAGTCTATTAGTCATATTTAATGCTTTTTTTCACGCTGAATATCTTATTTCCAAGACAATTATCGCTCATAAACACCGGATTTGAAGTGGAACTTTTGTGCGATCCTCTGTGGAGAAACTCAGTTTTACAGATCGTATGAGTGTGATTTGACTAAGCGTTCTTTTGGTTGAGGACAGACCTACTCGACTTGACCTGCAATTAAAAGTTGCTGACTAGGGAACAAAAAAAGGTAAAATGATGCGATAACAAGCTGCAAAATAGCAAGCTGGTGCTTTGTGGCTCTTTTGTCTTCTTGATTTTGTTCTGGTTCCAGTAAAGAAACTGTTTAATGCACCTCATAATTTGCGGCAGTTCTAATTACTGCTGTCAGTGAAGTCTTTTTTCACTGCATGCACTGACGCTCTAAATAGATCAGAAGTTTTCTCATCACTAGTTGTTTTTTTTTCCCTCTCCATCTTGCTCGCTTATTGTTTGACACGGCTCTTTACTATCCCTCTGTGTCCAATAAAACAGTGCAGAAACTTTTTTTTCCCAAATGTATATTTTTTTGGCGCTGTGAGCACAACAAGCCAAAATGCCATCTAGTTCCATTGTTATTAGAGAGAAGGCAGACGTCTCTACGGCCCAAATCTCCAGTGGAACAGCGTTTAATGTTGTAAACGGGCACTTTTTCCTTCTATAAAACCATCACCAAGTTTGAACAAAAAACGACCAAAATCTCAGCGGGGATGCCGTTCCAAACGTTTAGTCTCATTCTGGCTCAGTCCCACTCCTGGTTAAACCAGATATTATGCAAATCTTCTAGTAAAACATCCACAATCTGTCATAAACCCCGCGCATCTCCCTTTGTGTCCAGCTGCATTACTCTCCATTTCCATCAGCAGCTGAGGATCGTGCTTCGGGATTTTTAGACTTTTTCAAGCTCGTTATTTTGGATTTGAAACAGTCCACTTTTCATTCACATTCACTTCGCTTTTCACTTCATCACGGCGCCGTCTGCTGTCATTGTTGTCATATTTGTTTACCGGTCATGCCACTTTACAGCTCGAGTCGGGGCATTTTTTTTATTATTTTTTTTTTGTCATCTCGTCTTAGTTCTGTTGTTGTTTTGGTTGCGCTCCAAGCTGGCATTGACCTTTCGTAAAGGGATAATCTACTAAATCGCCCAGCCGGCCATAAAGAGCTTTTTATTTACCGATCACTGTCTCCAACTCTGCCTCGATCTTCCCATTCCCTCTCTCTCCTCAGCTCCCTGTTTTATCTCAATCTCTTTTTCTTGCCCCCCCCCCCTTTTTTTTTTTGCACCTTTCTCCCCATATTCCTTTAATTCCCCTTAATTTTAATCCTTTTTTCGTGACTCCTTCCTCCAACTAATACTCTTTTCGTCCTGCACATTTTCTTGTTTCTTTGCTCATTTTTTACTTTCCCACCTTCTGACTTCCTCCGATCTCTCTCTAACCTTGTGTGGCGTGCATGTGTGTGTGTGTGTGTGTGTGTGTGTGTGTGTGTGTGTGTGTGTGTGCGTATGTGTGTTTAATTTCCGTGAGATTTAATTATCAATCCTCCAGGTGAGGGAGTTGGCACATGCAGTCAAATTATCACAGACTTTGTCAATTAACACAGTGTAGAGAGATTAGACACACACACACACACACACACACACACACACACACACACACACACACACACACACAGCAGAGACACAGTCTAAGAATTGCTAAGACACACACACACACACACACACACACACAGACAATGTGACCAGTGTGTCACAACAAGTTAGACAGAGGCAGACATAACAACACACACCCACACAGACTGAGACATCGGCACACAAAAACAGTGTGCCACAAGCAGTTAGACGAAGACGGACAGAGCAGTGAGTGTGCACGCAGTCTATAAAACACACACACACACCGGGTTATTACACACAAACGTGCGTCACAGTGCATTGCAGGATATAATGAAAATTGTAAACGTGGTTATTGGTGTGTGTGTGTCATTGAGAGAGATACTGCCTATTAGACGTACTGCAATGTGCTCAGCCTGTATTTCCCATGTATCTGTTTTGTTTGTCTGGTGATTGCGTGTTACAATGCGGGAGCTGTGAGAGAACTCATTCAGACAGCCAACTCACAGTAAATGGGTTTCTATGTAAATACTGAGGATGTACAGAGCGTGTGCAGTTTGTTTTTTAACTTGGTGTCTAAACACTCGAGTGTGAGCTCGTCTCAGAGCCGTACAGCGTGTACGCTGGTGTGGAGGTTGTGCGTGATACAAACTGTGCATTTAAAAAAAATGAAAGGGTACTCCACCCATGTAGCATTGCACCTCTGGACTCACAACACACATTTTACAGTAAAGGAAAAGAATCAAAATCGATGCAGCAGAACCAGAGATTTTTTTTTTTTTTCTTTCTATCCAATCTTCTTCCTCCTCAAAACCTGGCACCCACATCATTTACAGTGCAACTCATCCGCAGACAGTTCGGCCAGAGAGCCGGGGGCGTTATGCTAGCAGCGGCTAATGTTGCACCCGGTTGCTATTGCCTCGAGCAGAGATGGGAATCGGACCGCAAGAGGTCTGGTATGCTCACTTGTTTCTAAACCAGCATCCCCAGATTTTTCATTTTAATAACTCAGTTTCAAACTCGTAGCCCCGACCGATGCTGACTCAAGTGACATCACTTGAGGCGATAAATAAGACTTGATGCAACTCAGTCCGGAGACGCAAAAGGCTTTATACAACTCGCATGAGTACTCCCCAAGCCCTGCAAAATGGACCGCCATTAACATCAATACAATCCATTTTCAAGATTCTTCATTTAGCATGGGCTCTTTCTTTTAGCCATCCACCATGATACAGACAGACCTGGATCAAGGCTCGCCAATGACTAAACCTTGAATGAAAATAGCTGATTGAATGCATTTTTAAACTGATGTTTTGGTGTTGACTTACGGTAGAGCACCAGTGAATATGTTCAATATATATTTTGAACATATTCACTGCTCTTCCATAAGTTCAGTCGGTACTATATGTACTATGCATGCATTATGTGGGGAAATATTCAACATTTTTCTTTGCTTCCCTTTCCACCAATTGAAGTGCTCCCTATCTATCGTCAGTCACACTTTTTGTCTAGTTTGCTCATATTTTAAGCCAAAGATGATCAAACAAAAAGGTGTTTCGCATCCATTGTCATTGACTGTATCGCTCCCATTAGCGGTGCATCATCTGAAGCTGCCTCTACAGAAATATATGTGTACACAATAGAGTTACACTTGATGTTCTAGGCTGTCTTATTGGATTCGACAGACACAATAAGACACACAGGGGGAAAACAGTTGCAGGTGGTTGCTTGTTAGCAACATCGAAACAAAACCCGGTTCACTGTGGAGTCACAGACACATTGACAAACTTTTGTGTGCATGCACAAAGTCATCCTCAAGCACACACACAGAAATAAAACAAGTACGTTTTGACAGGGAACTACCAAGAGGTATAAAACAGATGCTAAAGCACAAATTCATAGTGACACATATAAGCATTAACAACTGGTTTAGCGGTGCACGCTTTCAGGTTGATGTTGCATATATTGAAATAATGTAAGCTAATTACTGAGGATGCTTAAAGGATGTAAATAAGTATACCTCTGAGCCGCTGCATGCGAGAGACTTATTTTTAGCCGAGAAGCTAACCGCCGCGACGAGGGCTCAGGTGCTTTCGTATCCCTTTCAGGAATTGTGTAAACCAGCCTTGAACTGTAGCCTCATTTTGTTAAATAAATCCATGACGATAAATTCGGTACCACATGTTTTCTGTAAATTATTTTTCCATTTTCCCCATGTTTAAAACAGTTATTGTTGGTAGCTCTCCGCTAGCAAATCCTGACGTCTAAGGTTGAGTCTGTCCACCGATCAGAGGTTGTGTTTCTAACCGTGAGGCAGCTCTAATCTCAAATGCATTGCACAATGAAATAGCATGAGATTGAACAGTGACTTTAAATGGTAATAATGTGTGATATGGTAACCGTGGTCGATAGGACCGCGGCGGCGCTCGGAGGAATTACACATCCCTCGTCATTGGAGCAACAACAACTGAAAACATTTTTTTAAGGTCAGCTGATATGTAGCATGTCAATGCCGTCCCACAGCAACAAATGTTGGCCGTTTTGTAACTTCACGTCACCAGCTTCCATTGAAAATGACTCGTGACCTGTCGCTTTGCTGCTCGTTGTGTGAACATAGCATAACTCATATGACACATTGAGAAAATTTCTAAAAGCTAAAGAGCTCAGGAAAAAGACACGGTATCCACTTAATGGCGTTCTGCCACCAAAGCTATTGCGGCCATGGGAGACCTGATATTGCTGCCTGCTCACGTAACATATGTAGGTCGGGTATTTTAAAGTGGTGATTGTTGTATAAGCTCCATCAAGCCCTTTGTCTGAGTGTGCCTAGGACAGTAAGGGGAGCGTTAAGAGGGAGATAAAGAATACATCTATGATTGGCTCCTACTTGTAAAGGAAGATTTATTATATGCAAGTTTGAAATTAAGCTGGGATTCAGTGTCGGTCATGGGGTTTTGACCAGCTCATAAAAGTGTACCACCAATGGATACACTGGCATGGTTGATTTAAAAAGAAAAATGTGTCGTGGTGGGAGCATCAGAAGGTGATGTGTATTTGGCAAACAGGTTCAGAAGGCACCACATGTCCTCAAAACCATTGGCGAAAAGTACCTGAATGGCTACGGATGATTTGCTTAAGTGAAGAGAGAAGTTACTGTGATTGTAACTAATATGCCGTCTGCTCCCATTATGAGCGCATCTTTGAGCTGTTTTTGTTTTTAGTGAGAGTTACTGTCTGACTTTGGGTCTCTGCCGGTGATAGACGTTCATGACCTGACCACAATGTTCCCACGCGTTCACAGTGACAACTCCCAGAGCTCAATATGAAAAATAGATCATTTGGTTTGGTGTACACTTTTTATCCCTAGTCTCACCGGAAATCTCTAACTCTGCTCCATTACCTCAGAGATAAAAACACACTCACCGCAATCACTCGAGGGAAAAAAAAAAACGTTTATTTCGGCAGCACCTTTTTTTCCCCGAGTCTTTGGTTTTGATCTTGGAGAATGAAGCAGAGACATCCATACTGGCCAGACGGGGTTGTGAGACCTGCATCCGGGGAGTTAGTTAGTCCTATACTGCTGTCTGTATCTTACTGCATTGTGTGCGAATGGAGACAACTTGTCAGATCTATAGTCACCTGATATGGAGATAGTCCGTAGACGTGGTTTAGTTCCCCTCTCAGGTTCTCACACTCACAGATCAATGTGTTACGGATGTGGTTGGACACAGGCTTCATTGTGTTGACAAAGATAAATCATTATGTCGGGAGTGTAGACACCCAATGTGCTTTCTATATGAATGGATTGGGATGTGAAATCAATGATCTGTTTTTGTTGCAGAAACCTTTTTTTTTTTTTCTTCAAATATGTCTCATTGCATTTTACTTTGAATCTGTTTTAATGAGCCTCCGTGTCTTTAACCGCACATTTTAAAAGACTCGAAAGGATGAGAGATGTATCGTGCATCAGAGTGAATTTTCATGACTCATTGGATTTGTCTTTATTAAAAAATACAGTCTGCGTCTGGATCGCGTCAAGGTCTAATATTTTACTCCGCTTCCTATTCCAAATGCAATTCAAAGCAAAGTGCCTGAAAAGGAGGTACATAAATCATTGGGCTTCAAAGACAGTTTGCATTAAAGATGAGATTATTATCAATTTATCAATTCTCACAAAACATATGAATCAATATTTCCTTTCCATTTAAATAGACTGAATATTTTTGTTAGGGCTTATATGAGTCACAAATCCCTCCACGTAGAACCGCGTTTCTATACAATTGTGTGTGTGTGTGTGTGTGTGTGTGTGTATCCAAGTCAACGTCTCGGAGGCATAAGCAGACCATTTTCAGATACCTGCAATTCTCCTGACAGACCCTTAGTGTTCTCACACACTCACATAGCGACCTTCACAGCTAACCGTACAAGCTGTCTAAAAAGGCTTTGATTCCATACGGGCCTATCTCACATGCTGCTCTCCAATGCATCAGCCTGCACACACACACACACACACACACACACACACACACACACTGGAAAGTTGTGATTCCTCAAAACATCATCTAGATTTTTTGTTACTCGTGGGGATTTGTCGTTGTGTGAAGGGGAGAATGGAAGGAGGGGTGGACTGTACATCCACGCTAAGTGGAGCTGTTAAAAAAAATAAAAACGGCCGTCTGAGTGGATGAGTCTGAAAACTACAGCGTTGTGGGGAAGGAAAACTGAACTTTAGGAAAACAATGATGGGTGATCTGCGTCTGTGTGGCAGCAGAATTCAAACGCTTTTTTTTCTCACGGTTGATCCAAAGGTACAAAAGAAAGGAGACAAAAAACAATCAAAAATAGAAATAAAAATTGCTGTACTGCCTACTAAAAGTACATCTGCAGCTTATCAAAACTTGGGTTTTATTTCCGTAACCTGAAGGTTTGTTTGATCTTCTACTTGCTCGTGTTTGGTGCCCCGTTGGGCCTGTTTTCATCCATGTGGCCTCATTCCAAGACCTCATCGATTACTTCCTTGAGTACAGAGTTATTATCACCAGTAGAAGCAGTGGCCCACAACACAAATATATTTCATAAATCACCACACAAAATGCATTGCTGGCTTATAACAAAAAAAACATACTTAAATCAGAACAACTAACCTTAGATCCAGTACCGACATGGAAACACGTGAGCCCCCCCCCCAAATGTATTCAAACAGAAAAAACAACAGCTCAAACAGAGAACAAATATTAGTATAGGCTACAGTAGAATTACAATAGAGTAAAATGGGCCTATCTGTTACAGGCTCGCAAGAGTGAATAGCCTACACAAGTGCACGTCTTAATAGAATCGCTGTGCAGTCTGTATGCTCTGAACTCTGAGCTTTTATTCTCCATCTATGCTATGATGATAATGGACTTTCAGCTTTTCATTTGAGGCAAATTTATTATTCTGTCAGATTAGTGCATCCTTCACCGGCCGGTCGAAAAATACTTGTTATTTTTGGAAGTTTGGCATTCAATTCAGCAATTTTCTGTTTTGAATGCCGCTTTGAATTTTTCATTTTCTCCTCAGGAAAAATCTGTGCTAGCGTTACTGAGTGAATCAGTGCTAACGTTAGCTACCTATTTGCCGCGGGCGCGCCGGTCTGTGACCTTCTGACCTAGGTCGTCGCGTCACTAACCTAGTTAACAAAGAAAGCACAATTAAATGTATATTTTTCTTTATTTTTATATCAACTCTGGAAACACAGACAAGACCATAGTGTGCATCCCATGTAATTCAAATTGAGAAAAATTGTTTTGGGGGTGGGGGCCACGCGAGCCAGTCGTTTGGCGGCCAAAAGAGGACAATGGCGGAGGCATTCAGCTGTTTTGATATCGTTTCAGTGCAGATGTAGACTTCTATGAATATGCTCTGAAAGAAAAACTATCGTGGATGCGAATCGTTTCCACACGTAAACAACATTTCTTTGGATTTAGCCGGCTTAGTGTTGAGGTATGAGAACTAGGTAAGGACATAGGAAAGAGAGAGAGAGAGAGAGAGAGAGAGAGAGAGAGAGAGAGAGAGAGAGAGAGAGAGAGAGAGAGAGGGGGCACAGACTGCAGGACAGAGAGACACAATAGTGAAGGCTGAACAAGGAGGAAGAGGATTAGCTTGAGAATAAGGGTGGGTTTGATAGCAATGCTGAGAGAGTTAAGGAAAGAGAGAGAGGGAGAAAGAGAGAGAGGGAGATCCCTCTATCCTGTTAACCACTGTAGAGTGGGAAATGGGATTTTGTGTCACATTGCTCCAGCAAATTGCTGCATGGTGCTGGCTTACAGAGGATAGCCACTGCCTCTCCTTGACATATAGAGCTTTTCAGAGACTGGCGTTGGACTCAAAAGGTGCTCTGCTGCAAAGCTAAAATGTTTGAATCATTCCAAGATTAATTGGTTCCTGAGGTCAATCTCCATAGATGCTGTCTAAACCCGCATCCCGCCCGCTGACCTGTACCGAATAAAACATAATTAAGCAAAATCTAAACTGCATGTGGTACAGATATAAAGTTCTATTAACGTTGGCACAGTTTGCTGGTGACTGCATTCACATAATTTCTTTAAGACAATTTCCAAATTAAAACATCTTTTGGTATACATATTTCTTCTGTTTTCAGAGAAACAAAGTGACAAAAGCTGAAAACAATACACAATCCTAGCTTATTCCACACAGAAATCCATGAAGTTACAGGAAACAATTGGATTGATTTGATCGATGATTCACCTTGAAGTCCCCTGTGGTGACTCACAAGTGCCTGCAATCTATTAATCACGCATTCAACCAGTATAAATGGTGCAAAGTACTCACTCTGCTGTATTCTTTCACTGTGTATCACGCTGAGCATGTAGAAAAAGCAACAACAACAAAAACAGAAGCAGAGAATTGTCTGAGGAGACGGACAGAAGAACTCAAGGCTACAAGTCCTTCTCCAGAGACCTTGGTGTTCCTGAGTGCAGCGTGCACGATGTTATCAAGAAGTTTAAAGCCCGTGGTAATATTCCCAACCTCCCTGGAAGTGGAAACAAGAGAAATGTTGACAAAAGATTGCAGAAAATGCTTCTTCGAATGGTGGAGAAAGGATCTTGATTCTGACCTTCGGACACAAGGTAGCTTTTTCTAGCTAGGATAACATTTTCTCAGCCCACTGCGGAGAAAGCCCGGCTTCAAGCGGCCAAAAATCCTTTTCCACGGCATCATGGAATACGGAGATGACCATGGCATTTTGGAAAAAAAATGCTGGATTCTTTTAAAGTGGCCCTGCAGCAATGTGTCCCCTTCAGATCAGCAGTTTGAAAGGATATGTTGAGTTCTGAATTAAAAAACAGACAAACTAACTGCACTATTAACAGTGAATTTAAGAAGCAAGGATGCCAATCATTTCGGCCACAACCGCATCAGTGTCATTCGTTTCTCATCCCTCTATCGTCCCTCTATATCATCTCTCTTTCTGTCGCTTCCTCATTCAGTGCCCTCATCTCTCGGGGCAGTAGGTCTAGTGATTGTTAATAATTAATACCGCCGAAAGACAATACTCACACACACACATATACACACATATACACACAGACCTAGTGGTAGATGCACATCATGTCTTGTCAGGTGAAAAGCACTTTACTTCTCAATGTCAGCTATTCATTAGCTGAGAAAACAAGCATAATCTTCCTCTTTGCCGCACTTACTCTAAAATGATGTTTTGCTGCGTACGTGTGCGGGTACATAATGAAGGGTCTTGTCTTTAAGTTAAGCAGAACACTGGGAGTTTGACCAGAATGTTATTAGCTTTTAGTCCTTTGTCAGCGTGTGTGTGAGCATACGTGTAAGACTGTTTAAAGATGGGGGATTACACTGTTTGGCATTACACCAAGCACATCATTATTTTTCAGTTTGAATACAGAGACTATAATGTAGTGTTTGGCCCATTCCCAAAAAGGTATGTGTGTGTGTGTTTACAACTTGCCCATTATTTAGCCCTTTATTGAAGAAATAATGTGCATTCGGATATGCATGTGTTTACAGATAAGAGAATACATGGCCGTCTACCTAGGAGACACCCATTGTGTTGCTGGGTGTTTTTGTAGCGTGCATACTGTATGTGTGAGACTGTTTTGCTAACATTACCATAAGTGCTATGTGTTATTCACAGCTCCTTTTTGACACACAACAAAGTCTAGGGAGCATTAGCCTTGAGGTAAGTGGAAACATATTTAACGCCTGAACTTGGAAACGTACAGTGACGGGGAATGGATAATTAATATGATTACGGGTTGCATTTCGAGCCCCTCGAAGGTTTGTTTGTTTGTTTACAGCACTTCAACAAGAAATATAGGGAGTTAAGTGCTTTGCTCAAAGAGCACAAAAGAAAAAAAGATCATCAGTCAGTAGATTATCTCTTCAAGGACAAGCATAGAATGGAGATGGTGGGGCCGCTGTTTATGTTCGATTGAAATGATGGAATAATAAATAGCTCACTGTGATCTCGCCAAACAGCGAACAAACACTTAAAACACTTTGTTGACTTACTAGGCAGTCTGACCCCGATTTACACCACATACAGTATGTGGAACTAGTTTACTTGGCTTTGTGAACAATGGAGACCTTTTTTTTTATTGAACATTTTTCCTGGAGAGATTATGAGATTATTAGAAAAGCACACAGGACAACTGACTGTTGCCTTTATATTGAATTCTTGTAATGTTCAGGTTCAGGATTTTGTACAAGTCACTCCACTCGACTGCGGCGGTTAGAGGTCCTGTGCCCCCCTGAGGACAGTAAGCTGCCACATTATTATCTTAAAGGATGAGGCTGCAGATGTTCTATATTTTTCCCCATTTTCAACAAATCCTATTTAAAGAACAAAAGCAAAAATGATTGATCCTACTGACTATCACTGTTCAGCCAAAGCCTGATGTAGCTTATTTATTTGTGCCATATACCTCCATTGTTGTTCGTGATTGTCATTAAAAACAAATCAGTGAGGAGTACCATCACACTGGCTGACATGTTCCTTCATCATGAACACACAATGTTCTCACTACCACACTCGCTGGGTAATAATTTGTATCATCCCAGAACAGCTGAGAATGTGTTCCAGGGATCCTTGCTTGGAGCACAGTGGGCACGCGGTTGACTCTGCTATCCCCCATGTGTGCAGATTTGATGGGCTTGGTAGCACATCATACACTTCCTGGATGAGCAACTTGATGCGATGTGCCTGGGCTTTCAGAAGCTCAGCCCATTTCACATTCCTCTTAACCTCATTCTCCCATCTTGTCTAAGCTCCCTGTTAATTCATACCTGCTGCCTTGAAGGTTCTTGTCTCCTCCACTGCTGCTCCCACCTCCTCCTGAACTAGGTGGCGCCCTTCCTTCCCTCTGATGGTGTTCACTTTGCGGAGTTGAAAAGGATCCTAGCCCCGCCCCGGCCTCATGTGACCACTCCCATTAACCTCCTTTTGCCTCTGCTTCCTTAACAGGTTCTTCTGCCCTCCACCTAGAGTCCCTGTACTATACCACTTCTCTGGTTCTTGTTATCTTGAATTCTTCCTCCAAGGATTTGCAGTAGAGTACGATGCTGCTGAGGCTCTTTGGCAACTCCAGACATCTCCTGAGGTAGTTGCTAATTCTCCTCTCTAAAGGTCTCAATTGTTGAGATTGGGACTGTATAAACAAGGAGGGGCCACAGGATTTTGGAAAGAATGCCATGCTGATAGACCCAGGCTTCGAACTTTCCAGGTAGGCCCGACTTGTCTACGGCTTTCAGCCAGTCATCCATCTCAGTGCAGGTCGACTGGATTGCAGTTGTGTTCCTAAGAAAGCTGTAAAAAAAAAAAAAAGTCCAATATCTTGACTGGCATCTCTGTGATGGTTAGAATGGCTGTGCCTGTCATGTTGTATCAAGTGGGAAAAATGTCACAGACATAGAGCGTCTTGTGATGATCCCAACCATGTGCCATCTTGAAAATAATTGCTCCTCATCCTCATCCAGGAACTTCAGGATGAAGTCATTGATGAGGTCTCAGATCCTGTTGGGGTCATGATGTTTGGTCAGTGTGATTTGCACCAACTTTTTAGGGAAGGAACCGTATGTGTTTACCAGGTGAAGACACAACACCGACAGGTTAGCCTTGTTCTCTCTGGCCCTATACCCGATGAGCTGCGTCACCACACCGGTGTGCGCCAGACAGAACTGGCATCCCTGAAATGCCACCCTTTTTGGACTGAGTCGATGTCAGTGTTTTTTTTTTTTGCCAGGCCAGTGCACAGCCGATCGCAAACAGCTGTGAAGACGACATTATCCTTGACACACAGCAGAAAGACGATGCAAAATCTGGTGGACTTTTCTTCCTTATGGATCCACATCCCTTCAGCCACTCTCCATTAACCTGGGAGCAATAACAATTACTGAGCAATTACATGTATAAAACAGTTACTGTTACCGGCAGTTGTATTAGAAAGGTTAATATGTTAAACATTAACTTGACACAAACTATTTCACAGATTCTGGCAGATGGGTTGTGGGTACATAGATGTCTTTTGAGAAAAGTAAATGAACCTCTTGCTCTCTTAGCGACTAAGCCAGTTACCAAGTTAATGACCAAGGAAGACTGAATGCCCCCCCCCCCCCCCACCCCCTTCCAATGAGACATCATAAATGATGATGTGACGTGGGTGAAAATCAGTGACCTAATTCAGCACAGACAGGAAATATGAATGCAGTACTTAAATGTATGGGTTGTTCAATAGCAAAATGCTGAATTCTGGACCATTTGGGGCTCAAAGTGATAAAGAAAACAGCAACTTTCCATTTATAATACGTCTGAGTATCCATTTGTCTTGTGATAATTTGCAACGTATCAAGTGGCGGTTTGAATTGATTGGTTCTTTGTAGGAGCTCTGCAATCATTAGAACACAGACTCCTTCAAATATAATGACACAAAGTGAAGCACTTTGTTAAGTAACCTTATGATATGTGGGGGTGTTTCTTACATAGGTATGTTTAAGTGTGTGTAGGATCTTTTAAGATCTTGTAAAATTGTTCTGTGGATTTATGTTCTTGTCTCATTTGGTAGTTTGTTCTTGGTAGCTGCACTGAGGTAGATTAAAATGGACTTTGTTGACATGACGTTTTTAACCTTTTTGTCTCGTTTGCATTCATTAAGTTGATAGAACGTGTGTCACCGAGAGATGCTTTCAAATATTATTGAATGTACAGCCGTTCTAGAGGCATGGCTCTAGGAATGCTAATTTCAGTCAGTAGGACAGAAATACACTACATGCGTGGTCCCCAGAGGATGAATGACTTCAGCAATTCTCTCATTTCACTTATCCTTCGAAATGTCTCCAACAACAGTTTTGTGTCCCTCTTAATGATCATTTTCTCATCAGCCATTTGTTGTGACTGAGGTGACAACAAATGTTATTTATTGTCACGATATTTCAAGTCCGACTTCTCAGCTTGCAAGAATTCCCACAAGACTGACAATGACAAGAAGAAGTAACACGCTGAGAATCCCATTTAAGGTGCACAGAGGAAGCAAGTGATTTTTAGAAAAAAAAAACTCCCTCAGAGCATCCCATCTCAAAGCAGCTGGTTATTTTGGCAATATCCACTCTACCGCTCACAGTCACCTCTTTTCTGTGGTGTCAAACCAGACTGACCTCAGACCAGCAGGCTATCACGATACAGGATGGGCTCAATCTGTTCCGTGCTCTACAGAAGTGGTGCACCGTCCGGGGTGTTTCCCTACTACACTCCCCAGAGAGCAAACAAATGCTCATTTTAGCCAGCGAATTGTAATCCTATATGTCCGGGAGATATTAGGGATTTCTCACAGCAGTGATATCTTCTCCAGCACTGGCAGTTACATCTACAAAGAAACTGGCAAAAATACAAAAAAAAAAAATCACAAAAGTAGCTAAGCCTTTCACCTACTCTTTCCGTTTAAGATTTAGTTCAAAACTTTCAGTGGCTTTTGAAGTACTAAGTTGCACATAAAGGTTTTTATTGTGATGATTTAAAGGTTGGTTTTGAATGACAATCATAAACATTTTTGACAAAGCCCCAATACTGCTAGAGGAGGCTTGCTCATAACCCTAGAAATATATCAAATTAAATAAGGGAGTGTAACAAAAATGGAAGCAATAGATTGAAGAAGAATGAAAGAAAAAAGGATGAAATGAATAAACCGGGGGTAAATAAAGCAGGATGCAAATGGATAGAGCAAAATCAAAAGACAGAACGGGCAATTTAACAAGATATACACAGTTCTTTCATTAAACGGTGAATAAATTATAACAGGCTAAACAGAGCAGAACGGGTAGAATGGAGTAGTTTCTGCCAGCAGTAGTTTCTTTTCTAATGAACTGGCCTTCATTCTTATTTAATTTAATCCCCGTTTTAACCCAATTTCTCAAGATGAACACACTCTTACATGGGCAGTTAGGTACCAATCATAGCTATAGAAATTGACAGACAATTGCACACATGCACATACACACAAAGCAGTTTGTTTGTGTGTGGAGGGTTATAAAGATTGAAATACAATTTTAATTACGTGTATGTGTTTGGGTCTGTATCACGCACATTAATTATGTCCAACGGGGGTGTATTTAGAATTACTATTTATTTGTCCAAATATGAGGCAGTTATTCTCTTATTATGTCTCTTAAAGAAGCTTACGTCTTTTCATGTTCAAACCTGTCCTGTTGTCCTCAGGTAGAGGACGGTGACAGGCGATAATAACAGATTATGAAATAATACTCTTTAAAACAATCTTAAGTCATTGAAGGTTTTGTATCTCAAGAAACAAATGCTCACTTCAGACCCATTCGGCTGCTATTTGACTATGCAATGAAAACAAAGTTCTACTTTTTTGAAACTACACTTTTATTCTTAAAGTCCTTTTTTCACATTGTAGTTATGTGCTGCTTTTGAAAAATGATCTGGCCGATATTAGCTCTATTTTTCCGTTCGCTGTGTCTCATAATACTGAAGATTCTCCCCAGTCAACAGCCAATAGCAGTGTCTTGGGAGAAGGAAGCCTAATTAATTGCAGCCAGTCAGCGATATTTAGCGACAGCTTGTCGTGTCACTTGCTGGGTTTCCATCCAAATGTAGTGGAAAATGTTAACCAAATTTAAAAAGGCAATGTATGTGTGTTCCCATCCACCGCTGTGATGCAAATGTTAGGAGTTGGTTCATTTAGATTCACAGTTGGTGGTGCCGATTTTCCAATTAGATGCCATTACATTTTTATTGATGAAGTAAACAAAACTAGATGACGTGATTAAAAGAGCTGCAGTCAAACCTTAAAGTGTGGACAACAATGTGGGGAAAACATGATGTCACACTTTATGCAGTTTGAAAACTGTGAAAAAAGGATTATTGAACAAAAAATGGTTTGCTCTTAGGTTGAGTGGTATGGGGAAACTCACGGTATCGTAAAGGGTAAACCTGTGTATAAATAACACTTATCTATCAATCCATGACTGACAATAGACTGCAACCACTTACCCTATTGAGCCATGCAATGGTGCTTGCTACAAAACTCCAGAGCCCAGCTGTGTGATTCCTTAAAGCACACATTTGTGAGAAATGGGCTTAGAGGCTGAGTCCCACAGAGGAGGGAAGTCGGAAAGCACAAAGCGACAGCTTTACACAGTGTTGGTCTTTTGATCGAGGATGGAAGGAAATCATAAAATAACACCGAGGCAATAAAGAACTTGACTTGTCCAGTGACAACCAACACTTGAAATACACTTGTCTCCATTTTTTTCTGACGGGTGCTTCCTGAAGCATGCCACTTCTGGTGTCACTGATGGACCCTATGCCACACCGAAGGCCTTTTTGCAGTTCGGAACATGCAGCTTTTTACACTCATCAGAGAGCCCAGCGTACGGTCCCGGAGAATGGAAGAGAAACACTCGGCCACAGATTGTCTCTCTGGTTTAGTCTCCGGAGCCTTCGCCACCACTGTACTCTGGTACGCCGGAATACAGTGCCTCTTGCTGTCACTCTCCCTCCTGGGTTCTGTTAATGACATTTCAGTCAAGCAATTGGCAGCGATCCAGTAGAATAAAAATAAAAAAAAAAAAAAAAGAAGAAAAACACCACCTTGTTATCTTGGAAAAAGACGCCGCGTTTGTCTGTTCGAGTGCACATGCTCGTGTTGTTCGTTCACGTTTGTGTGTGTGTTTGTGTGTGTGTGTGTGTGTGTGTGTGTGTGTGTGTGTGTGTGTTTTGGCGTTCCTGCACGCTGATGTAATTTGAGGCTTCAGTAAGCTCGGGTGAAGACCGCTGATAGAAGAGTGCGGTGTCTGAAGACTAGGAAGTGAGCGGGGCCCATCTCATCAGTGATTGGGTAAGTCATGGACACCTCACGCTGTAACAGTCAAAGGGTTGGCGCTAATCAATACACACACACACACACACACACACACACACACACACACACACCGTAGGCTCCTTTGCAGGCAGCTGTAATCAGTCTGCGGCTGTGGCAGCTCGCGATGGCAGATTGATTCTCTCTCTTCCCTCTTACTTCTTTTTCAGACTCTTTGTTTACACCTGTTTTTTTTTTCCCCCTCTGTTCTTTTTTTTTCTTCCCTCTGTTCTTTTTTTTTTCTTCCCTCCGACTGGCTGACTTGCTCTTTGTCAATGTCTCTCCATTCATTTTTTTTTTCTTTCTCTCTCCCACTGCTCTTTTGTTTTTCTCTCCTAACTCCTGCCTGTCACGTCCTCCTCCCTCCGCGAGCATTCACTTTGTGCTTTTCATCACATCCCATTCCCCAAAGGTTTCCGCGCAAGCCTTCCGTGTCTCACTCCCTCCTGTTTTTGTGTGAGTCCGTTTACCACAATGCACCTGCATGGCTCCTGTCCGTGATCTTGTTGAGGATGTAGGAATTATTTTTCAATCATATCATTTGGCCATAGTCACTATTCAGATGAATCAGGTTTTTTTTATTCGTATCAGCAATGCATTACCCCCAAATCCCTAAATAGTCAACAAAATGAAGTAACGGTAATCTCACGTTATAGATTTCTGTGTACTTCTCAGAAGGAGAGCGCTGTCTGTTGTGTTCAGAGGATGTGTGTGTGTTGTTGCAGCGCTGTCCCTGGTGTCCCTCTTTTATTCTATATGTTGACATAGACTATTGGGTGGGGGGGGGGGGTTATTGCTTTAATATCTTTTATGTCACATATTGTAGATGTTTTCGTTTAAATAAAAAAGGAAAATATTTGAAGTCATATTTTTGTCCTCACCTCTCATCAGACAATAACAGCAAAGTTAGGTACAATATGAGAAAAATAATCACAAGTTTGAAGAAAGTTTGACAGTTTGTTTTGTTGTGTGTCCCCCCCCCCCGTCACTGTTTCAATGCAGGAGCCCACTGGGACTGAAGTCTGAAGGGAACCAAATAAACTCACCTTCACAGGCAGAAACAAATCATGTCTGTCTTGGTGTTGTTCTCCTGACTCAGCAGTAATGATACAGGGCCCCTGAGCTAGCAACGCAAGATGCGACTCCAACACAAGGGATCTGTTTTCCTACTCGCTGATGGAGTGAAGGGTGAAAGGCTTCAGACACTCTCTCTTTCTCTTTCTGTGAGTGTCAGCACACATTAGCTGCGAGACATTGATACAGTTGACAGTGACCGCCCCCCAAAACCCCCAAACATGGTCTGTGGGACAGCCCTGATTTTAACCCATAAAAAACCACTACCTTTTCCTATAGCCTAACCAAGTGCATGTGAGAAGCGGTAACTGTATGTTTCCTTTATTTTGAAAAGAAACTCTGCATGGAACAAGCGCAAACTGGCACACTATACATCCTGCCTTGGAACACAGATAATAGCAAACTGAACTGATACAGTTTCATTTAGATGGTTTTGATTCTATTCATGCTGCAAGTCAGAACTTCATTCATTTATTTCCAATTTATATGTTTCAGTGTGCAAAGGTCAATCGCTGTTCTCTGTTTGAATGATCTTTTTTTTTTTTTTTTGCTGTATCCTGGTACTATTTGCAGTACCGTGACCCAGTTTCGCGCCAAGCAGCATTCAAACTTTCACTGTATCTGCATTCAAATTGTCCCCCGAGTTGAATACTGAGACACCCCAGCAGTATTCTTTTTTGCCGAAGCAAGTCACCGATGCCGTGGCCGCCTGCCGCATGTGCACCGGTGAAATACCAGCCATCCATCACCTACAAGACACTTGTCACGCAACATTCATCATCTCTCACCGCTGCGGAGTCACACAAACTAATCAAACCGTACACACACACACACACACACACACACTTGTGCATAAACACACACAAGTCACTCAGATGGAAATGTATCCTTTATCTTCAGTACAGTCACACAGTCAGAGAGGAACAAAAGCGCACAGTACACACAAAGTGACGCGTGTGCGCACATGGGAGTCATTCAGTCAGACAACTTTATCCGTCATTCAGCCGAGGACAATCGCGGCCACGGTCATGTTCTGCTGGCAGACTCTCGCATTAGCATAGACTGTGAAGTCCTATTGTTAAGCGTTTTTTTTTTTTTTTGTGGACAGGTAGGACAAACAAATCTGGACAGCTGTCTCCATTAATACTATTTGATTTCTGGTGACTGTCACACAGACACACACATCTTGGAGCTAAAGGTGTTCGATACATTTTATGATTTATTTCTAAAGTTAACACCGTTAATGACATCTTGTGTCTTTTATGGGTTTTTTTTTGTCATGTCATAAAAATCTACTTGCGTTGCTCGTATTCTTCAACTGTACTCTAAAAGCTCTGCAGTAAAAATATGACTCTTGGATATTTTTTTTTCAACACGGGAAATAAAATGTTTTAGGGCTGATATTGACTTTAATATCAGTTCAGTCAGGGACATGTCAAGAAGTTGACCTTTTAATATTAAACTGGCTTTACCGTTAGATTTGGCTGAACTGGCTCTTAAAAAAAAATCCAAGGAGCAGTAAATATTCTGCTGGGGGGAATAAATCACCTTTCAATAAACACATTATACAGGAACAATCAAATCTAACTTAAATCAACAACAATTGCATTCATATGCAAAAATCTGTCTTTCTTGAGACACAACAAAAACACCTTGATAATCATAAACTTTTATTTAGTAGTCAGTTTTGCGGCCTTCATCGGTGAGCGAGTTCAACAGGAATGATTGACACCTGATCACACTTTGTTTAGCTTTACATACCCTTAGAAATCAGTCAGCAAGGTAGTCGCTCATTCCTACAACTACATCCATCGCAGCTGGGTGAGGCGCTGTCTACGGTGTGAACGAGATTTGGTTCGGGCAGAGAGGAAGAGATAAATCTGCGATGCGACGCAGCAAAGCAAAGGCATTCATTATCCAAGGCCCGTTTGAGGCTCGGGCACTTTTTCTGTCTTTTCTTTTTTGGAGCCTCTGGCCTCATTTTTCACGCTTTGTCAGAAAAGCAAAGTCAGAGATATAAACTGTCAGCTAATTGTTATTAGAGTCACGGAGGTGACCTTTAAACACGGTCAATAAGGATCTGGAACAAATTAAAAATCAGCCCAGAAAGATGTAGCACGAGAAAACAGCAGATGCAAAGTTTAATCTGGCATTCAGGCTAACTGAGACGCTGGCATTTCTTCTGAACCCTCCACACCAGACATCTTTTACTTACGTCTGAACAGTGCTCTTTTGGAAACAGTTGTCTTCTTTCAATTGTGCAGTGCCATCCAGAGAATAAGAAATGTCTTTGCTTACAACCAGGCCCCACACTAATCTCTCTGCAACACGGACAAAGTGTAAGATGATTACGATGGCTTTATTGGGGGTGATGCAATCTCAGACGCGTCCGCTCAATCGATGATGTCTTTATCTGTGTTTTGTTGCTGGTCTTAATTGCACTCCCTGCTGTGTACTGTGCTGCTGTTGGCATTCAACCTTCCAACAGGGAGAATCCAATCAAAAGGTTCAATATTCGGGATTGGGAGCATTCCGATTGCCTCTCAACGGCTCTCAACATGACCGAGGCCTGGCAGGGCAACCAGCCTCTCTTTTGGTTCCTCTGCTCATTTCTACGGCACTAACCTCTGTCTGTCTGCTTGTGTGTGTCTGTCTGCTTGTGTGTGTCTGTTTGCTTGTCATGCTGGCTCTCTGTTTAGACACTACTGACAAATATGTATAATAAGTACACAATTTAAAAGCCACAATCACAACCAGCAGTGACTCTAGGCTTATTCTAAAAAATACTGTGGACAAATTTAGAGATTTGATCATGTGGGAGGGGAATTGGGGAGGAAAGTCAATGAGATCAATATTATCATATATATTGTATCATTTTTTTTTACAGTGTGTTATCTTGGCAAATTCCATCAACAGACACTGAAACTGATCGTTGAAGATCGCGAGGCAGCCGGCAGACCTCCGCGCCCCCGTTTACATTGGCACCAAAATGCGCTTTTCCAAAAAATCATGGCGCCTTCGCGGCATTTCTGCGTCCGCTGTGAACCTGGAACCAAAACGTGTTCTAACAGCTTCATATCTGACCTGAAGCTATGAATACCGCTGAATGTTTCTCACTGAAGCTTTTAAGACTCCAATAAGAGACCCCAGTCCTTCACCGGTTGGAGTCGTTGAAGGGGACTCTGGCTGACACCAACATGAACTACATTACAGCAGTCCAAGTCAGAAAAAAAATAAATAAGAGCATATATAACCTGATGTAAATCCAAAGGAGACGAAAACAATCTGACTTTAAAGATTGTCTTTATCTGAAAGAAGCATGACTGAACAACAGTGTTTTCTTGCGCCTCGACACAGAGATCTGCATCAAATATTATGCCAAGACCTCTATCAGCCTGCTTCATACAAATAGAGAACGGCGTTTGGAAAATTCCTCTTGTTTCTGCTGTTAGAATCAGCATTGTATTCAGCCATTGTACTTCTATGAAAAAACTGCATTCTGTGTGCCGCAGTGGTGTCAAACTATGTGCTGCTGAAGCTCCGGAGTACGCAGGTTGTTTCATTCAAACCCAGTGACACGTGACAGGCCGAAAATGAAAGGGTACAAATCCCTCCCAGGGTGACCTTGGGGCTTACTGTCCTGCTCTGTGTTTGAACTCAGCCTAAAAGCTTTTGTTGCGTGACATCCTGACATCATGTCAGTCTTGTTTTTCACTCTTGAGGCGTCTAATATTCCAGAAATGTGATCTTTTATGACAGAAATTACCCCAGAATAATAAAAAAAAAAGTGACCTGGGACTGTTTTTGTTTTTTTTCAGTTAAAGATTACTATTGATTTTTGGGGGTTTTTACAGGATAAAAAAAAAACTCTCATTAAAACAGAAGATAGTGCATCTTTAGTTTCTGTACTTTCAGTATTCCTCAGGGAAAAGGAATATTTGAGCAGTGTACAGTAATATTATGTATTCATATCATCATATCCTTCAAATTGAATTGGACCGCTAAAAAGTGGGTCGGTACTAGCTTACGTGAGCAGACATCAAATTTAGTTTTACAGGAAATAACGATGATTGGATTTTGGCTGAAAAAAAAATAATATATATATTTATAATTTTTTTTTATTTTGCCTTTGTTGTTTAATCTGAAATGGTTAAAAATGCATTCTATCTTTCATTTCCTCCTAATTTTTAAGTGATTCAACAGCTGCTACATTCTATCAATATAAGAACATGTACACAAAGTTGCACAGACATTTTCGGACTATTTGTTTTAATATGAAAAAAAGAGGTTTATAGTTAAATTTACGGGCCATTTAATAAGATTGGTCACTTGAATCCTAAATTGCTCCCAGCTGACTAACATTAGCTTATCAACAGTGATAACACTACTGTCTCTCCTGGCGGCCATCTTTATGTCTTCTGTTGTCTTGCCCTTTCTATTATGCACAGACATCACTGGCTGCTCTATCTAACACAGTTTAACTGCTTTTGAATGGAGAAGAACCTTCATCCTACACAACAACGATACATCTTCTAGATGCCTGTTTAAGCTTCTTGTGATCAAGAGGTGATGCTCCTTTAGAAGTGACACCTCTGAACCACCGGGATATCGCCTCACGCCGCAAGAGACACCGGTCTCCAGTTGCATCATGCGAATGCGGCCCCTGGGCGTGCTGTGCTCGGGAATGATGGTGACATCCGTGGGTATCGTTGAGAGACGGGGCTTTAGGGCGGCATCCTCACACGTGGCACAGAGCTTCTCAAGGCTGACTCTTGTTGCAGCGCGCCGTGGTTTTAAAATACACCTTTTTCCTGACGTGGTTCACAACTCACACGGCAAGCATTCCGGCCGTCTCTCCGATACAATATGCTCCAAACGAACACTCGGCGGCCATCAACACATAATGAGGGAGCAGAATTGCTTCGGCCCTGAGCCATTGTTGTGTCCATGGAGAGAATAATGACGGCAAAGATTTCAGTAAGGCTGACACAAATGCTTCGATTGTTGCTGTGGTAATCGACGTTTAAATCAGAACGCTGGCCTTGACCGGCGGCTCGCTGTACATTATCACTTCATGAGTTACTCTCTGTTTGTAGTGTGTATAGACTATGTGTGTGTGTGTGTGTGTGTGTGCTGTCCCTGGTGCTGAATTGCAGTGGAGGAGATAGATAGACAGACAAGTCCCATCAAAAGCCAGATCTTTAATTTTCAGCATAATTGTTGGCATAGGCTCAATTTATTTAGAGACCTACAGACGAGCGAATTAGTTTTCATGAGCTATCACTGTACTTTATTTTGATATGATCATTGCACATTTTGTAACTGTTTTCCTGTTCTCAACTGTCCTTAGAGACAATAGCTACAAGTTTGGGGATTATTTTATCGCGCGTATAATTATTAAGTGGACATTTTTAACACAAGAACCGGCCGGCAGCGAGCGGTGAACAGCTGTTTGTGTGGCGTGTCTTCCCTCTCTTCCTGCTTCCTTCACCTACATTCCCCTGGGTCCTAAGACCCTCCATGTACAGCTTCTTATCACCCTCTATGTACCATCGTACATTTATAACAAATACCACTCATATTACACTCTAATCAGCGTTGCATATGTGTCTGACCAAAATACCCCAAAAAAGCAGTTTGGGGTGGTTTTTAAAGTGTATTTGTTTGTAATATGTATAATAAGCATATCATTTAGTTATCGCTACTGATAATTTAACAAACATAAAAACATGACGTAGATAGGTTTGCAGTTTTCAAGGTGTACATTTCAGATTGCATCTATTACACACATGAAAATAAGTCATGTTTTCTGCTGAGGTGACGTAAGTTGCTCGTGTTACCACTAGCGGCAACAACAGTGGCTCCAAACTCGCAAAACTTCCAAACAGCAGACACAGCTCCTCTCTTGGGCACAGACTCTATTGGTGCATCTCCGGTCTCTCTTTGTTCCTCCTGCATCGCTCTTTTCTGTTCTTTAAGTAAGGCGACGGAGCCTCTCCCAGCTGTTAGCAGACTGTTGTGCTAACGGCTAGCTACCGAGCTGTACCCAGCATGCTGTTCGGCGGTGAAATTTTATAAATGTACAATTATTAGTGTTACAAATTGTTTATGTGTCACAAACTGTAGTGTGCCGTGGTGTTTTCCTGTTAGAGAGCGTTAGTTGTGGGTTATTAATTGTTGTGTTATAAAGTTATAACCATAACTTAGGGGTCCCTCTCACTACATAAGTAGCTCCGACCTTAGCACTCTCTGCGGCTTACAATATATTTAGCTTCCTGTTGAATAGTGACAGCAGTTGTTTCGGCTATACCGGTATGATGGTGTATGAAAAATTCATATCATACGGGAAATTAAAACCGGTATAGCGCCCAGCTATACCCGACTATCAGATCATCCATGATTAACCCATAAAGTAACCATTATATTTCATGAGTTCTTGTTGCTATTAGACTCCTGTGTTTACAGGAACAGACAGATGGCCCAGTGATGACATAATCTTCATCGTATCTTCATCTTTTTTTTTGCCTAAACAGGCATGCGTGTGTCCACACACAAGGAGTCACGAATGCCCCCAGGCAACCAGGCCTCCCTGCGTCCCCGACTATGGTCCAGCGTTATCACTAGCAAAGACATCCCGTCCACATATATGAGAGAACAGTCCCACAGTGCATTTGCATCGACGACTGATGGACTTCAGATTAATTCTTTTTCCTATTTGAATGCAATCTGTGCTTTTTTCTCTCTCTGTCTCCCTGTACAGTATCATTAACTCCCACAAAGCCTAATTTGCATAAGAATAAGAGGATTATCTCATAGCGAAGATGTGAAGATTTAAAGTTTGGTTTTCAGAATAATACTCTCATGAATCACAGACTCTTCAGGTGTTAAAAAAAAAACAGAAAACAGATGCCATCCAAATATAAGCTAAAAAGAAATAACACTGCACCCTATGATCTAACAGCTCCGGCTCAGCATCTGTCCACATTAAACCTGAATTTATTTGATATGTGGACGCTTAAAAGCAGCATGGAAGACTTGCATGACCGTGTTAGTCGCAAGCTCCTTGGCCGTCTTCGAAAGTCTTTTTTTTTTTTGGTCCAACTGGCAGCAAACACACACCCTCAGACACCCGGATCAGAGCAGCAGATCTGGGTTATGGTTCTCGGAGTCTTTGGGTGTGTCTTGTGGGGGATCTCCCTTTTTTTTAAAGCCGTTCTTCGCAGCAGCAATGTGCACTCTGCAAAGGTTCAATTATTCATCTGCCGTCCTGTCTCTCTTCTCCTGCTTTTCTAATGTCGTCAGTGCTTCCCGTCCACGTCCCCGCGCTCACTGTCGCATTCTTGATTGACAAGTGTGATGGTGTTTGCCTCTCTTTTCCCTGACCTTCAACTCTCTGGAATGCGTGCACGCACACACACACACACACACACACACACACACACACACACACACACACACACACACACACACACACACACAAAACACACAGCACACAGCGAGACTGCTAATGGCTTCTACCTTTTGCAGCCTTTGTCAACAGGGAATTACAGTACGTCTACACCAAATAGAGGAAACCCACTGACACAAAGAGACGAAACATTCAATATTCATGCCAATAAAGTGAAGAAAGAACGGTTCCGGCCAGACGGGAAGGTGGGCAGAGAATTTTGGAATGAAGTAAATATTTAAATTTTTAATTTTCTAATTGTGGGTTGTGTTCATTCAATCAAACATTACAGCAGTGGTCGTTGCAGACACCCCCGGACGAGATCTGCACTCTACTGGGGGCACCTGTCTAGTTATTACATGAAACAATAATTTGAAACAATGTATAGACTGATATGAAAACAGTCTCTCTCAATCATCGCTTATGACTCGCTAGGTATCTGTAGAGAGCATGCCCTCTGCTTGTATTTTCTCTTTTCTTCTTATCTTTCTGCTGCACTTTACCTGATGCAAACCGGGTAATTTATAAATTACAGGAGATGTTTGCACAGATTCAGAGAAGATGAATCAAATTTGAACGGTACATTTTTTTTGGTAATTAGAGCCGCCTTTGGAACTGGGGAAATTTATTAAAAAATGTGTATTATTATTTTAGTGAAAGCCGTGATGCTGCAAACACACACTGCCCTGCTGACTACATCAACACAATAAATAGAAATAGCCTACGGCTCCTATTAAAACACTGTTGTTCTTAAAGGGCCGGTACTAATAAAATGGGGTATTGTACCAGTTTGTTTTTTTAACGGCAGGGTATTGCGATACCTTTTCTAGTATCGGTATGCAGTGCACACGTGTACCATCTGAATCCTTTCCACTCTCCCCCTCCTCTCTTTCATCTCTTTCTTCCCTCTCATCTGCTGCCATCCCTCCTTCTGTCTTCTTTCAAGTGTCTTTCATTGTTGTGAGGCACAAAGGTGCTTACTGACAAACCTAAATATTCTCGCAGGGGGGCAAAAATCCAACACTTGAAGGCAATGCAGACATCAGTGGATTTTCGCTAAAACCTGAATAATAAAAATGACTTTTTTTTTTTGCTCTCTACCACTAAGTCTTTCGTGAATGCCTTCTCTTGATCCCGCTCTCCCCCTCTCTGCTTTATCCCTCCCTTCCATCCCACTCTCTGTCCGCATCTCCCGCTCTTTCTTGCCGCTCTCTCTCTTTTTAATGACAGTATTATCCTCACTTAGCCATCTGAGTCTCTCTGCCTAAAATCCCTCTCCCTCAGAGCTGAATAAAAAAGGGGGGGGGGAATTAGACCAACACGAGGTCTGGGTCTGAGCTCTTCAGGGGCTGCAGGGAGAGGGGAGGCTAAAGGAACAATCCTCCTGAAGGCTCTGATGTTTAACTCTTCTTCTTTAATCACAGCTGAACCCGAAACTAATTTCCATACTGAAGCTGAAATTTTAAAACTACTGACATCTACAAGGCAAATGACTAACATGCAATGTGTGTTGTTTGTAGTTCATGAAGTTGGATGTTTAAAAAAAATTGTCTAATCAACAAAAAATTCAGGTTGATAGCAGACCATCTCAATGTTTCACTCAGAGAGAACCAGGACATTCTGATGTAGCATTTCAAAATTAAAGCCCTTCAAAATCACATTCATGAGCCAATGTGTCTAACTTCAGATTACATTTTAGAGGAAATGGTGCATAGTTACAATATCATTTCACCTCAGGTTGATAGCAGACCACCTCAAGGTGTCACTCAGAGAGAACCAAGACATTCTGATGTAGCATTTCAAAATTAAAGCCATGTGACCCTGGCCTTGCAGGTCATTCTGGTCCCCTCAAATGTCTCCAGGCAGGACACTGTGCTACTGGTCAGCCACAATGCCACTTTGCCCCAGTGGTCAACCACCCATACTGCAATGGAAAAAAACAAATCTCCCTGCAGCCTCCTCTAGAACCTGAGCGCCCCCATTTTTGGGGGCTGTGGAGAAAGTTTAGCATACAGAGTGAATAAAAATGCACTTATCAAGAACGAATATAATGATGTTATACTTCAGATTAAACAGCAGAGCCTACATACATACAAGACATACAAGAATATGTAAGCCGTTTTTACATGCTCCAAACACAACTCAAAGGGCTCTGCGTAGGGGGGGACTGAAATCTAAAATAATTTGACTAGGCACAGAGAGACAGAGATGGTGCAAAGAGGATTCTGGCCTTCAAATAAAACTGCTGTATTTGGATGTATTGAAAACCATTAGTGATATACAAGGGGAAAATATAGTTTGGTACATGAGAAAATTCAAATGGCACACATTGTGCCAAAATGACCATTTTGGAGACCTCGTCTGAACTGTCTGTACTAAAACCTCTCTAATTTGTATCTGCTTCATTTTATCAAAGTCAAACTTTGCAGAGAAACAGTTCACATATTGTGCTATGATCTGGGAGATGTTTAGACTTACAGCTGCATCATCACAAAGAAATAATCATCCCGAAAGTGCTTCTTTTTTTTAGGGGAACCTGAAAATATACACTAATATTTACACATCTGAACAAATCTCAGAAAGTATTCCATATAGACCTAATATATTCAAATAGACCTTGTGGTTGCAGAGATGTACTCTTTTTAGTATGGGTATGCCTAAAAAATAGTGTTAGGGTTCAAGAATAAAAAGAATGTTTTCCCTAAATAGCACCGTTAGAAAAGAGTAGTCTGTAAAAGATATTGACAGGTTGCTTCCAACTGCAGATTACTTTTCTCATTGTAAATATTAAAACCATCAAGGATTCATGTGTTTTATAAAAGAGGAGAAAAATGGTTTCAGCCTATAAGCTGAGTGACAAGGAATCGGTGGGAAAGAACTGGCAAACATCTCGGGGCATCTAAAACATCCATAATATAGCAGAAGAAGAACTAACAGCAGAAGCCTATTTCTTAGACACACACACACACACACACACACACGTAAAAAAAAAAAAAAAAAAAAACACACAGCACTTCCAGGTAGTAAGCCAAAAACTGCCATCATTCCCTTTCTTGGCTGAAAAAACATCTCAGCAAAAATTCACAGAAATCACAGAAAAGAGAGCGAGATGGAGGTGGGTGGAGGCACAGAGAGAGATAGAGAGAAGAGCACTGCATGGAAACTTAGAAAGAAAAACAATTCAGCGAGTCCTGCTGTTATACAAATTTAAATAAGCTCCTTTAGAGCAAGACTCCCCCATGATGAGAGGAGAGTGGAGGGGAACAAAAACAGAATATACAGATGGCAAAAAACCCTCCGTCAGACCTGAATTTGAATCAGCATGTATAGAACAAAACCCACTCAGCCACTGCGAGAGGAAGAAAAAGAAGAAATGATTTTTCCTGCATTTAAATCAGCAACTTCAAAAACAAACACCACACCAAAGCGAAAGGGCAACGGGAAGAAAACAAGAGAAGTAATAAAGAAGAGAGCGGGGATAATCCTCAATGGCATGTGGTCAAACCTTTACTTACACAGCATTCATCAAAGACGGGTTTCTGTGGGTTTTACAATAGGAATAGCAATGCGAGGAACATTTGGGGAAAAAAATACATATCAAAAGACAAAAAAAAAAGTGCATCCATATATTGAAAAACGAAATAAGATCAACACATGGACCAGTTACGGCAAAGAAAAACTTGAACTCGAATTCATAAAATGCATACTGAAGTTATTACAGTGTCATAAAAGCAGGTGGGAGTCATCTCTGTAATAATGTGCCTCTAATTGTCTGAAATTACATGAGGGTGAAGCTTCAACACAGAAGACCTTCCCATCGTTCACAATGATATTAACGATTATCACCATCAACAGTTGAATTGGGCCTGGGCACATTGGGTCCCAGATGTCATTAAGGGGAAGCTGAGTTCAATTATACATACTGTAAATATGAAATACACTCACTCGTTGGTTTTCATACACTGCAGATTAAGGTGAAATGGTTACTTCAATTAGTGTTGTTTTCTGTGTTAAAACGGCTTACATTAAGCAAGGAGAGATTAGATGCTTTTACTTATGTCCAATACGACACATTAGAATACTTTTTTTTTTGCAGCATATTTGCAGGGGATAAGCACAGCCTGTATTTTATGAGACTTTACTGAGATTATTGCTTGAGACTTCTCTGGTTTCTGGCCTTGAGGTAAATAACATGTTGGAATTCTTCATTTAGGTGGTGTTCCCCTTTAGGATCACAAACGACCTCTGCGATTATTACAATTAACTGTAAATATATATATATATATATACTGTAAACATTGCTGTTTAACTGAGCTAAAGTAAAGTTGCCTGGTCCAAAGTGGACTAAATTTAGCTTTATTTCACCCCAAAATGAATGACAAAATGACCCCCATGCACTTCCTGGGAGAGGCAAGGGATTTCTGCTTGATGCGTCATTAAATGACAAAAACGCCACAAGTTGCAGTCAATGGAGCTTTTTATTGCCGCCCATCCTCAGCTGCAGCAGAGAGGAGGAGAGAAGCCGTGGAAGAAGTCTCAAGTGGGGTCACATTGCTGAGCAGCAACAAGAAAGAAAACACACACACACACACACACATGATGATTAGGTCTGTAAGTGAAAAATGCCCTGCACAGTTTCCTAGAGCCCACCTTGACATCTTCAAATTGAAAAAAATGTTTGGTGATGATTTTGAAACCGTTCCCTTCTTTTCATCCACTCAGCTTTACCGGCTTTTAAATTAACCAACAACCTTTATTCTGTTCTTTTTTCACCGTTTGTGTCACAACTTTTACCACAAATCATGTGAAAAATGCTCCTCATAAGCTGCTGAACTCTTGAGAGTGCCGACAATGAATGCAATCCGTCCCCGAGTACACGATGCTTCTTCAACAGTCAAATAAGTGAACGAGAGCCGCGTAGTTCGCAAAGATTTTTACGAGTGTGACTTTTTGAAAAATAGCGCCGTGAACGCACCGTGGCGGGTTGACATTGGCTGCACATTCAACAGAATGCGACTAAACGGCGATAAGCGCAGCTCCCGGTGAGTGCATTTTACCGCCGTTAAGTGCTGAAAAACACCCATTGAACGCACCCCTAACCAATCGTCTCCTCTTCTATTAACCGTCCCGGATCTTTACACTGAATAATGGAGGGTTGTGGGAGCAGAGCGGAGGGAGAACACCGCCGGAGAAGCATCCTGAATACGTGCAGGCTTTTCACGGTGAAATAAATTCGGGGATTGTGTCTTTGATATTGGATACAGCAAGAGCAGATTTGAAATGGTTTCCAGCTAGTCTACTTCAAACACTGACGCGCCGGGGACTAAAAACAACAGAAGAGACATGGAGGGGAGCTTTAGATATGCATAACCTCATGCGATTTAGTTGATGAGAGAGCCTGTGTGTGTGTGTTTGTGTGTGTGTGTGTGTGTGTGTGTGTGTGTGTGTGTGTGTGTGTGTGTGTGTGTGTGTGTGTGTAACTTTGAGAGGAGCACTGAAGACCGAAGATCCCCGCTCCACTCTGCATAATTCAACTGGCAAGACAGCACTCCGGGGTTGCGTAAGACATGCCTCCGAGAGACCTGGTGTGGCATGTGAGCGAGTGTGTGTGTGTTTAACATTGTTAAAAAAAAAAATAAAAAAAAAAGGTACTTTTTTTAACGAGGCTGATGTCACGGCGTGGGACTCAACAGGAGTCCTGGGGAGCTTAGGAGGAACGCTCTAATATTTTCTCTATCTCTTCACCTAAGCTCCCATATCACTCCTCCTTTTACGTTCTCCTCTAACTGTGATCGCCTCTTAGCTCGGCTCAAGACTTAACTGTTTTTATTTACAACGGCTGCACGGCGCACCCGAGAAATAGTCTTGTCTATTTCATAAAAAAAAAATATAACAATATAGATATAGAAATTCGAGCTGGTCTCTGCCTCAGATACAGCCTAACATGCTTACATCGGGTATCGGCGAGTGTGTGAGTCCATGCACCGATTCAGATATTGTTATCATCTTCAATTCATCTGCTCAGTTACGCTACACAGGAACAACAATAAAAAAAAAACGCGTCGCTCTCAACCCGACCCGTACGCCGTGCCCCGATCGGTGCTGCACATGTGCAACACTGTGCTACGCACCTGTGGTTAAACCTTCCTGATAATGCTACATTCTGAACGTGTTGTTTGGAGGTTGCATTGAATTGCTCTGAAAATATGACGTTACAATAATATTGTGTGTAGAGCCCTATAGTATTTTCTACAATATCCAAAAAAAGAGAGGATGTCAGTGTGAGCCTGTGATGTAATTACCTTATCTATGATTAAAAAACCGACGGTATTTGCTAGCCTGTCAATCATTGTATTTATTTTTACAAGTTATCTTTTTACCTTACTGGAGTTGTGCTCGCTCCTGTGCATAAGAGTTGTCCTCATCCTCATTATGAATCTTATCCTGGGGTGAATCAAATTATGATAGCCGACCCTCGTGAACCGACCACTAACCGCAAAGCGACAAGATAAGTGCCTTGCATGCGGGGGGGGGGGGGGGGGGGGGGGGTTGCTGTGGTTAAAGTGCCCTAAAAGCTGTCCGGCCGCAATAATAACCGATGCAGAAACAGGTTGAATCCATCACTTACCGAGAGCTGCAATGTTTGCACATAACGGCCGACCGACTCCCCGATTTAAAAGTCATAATGTTGCGAGTGAATATTGAGATGCTGTCACTGAGACGTGCAAAACTAACCCCACAGAGGGGTACAAAGAGCGTCAGAGTTCTGAAGCTTATTGCCACTGACCAAGCTGCGTTAGTTGAGAAGACACAGAGCTGGTAGGAAATCTGCAAGGTTTTGCTTAAATGAGTTAGTTCTCAGCCTACATAAAAATACAAGTTTTTGCCCACTCATATCCAAACACACATCTCTTTCTATCTCTCGCCATAATGCTTTCATAGCTGCTCAGATTCCGTTCGTCACGTAAGGTGGGCTGACCTTACGTCCGTCTGTCTCTCCGTCCACCCGTCCATTTCCTGCGTCCAAAGCCTCGACATATCTGTGGAAGTCTTAATCTCTCCTGCTTCGGATTAAAGCTGCTGATTCTTCTTTATCAGTGGCTACAAGCCCTTTCTTTTCCTGATAACCTGCCAGCGAAACTATCTCTTGTTTAATTGAGCCGGTCCGCTGTGTGTGAGGTGTCGCACTCTACATACTGAGATCAAGGTAGAGCACCTCCGCTGTCATTTTATACATCCTGCATAATCCCTTTACGTGCTGAAAGGAACCCCTGTGGATGAACTGAAGCATTCATGGTGGTCAAGCTAGAAACCAGGCTGCATTTTCCATTTTATTTTTGGTTCTTGAAAAGTTGATGCTTTGGGGATTAGAAAAAAAAAAAAAAAAAGTTTTCTCAACACAATGCACAAATCAGTCTTGATGTATGTGACAGATGAGAGGACAGAGAGAGAGAGAGGAGATAGTCATGATTGGGATTTTGCTTCCCCCTGCCTCCTCTGATAGCAATCACAGCGGCTGCCCATGTGTTCGGCTTTATCCGGCCATCTTGTGCGTTTGTAAAGTTTGTGCATATTTGTGTGCGTGACTCTCTGGAGGCAACGCGTCGTACAGTCGCGTGACAGCGGGCCACGGCTGGAATGGATCGGCGGCGACAGAAGCGAGGAACACACATCGCCGCCGTGGACGGATAGAATCGGTGTTAGGGTGAGGACGCACCGCACACCGCGGAACCGACGAGGAGAGATTTAAGATTGCACACCAGATGACCGATATCTGCTCACTGTGTTCACGTCGCTTTGTAGACACACGTTTGATTTAGCCAGCACACATTTTTGGACTTTGTGAACAAACTTGATCGCACGTTGGATTTAAGAAATACACATTGGTTTATAAACTTGTATCTTTTTTTACATTTAAAGGTCATGCAATCCAAAAGTCTGCTTGTGTGGCGTTCTATAGGTCTGTTAGGTGTGAATGTGTTTTTGTGTGTGTGAAGTTAAGTTCCAGCCGCCCGTCACCCTACAAAGAAAAATGGGTGTGGCGAATGGAAGGACAAATGGATGGATGTGTTTAGGATCAACACGGATATCATGACGTTTACGTGAACAGCTTTGCACATATTTTTGGCTATGAAAAAAGTTCCAGTTCCCTGGATGACCTGGTGCTAAAGCATCCATAGGCAATTGTGAGCTACCACAGGGATACCGAACTATTAGTTGACTATATTGGGAGAATAGGGCATAATGAAGAGTAGGAGTTTTAATCATAGACTATAAGAGGTGGATGTAGTTGTCATTACTTTAGCCGTTGGTTCATGTTGAACCATATTAAACCCCTACGTTTGGCATTTTGGCTGTCGCCATCTTGGTTTTTTTTGGAGCCAGAAGGGACCACATTCGGACGAGAGGGTGGAGCTCGGTGGGGATCGTTGCCAAGCCTCTACCCTGATTGACAGGTCGCTGTGGCAGCGACCTGTCAATCACAAGGTAGCAACACCCTGCTTTATTGATCGATCTCTTTATTTTCGTGTTATGCACATGCTGCGCCCAACCCTCATGGGTTCATGAGACACCGAAGACAGAGCCGCGGTCGTCAATCATTTCATTATATTTCATGCAATTACAAAATGACATGTTATTTCACTGCTCGGTCTTCAACACATTATTCTGCCTTACATCCAAAAAAAAAGGTTCCTTTCCTGAAGCACAACTCAAGTTTTTCATAATCATCCAGCCAAAAGAAATCAACATAAATGGAGGTAATTTTACTTAAGAGTGCATCCCTTATGTCCTCGTAGATAGGGAAGTAAAACAAAAAGCTTTGACGTCTATAAAAAAATGGTAATATTATTATAATTTTATTTGTAGTGTCCCATATTGTTTGGACAGGATTCCGACAGCCTCTCCAACATGCTGAACTATGTCGACCCTCTGAGAGATAACAAGTTTGGTATATGTCTTCAAATATGGGCAACGGTGGCTAAATGGAGAGCGGGGTCGTCCTTCGATCAGAGGTTCGATCCCCGGCTCCGCTAGTCGCATGCCGATGTGTCCTTGAGCAAGACACTTAACCCGTGGCTGTGCCTAGGGTGTGATTTCTGAACTGCAAGACGCTTTGGATAAAAGCGTCTGCTAAATGACTGTAATGTAAAATATTCACAAATGGAGTTATATAGTAGACAAAACAAGAAAAAGCATATGTGTTTTTCTGTTAGAGTATTAATCTTAGGGCTATTTTTACTGCAATGCTGCAAAACATACACCTGCATAATCATTCACTATAGGGGAGTGCTCAGACTTCAAGTGACTTTCTTTTAGTATATGTTTCCTCGATAAGATGAGATAAAACCCTGCATACATAACCTCATGCAGTAAAATAAAAAAAAAATTTAAACTAATCGCAATTTGTACTTAACTCAAAACCCAAGTCCTAAATATGAAGTGCCCTATGAAGAAATATATACCTTTAATATACAAGAACACACAGACATGCATTGCCAGTGCACAGAAACACACTCTATCTCTCTCTCACACACACACACACACACACACACACACAGACAGTGATCAAAGTAAATGGTCGGTAGATGCAGGACGGCTCCGTGGAAAGGCAGACCTGGTGTGACGAAACGTTGAGGGAAGAACGAGCCAGATGAGAGAAAAAACAGAGAGGGAGACAGACCAGCAGAGAGGGAATGAGAAAATAGAAGAGATGGCGACTGAGAAAGGATGAACGGGTTGTTTATATTGCATTTTAGATGCGCCTCTCCATGCTGGGCTGAGCACAGCAACTGAGTAACACACACACACACACACACACACACACACACACACACACACACACACACTCTCTCCCTCTGAGTGAGAACCAAATGGAGAGCGACAGAGGGAATTGAGGCCACGAGTTTGAAAAGAGACTGCTTGTGTTTATCTTCATGCGAGGCTACAGAGATGGCATCTAGTTGTTGTACAAACAGTGGGCAAGGACTCGATTTTGGCTCGCACATGCATTCAGTACCCTACTTCACATTTCCAAAAAAAAATTAATGAATAAAATATCAGCAAAGGAACTGTAATCAAAATTGGAATTCAACAAGGAATAAACTTCAAATTGATTTGCCCGGTATTTTGTCTGCCTTAGTGTTGGCTCTAGTCATTTAAAGACGGTGAAGAGACAGAGTGGCATTTGATGTTTTAAAGGAAGGGTTTGGGTTTTTAAGTGTGCTAAATGTAATGCCAAGTTAATGTGGCTACCTTAGACTGGAGGCTACTTTTTGTTACCAAGGACAGTGGGCGTTGTCCCTGCAGTGCATTTGCATTAGGAAGGGATCACTGCATGCTCAGTATGGAGAGGAGGAATGATTACAGTGACAGTAACTCGCTCAGATTTTACATATACCACGGAAGTATTGTCTTAGGACAGACGCACAAGCTTTTTAAAACGGCAAAAAGAAAAGCGTCAAAATCAATTGATTTCAATGGGGCAAAGTGTGTTTGTGCAAAATCTTTCGCGTGGAGAGCAATTAATTAACCAATAGTGAACGGTTTTCACATTTCTCACTTCTGAGGCAATCGGAGATCCATACGCTACACACATACAGGTTAGCGGCAATGAGCGGCTGACCGTGATAAAACAATGTTTCTGCAGCCAGGGGAGGCGTGTTCATGGGTTTCAGGTGAGAAGATATTCTTTATGACATTCAAGGTGTCAGGAGTCGCATAATCTCCTGATTGGCTGCGGCTACTCTCCGGCAGCATTTCGCCTCTAAAAGTTAATTAAACTATCTGTAACTTTTAACTAGCAGCTTGCTGTAGGCCGCACTTCGTCACAGCTCTGGTGTGTTTTTTGGTGTTAGAATTCAAAACAGAGGAAGTTACCATAGTTTATAATCAGTTTTGCACCATCCACTTTAAAGCTACCCCTCTATGTCAGAGTATAAACAGCCAGCTGGTTTCCAAATAGTTACGCATAAAACATGAGGTAATGGTACGGTTAAATCTTTTAGATAAAGTCGTATACAAAAACTGGTGTACAATGGTGTACTTGAAACTTTGTTGTAGTTTGTTGTAGTTGTTGATCCAGCCCCTTGTCTTGTATCATCATGACAATGCACCCGTCCAGCTCCATAAAGAGATGTTTGTCAAAGTTTGGTGTGAAAGAACTTCCCGACCTCAGCTCCTTTTGGGGGCTGGATCATTCAGTCAGCATCAGTGCCCCACCACGACAACGCTCTCATGGGTGGACGGGAGGGAAAGTTCTGGCAGCCAGGTTCCAAAATCCTGTGGATAACCTTCCCAGAAGAGCGGAGGCTACTTCAGCAGCATATTAAAGATGATGACGTGTCCACATACTTCTGTGTGTATGTATGTCTGTAAGGCTGTACATATGTGCCATGTTAATGTAGTCATTTGATGAACATGTCAGCATAGATGATGTAATAGAGCTCACACTGTCTAATGAGAGAGAGCTTGAAAGGAACATCAAGAGACCAAACAGAGAGTCAGAGAGAGGGTGTGACACAGACAGAGAGGAAGCCAGATAAAACATTCAAATGAATGTGTTGGCATGACTGTGTTTCACAATGAACGGCAGATGGAATCCATTCCTCACCTGCCCTGTGGAGATAAAGCCGCTGTTTGATAATACTTCGTTTTTCAGTGAAATGGCCCTTTAATCTGCTGGCAGGCCTTACTTCTTACATTAAAAACTCTTCTACGCTACTACAGAACAATCTTTCTATCTCAGAAGGAGATTGTGTGTGTGTGTGTGTGTGTGTGTGTGTGTGTGTGTTTTTGGAGGGATTGAGAGGTCCACACAGGAGAGAGGATGCAATTTATGGCCCAGAAATGCTGATTATTCTTGTTTTGATGCTTTTGGTCGAGTTTGTTTTCAACCGTCCTGGCCATAAAGCAGATTGAATAGAAATAAATTGATGTGTTGAGGACAGAGATGCAAAGAGGGAGGGGTGGACACAGCGATTATCTAATCTTCACAGTCTGAGGAATGGAGGCCTTCATTGATGTTGTTTGCATTCATCCATACAAATTTATCATCATCCATCCTCCTCTGTCTGGGTGACCCTCTATCTGTCTCCCTGCCCCTCCCCCTGGCTGTCTTAATGTATTCCAGTTCAAATCAAGGACAACAGATTAGCATTACTGTACCGGAGCAGTCGCACACTACTTATGCAAGAAAATGATTTGGGAATTGCAGAGGGTGCATCCATCCATTAGTTATTGTTTACTAGAGGGGGATGGCTGTTTTATGGATGCAGGGTTTCTATAGGAACCAGTGGCTAGCATCTTTTGACAGGTCACAGGCTGTTGTGACAAGTGTTGTTTTCGATGCGGGCCCCAACACGGTCCAGTGAAGGACCGATGGCAGCATTAGAGGCCGTTCACATGTTGCGTCGGAAAACGCGTTTCATCTTTTTATCCAAAGGGGCTGGGGGGGTGGCGCTACAGTCAAGCCTGCCGTTACTGGGCGACCAAAACCTGCGCGCTGCTACGGCAATCAGAAGGAAGTTATGGTAATTTAGCAGTAGGCCTCACTGACTAAACGAAACAAAGTCAAAACAATTTGGGTCAATTTGGGTGACGCAAGTAAAATAGTGCGTGGGACAAATTTTAAAGCTCTGGATTGTCCTGCACAAAATGAATAACTTCTCCTGCATATATTTAGCATAGACTGATATTCACCTAAAAAGTTCCAGAAGTTAAAGATTTGTTATCGCGCAGCTGTCACGCCGTGAAAAGTTTGCCTGTCCACATTGACAACAATGGATTCAAGGGCGCAAAAAACACAACATTTGAACGGCACCTTAATGTCCTAAAGGGCCCGGTAGTTTTGGTGATTGCAGAATCACTGACGGAATCCCAGAATTGAGAATTTTAAAAAGCTACAACACAGATTTAATAGGGCTTACCAGTTCCTGGATTTCACACCTTCCTATCTCCTGCTAGAGGACATACGTGTGGAAAAACCTGTGTTGGGGGTGAGTTGAGTCTTTGATGATGCTACAGGCTCTTCTATGGACTCCGTGAAGGTAGCCTTGAAGATATTCTGAGTAGTCGTATACAACTCTGCGCAGGCGTTTGCGGTCCATGGCGGCGCTGTTCCCATACCACACAGTGATGCAGCTGGTCAAGGTGCTCTCTATGATGCACGAGATAAGATAATCCTTTATTAGTCCCGCAGTGGGGAAATTTACAGGATCACAGCAGCAAACAGTGCACACTAAAATAAAAATATTATATATACAGACAGAATATTTTTATTGCACCGATTTTTGCACACGATCATGCTCATTTAATTGTGTCAGCCAAAATCGTGATCGCGATTAAAATTCGATTAACTGTGCTGCAGCCCTAGTTGAAGGACACGTCAATGGATAGCTGCATGCGTGTTTTATGAATGAATGGATGGATGTGTGCAGTATGGCTGGATATATTGAGAGCTGGATTAAGGATATATGAAGGGGTGGCTGGATTGTTGATATATTGAGGGATGGCTTGATGAATGATAATGAAGGCTGGGTTGATGAATTATGGATAGATGCATGGCTAGATAGATGAGAATGATTGCTGCATGGCTTGATGAATGATAACAATTGCTGCATGGCTGGATGAATGATAATATTGGCTGGATGGCTGGTATATGGATAGTTGGACGCATCATAATCATGGCTGGATGGGTGACGTATGGCCAGTTGGATGAAGGGTTGGGTAAAAGATAATGATGGGTGGATGGATGTTAGTCCGTTAGGGATAGTTGGGTGGATTGTTGAAAGCATAATCCCTTTGAAAACCACAATTAAAAGTAATAGAGTAAGACATTGCTGTATAGTGAACCCTTGCCCTATTGTTTTGTCAAGTGTAAAGTACTGAAGCATCAAGCTTTAGCTCAAAGTGGAGCTGAGTAGCCGCTGTACTTTCAATTCTCCCCCATCATCATATTCCTTTTCTCTATTTGAGTGTAATTAACCGAATGAATACATTTCACTGTAGAAATGAAATGTTATACTTACACAGGCGCTGCTTTATCCTGATGTGAACTAGTTACCCAATTATACCACTGTCAATTGGATTTGGATTGGGGTCCCTCCAACCAAGACTAAGATACGGGGGATTGAATCCGACCAGTTACTAATACAGAGGCTGACAGACGCACTCTATGTCTCACGGAAACCCATTTTTACTCTGTGTTTAAGAGGTTATGAATTTCAGTGAAAGAGTCAGTCCTCCCAAACTACCCCACTGAGAACCTCCAGCTCGATTAGAAAATACAGGCAGCCTGAGCTGCATAGAGTTCTGGGCATCCTGATGAATTGACCCTGTGAATATAGAGCATATAAAGTGTCCTGTTAATATGTTTTGTGCTCAGCCTGGGACCCTTGAATCATCACCTTCCGCGGCACCAATGCGGAGCTCAACCAGCAGCTCAGGAGCATTTATGGAGCGTGACAGTTCCGGTTCAGGTGGGTTCTGAAATTTCTAAAACCATTTCATTCCAGACAATTCCCCAGAATGCCCTAAACCTTTACACTTGGGTGTCTCCAGCTGCAAAATGTATGAAAGGTCAGGGCAACGAATAAATTCAAGACCTTGTGTCACATGAAATTCCAATTTGAATGTGGGTGTAAAGGGGACGTCAATGCTAAAATGATATAATTTACATTTTAGCACTAAAGCAACTGGTCTGTTTTCCTGCATTGGGTTCAGAGGTATACTGCTCCCTGAGCTTGTATATGTTAAGAGAGGGGTGTATGTATATGCAATTGAATGGTTAGCAGCAGTTACAGAGCCTACAGTGGATGAAAAGGAACAAGACAAATCATGTGGTTATTCGTTTTGACTGCTCCTCGGCACTGACTAGGTTTTAGTGTGGCAGATCTTTATGTAGGAAGGATGCTTTGCCTGACATAGTCCTTATACTGTAGCAGTTAAGCTGATGGAATATGAATTTATTTTGTTTGTTTTGTCTGCCATGTTTGTAGAAGAGGGACATGAAAAGGGGCATATTTGGGATAAGTGGAGAGAGTTTATTAGGCACATTCTTACATGATAGCATAAACCAAAGCTGATTATTATGATATTTAAGGGGTAAAAAAGGGACGATAGGAACGTACGTAGGTCGCAGCTAGACTGCAGTGGAGTACTGATTGTCATCTGACCCTTGAAGATAGTAAATCGTTAAATACATTTGAGCACATGACGTGAATTAACAGCAGCTTGTCATTATTATCAAGTGCAGTCATTCATAGCAGTCACCACTACATCTTATTTCGCTTGTGTTTTCATGAAGGTATCATCAATAAATGGGTAGTATGCTAAATCAGTCAGGTTTTCTAGATACGCATGGATAGTCAACTATATTTGTTAGTGGCACTGCCTGTATTCTTAACAACACTATTTCACTACAATCCTAAAAAAATCCTAAATGAAACTAGTTTTATTTCTAATATAGTATGTCTAATAGTAATTCCCATATCATTTAGTCATCAGAGACTTCTACAAAAGTTCCACTGAGTAAGGTTTAAAATCATTTGCATCTGATTTTTCAAATAAAGACACCTATTTACATGGAATTAGATGACATTCCCTCCATTTATTGATATTTAATAGAAGCAGATTGTCAAAATATGGTGAACCATTTTGTTGGTTAAATAGATATTTAATCTCACTCCAAATAGCATGACCAAGGTCTCCAACCAGGTATTTCAAAAAAGAAAAAGATAAGAGGCTCTCTGATACCCACTGATAACCCTGACACTGATGTATGGAAATAATAAAACAGCTGAAGGACACAGCCATTCCAATAAGCAGTGGTGGAGTATCTGCAGGTGTGATCAGGTTTGAAATCTCCTAAACTATTTTTGGCAGAGCATCTTTTGATATAGACCTGCTGATTGAAATTCAGCACTGACGGAAGGATTTTTACTGTTTTAATTATTTTTCCATTCTTTGCGCCGCAACACTCTCCTCTCTTCACGGAGAGGAAGACTCCTGTGTGGATTTGTCGCTCATAGTTTTCTTCTCCTCCATTTCTCTCGGTCTTTATTTTGAAGTTGCTGATTTACATGCTTATAGAGAAGCTTGTGTTGTTGGTGGTATTCATTTACCAGCATGTTTCATTGTAACCAGCAGGTACCCATGGCTTAAAGAGGTAATGCTTAGAATTGTCCCCTTGTCTACTTAAATTGTATTTCTAGGTAGATGCTCTAGGAGCTGAAAACATTTCTAATTGTACTTGTGATATATATAACCAATACCTGCCTGGTCAAACTGTTGATCCATTGAAAATAAATGTAAATGTAATGTAATTCAAAATAAATTCGATACGATTATGTCACTGCGTCACTGCATTTGACTTAAATTTTAGGAAGCTGCCACGCCGCTGCTTGCGCACCCGATAGCAGCAGCCTGTGAAAAGCACTCCCGAGTGTTAAACTGCATATTACTCACTAAGAAGAACCTTATCTTGAGTCACATATTGATTCAAAAGATTTGTTAATTAGCAGGTATGTGGCACAACGTGAAAGTGAAAGCGGTGCTCTGTTGACTTAATTTGAGGTTCAACGTTTTAGTGCAACTTCATTTTGCTTCCAGCAGATGCGCTGTGAACGAGGACCAGACTTTTTTGGGACGCAAATATTTGCACATAAGCAGGAATATAGCACAACATGGAAGCAGTGCTCTGTTTATTTCAATGTGAAAGTGCAATAGAAATATGTACAGCCTAAAATCAATGGATAATAATGACAAAGAATCCTGATCTTAATATTGAAGAAAACATTCATTGTTATCATTTAGCCCATAATCGTGCAACTCTAGCCACCTGTGTAATATACAGGCATTAAAAACAGAAATTTTGGAATGCCTCCATTGCAATGTTCATATCTTTGCCTGTATTTCTTTTATCGCTTTTATTTCCCATGGTCTAGTACACGACCCGCTGACTGCACAATTTAAAGGGGACATCATTAAACCAGAGCGGAACATAGAAAATTATATTCAGGATTGCAAACTTCAGCTTCCCGCTTTTGCGGCGAAACATTACATTCACACAATATCTGCATTGCAGCGACGTATTTGATTTGAAGTGAAGAGCTCACCGTTCATGCGATGAACCACGGGTAACTGTGGCTTGAGGCAGCGTGACCTGAATTAGCCGCCCGTGTCATTGAAAGAGCGAGCGGCGTACTGTTCTCATGGTGTTGACTATCTCACAAGGTCGCTCCGCATACATTGAAAAGAGAAACACAATGAATGAGATTCAATGCGAGTTCGTGAAAAGACTCGTGTTTGAGACGTTCACGGAGTTCCTGAAAGATGTGATGTTTACTGCCGCACATCGGACTGAAGAAAAAGAAAAAGAGGCACATCTTACCCGACTCTTGCCCACAATCTGTGTTTTGTCCTCGCCTTGAATTCTCTGCCTTTCTCTCCCTTTCTGCCTTCCTTTGTCCTCCTCCATCTCCTTATCTCTTCCCTCGGCAGGCCAGATACCTGTTAAACGCACACGCAGAGTAAGACATCAGCGGCGGTGATTGAAGTCCACGTAGTGGCCGTCTCGCTGCCTGTTCGCATTTGTTTGAGACCGCTGCTGATCACTGCTTCAGGGGTTTTGATGTCAGCGAGGATTCCGATGATTTTGTCTCCAACACACCTGAGGTGATGTAAGGCATTAAACGCTGACAAAGTGCACCCACGTGCATGCACATTGATGAACACATGTGCAGCCCACACAAGTCAGGACAGTGTCATGTACAGCATGTTCTCCCACATGAGTCTGATCATGCTTCTGTATGTGACAGCTTCCATGAGGTCACAGATTAAAAGAGCAGTTAGTTACGGTTATCCGTAGTGCATTTCCTTCCGAAGCTTCCACTCTATTGGAGACACAAAAAACAGCAGCCGACAAACACGTGAGATCTGTTTGGACTCCAACCGTTCCTTCTATTAATACATGACACAAAAAATAAATGGCACATTTGCATCATGTTTTTCAGATTGTTGAACTTTTTGTCATATCTCAAAGGTGCTTTATTCTATCATTACAATTTTTCATGGCTTTGCCAATTACTTTTCTTTATCAATTAGCGCTTTTAAAAAAAAAAAAAGTACTACTGTATCATAGTATCGTAAGGGACCGAAGAAATCTTACTCGCAGAAGGAGTAAGATTTGTTGGTTGTGGTTTTGTAAACACGGCATTCAAGCTTGGCCCCTTCTTCCAGGCTCACAGAGGTTTAGGGCGCTCGCCTGCCGGTGAAAGTATTTTTGTTTGCATGGCCTTTTTCCTAGCTTTATTTACTGCTTTTTTTTTTTGAGGCACTTGGTCCGCCATTTCAACGAGGCACCCTCCTGGAGGAGTGCTCGTGACCTGGCACCTAGTCGCTACGTTTTGAATGAGGTTGACGCCCACAAATGTCCCGAGTGGGTCATTAGTGATGATTGAGAGGGATTCTTTTTGTATGAGTATATTCTTGTTTTTATGATTTGTTTTCAGGAAAATCCTTCTTATTCTGCCTCCATGCCAAATTGCTCATGAGTAAAATAAGCCGTCGGCTGTACCTTCACGACACAATGGTCCAAAATGGCACGAAGTTTTGTTAGGCACCGAAAAACAAAGTATGCTTTGGTCTGGGTGTGATAAAGTGCTGTCTTTATCTTGTATGCCATTGCTACATATCCCAGTTTCTAGCCTGTGTTTTGAAGAAAACCTTTAAATGCAGCACTGGGGAGTAGGAGAGCAGCAATCGGCAGCACTCGCTGGGTAAATTCACAGCTCCACTACTGCCATTAAGTATTTTTGTAGCATTTCTCACACTTTGTTCTCCCCTCTGGTAAAACAAACAAACACAAATTGCTTCAGCAATTCCAAATATGAAAAGAAAAGAGAAGATACAAAAAAAAAAAATAACTGGAAATGAGATGAAAAGACTGGAAATATTAGTGGGCACCAGTGGATTTTTACTTTGATACACGCGTTTGTAAGTCAAAAACAAAAAGGTACTCAGGAAACAATGCTGCAATTACACCGAGCTGGAGGGTGAACCAGCTGTTTTCTGCCTTTCATTGAGCAAGCTTCCCGGTGTTTCATCGTTAATGATTTGCTTGATGATACCTGAGTTTTTCACTTCATGCAACTCAATGTTGGTCCCAATTTTTTGATTGCTGTTTTGGATTTATTACTGTTTTATTTTGTATTATTTAACATTCAGAAACATTCCTGCAGTGTTGGTCTGCCACTGGTTAATGGATTTAAAAGAAAATACAAGAACTTAGCCAGCTATGTGATTACTGAGGTCCGGACCTCAGTAATCTAATCCTAAAAAGTCCACTTTCTCTTTGAGTCTGAATGATGTGAAACCACTTGAAACTGACAGCTATCAATGAGACAGCTGTCTGTGGTGGTGAGGTGACTGGAGAGAGAAAAAAAAAACTACTCAAAAAACAAATTGCTAGATAGGTTTTGCAATTGAAAAGGTGATAATGGAGTAGTTATTGCTCAGTAGCAGAAGCACAAATAACACCGCGTGTTTGAATGTTCATGATGAAGTGGATCGAGTCGGCACTTACACCATGGGAGGTGGTGAGGTGAACAGTAATCCACACAATGGTGAGATTTATACCTGGTCAGAAGTGTTCTCTGTTAGTTTCAGTTTTTATAAGGCAGATCCATTTTTTTTTCTTCCTACATTCTCAATAAATCACAACTTTAATCTTGTAATATTACTTTTTTTTTTTCTCAAAATATTACGACTTTATTCTCGACTTCGGTTTGAACATAGGCAGAAATCTTGCTAAACACATAAAATCCGAGGGTTTATACATCAGTTGAAATGAATGATTGTAGGCTGTCATTGAAGTGAATGGGTGCACACTTGCACATTTAAAGAGATTACTTCCCCAAGCAAAAGACGCAAATGAGTACGGAAGGGTATGTCATGTCTACATGTCTGTTGTCCACCAAAAAAAAAAAGTTCACCATAAAATTATGCGTTTGAGGCTCAGAATGTATTGGGTAAGAACCCCCCTCTTAATATTATCCTTTTTAGCAGAAAGATCCGGACCTCACTGCTGACAACTGAAATAAACAATGTCCTTTGTGGCCTTTGAGTGGAAGCAACCTAGACACAGACGGACATCAATATGTAATCAGTCGTTCGACAGTTGGATTCGATTCAATGCGGAAGGCGCTGCTAAGTGACAAGGGCAGCCGAGACTGTCTGTGTGGAAAATCATTTACCCCAAAACAATGTTAGCAGGTGATTTTTAGCTTCAGCCCACCGTGTGCGCCACTGGGCTTCTTTCAGTCGGCTCGGGTGGCTTCATGTTTTAAATGTGTACAGTGTGCCAGAGGCCAAAAGGTGACTTTTCACCTGATAAGGATGGCCCATGGCAACCGTGTTTAGAGGCGTTTCATTGTGGAGTGTTTAATCCTTCAGTTTGGTTTCTTTGAGAAGACGTCTAAATGTTTTCCATTTGAACTCTAGTGGCATTAAGTTATTTTAAGATGGGTAATTTGGGTAAAGTTAGACATACTGCCATCTGATTTGTTACCAACCCATCTGCCCTGTCTTTTACAGTTTGCCAAAAAGCAATAGCATTTAAGATAATGGGTAATGTTATTGCAGACATTGTGCTAGCAGACGGGTTAGCAAACAGTAGCCTATGTAGCCATTCAGCAGACAAACATGGGACAATAAGCCTATTCTGTTCAGATAAATGTAAGTCCAATATTCAACCTGCTTTTAGCTTTGGTCTGGTCTCCACCGCGATGGTTGCAGGCTGTTAAAAACCAAACCAGTGAGCTGATAGACGGTAAAATACTCTCTAAATGTGTGGACAGGTGAGAATTTTCTTGTCACACCTTTCATTTAACATGTAATCATTTGACCCACTCAAATACGAATTAGTGCATTGCACACAACTTGACACTAGACAACAAATTAATTTCTAATATCTCTGCAGTTTAACAGATCGTAATGCATGCTTTATTTTCTTTAATGAGAACAGACTATTCTCGACTCACCAATGATGTTATTCTGTTGAGCATCGACTTTAATTTAATTAAGCAATTAAAACATGCTCTTATGCCTTTACTTTTTTTGATCGGTCCCCAATGAGAGAGAGACCCAACCTGTTGCTGTGAGGGAATTAAACTCATCAGTAAAGGTTAAGCCACAACCGGTGTGCAGTGCAACCTGCATATTTTAGCTTCTGCAGCCTTCAGTTGCCACTTCCATGGAGTGAGATTCCCTTCTCAGCTCTACAGACAGTTTGGATAAAAAATGAGGCTTGAGATGATATCAGACACAATTTCCAAGAGACAATGTGTGGATTAACAAACGAAGGAACAATGGAGTCAATCTTCAGATGTTTCCTGTGGGATGTAAATGTGTGTCAGTGTCGGTGTCTGCTTTCACGCCTGACATTCAAAACAGGATACCAATGGGGGAAAATCTGATGATGAGGCTTATGGTAATGACTTTATCAAATGGTCCCCCCTGACTGACAGAAAGGTAGAGACAAAGAGATGGTGTTACACAGGTGGAAACTAAAATGTCTGTAACCTGAGGGCATGGAGGTGTGTGTGTGAGGAGGGAGAACAGAAAGATAAAAAAAAAAAAAAGAAAATATGGAAACCAGATTTATGCTAATGCTTGTCCCATTTTTTTTAGATGGGTCGAGTGATCTCGTGTTGCCAACAGTTAAAATGTTAATGGGCATGGGAAGTGAGGGATGGTTAAGTGAAGTGCTGTCACAAAGCAAGCATTGCGAGTAATGTTGGTACACAGATGGGCTACAACAGTCAGTTAGCAGCCGCCAATTAAACGTAGCCAATCAACCATCTGCCAATTAACAGGCTGTCGGGTTTCAAGCAGCCATTTTACATATGCCAATCAACATGCAGGACGAGCGCGGCCGATAGCCCGAGGCTAGAGCATGGGCACACAAAAAGAGTCCGCACTCACCTGTGCTGTGAGTATTCCACTTTATTTTGTGTGTGGGATTGTGTGTCACAGCTGACACGATAGCTTGCTTGCCCGTTAGGGCATTGCCAATATTTAGTATGCGAAGCAATTTGATGGAAACCAGAAGCAAATTACTCTGGTAGGTGAATTTGCATGCAGCACTGGTTTTCTCATTTGTCATTTCCAAAACTTTTTTCACCGCTTGCATCACGTTGATGGACATCTGTCGGCTCTAGCTGGCTACTGTAACATGGCTCGTTGAATTCCAGTGAGAAACGGCAACAGCTGGAAGTGATAATGCCGACTGAAGCTTCACACAGTTGACTGTGTGTGGGTCCCACGCAGCAGCACAGGTTAAGAGCGCAGACGTCCACCCACACACACACAAGTAACATTAGCATAACTTAAACAAAATACCCTTCAATCTGGATAACATTGACATAAAACAGGCAATGTCAGCTGTATGATCTTCCTGCTGTTTACCATTAAAATACAATGCATTCTAACAGGTGCTTTTGCAACAATGTAGATGCCTTTAGTGTCAGGGAAAGTTTCATTGATAACAAACGGTTTGACAGTTTCACAGGAACATGAAAGTAAAATCAGATTTTTTTGGTTTGTGTAATATTACAAGACAGTGGTGCATTTTTCATCCAAAGCAAATCAAACAAAGTCACACAGCTGCTAATGTCTAATTTAGCTAATGAAGGTCTCGACAGCAGACACAGTGTTGTTGAGTATGGTGAGGGGGGGCAGTGTTAGGGGGCTCCTCCTGAAGTCCACTGTCATCTCCACAGTTTTTAGCTTGTTCAGCTCCAGGTTGTTCTGAACCCACCAGAGGACCAGCTGTTCTACCTCCCGCCTGTACGCCAATGAGGCCGATGACCGTTGTGTCGTCTGAGATCTTCAGGAGTTTAACTATTGGGTCCTCTGAGGTGCAGTCGTTGGTGTAGAGGGATAAGAGCAGTGGGGAGAGCACACATCCCTGGGGGGCGCCAGTGCTGATAGTCCGGGGGCTGGATGTGATGTTTCCCAGCCTCACCTGCTGCGTCCTGTCTGTCAGGAAGTTTGTGATCCACTGACAGGTGGAGGCTGGCACTGTGAGCTGGGAGAGTTTGGGTTCAAGTATTTCCAGGATGATGGTGTTGTACGCAGAGCTGAAGTCCACAAACAGAACCCTTGCATGTGTCCCTGGGGAGTCGAGGTGTTGCAGCATGTGGTGCAGTCCCATGTTGACTGCATCATACACCGACCTGTTTGCCCAGTAGGCAAACTGCAGGGGGTCCAGCAGGGGCCCTGTGATGTCCTTCAGGTGGGTCAGCACCAGTCTCTCAAAGGATTTCATGACCACAGACGTCAGGGCGACGGGCCTGTAGTCATTTAATCCTGTGATGGAGGATTTCTTGGGGACCGGGATGATCGTGGAGCATTTAAAGCATGAGGGGACTTCACACAGCTGCAGTGATTGGTTGAAGATGGGGGCCAGCTGGTCAGCACAGACTTTCAGGCAGGAGGGGGGGTCACCGTCTGGGCCCGGAGCCTTCCTGATCTTCTGTCTGTGAAAGAGTCGACTCACATCCTCTTCGCAGACCCTCAGTGCCAGTGGGGGGTCGTTTGGGAGAGGTGAGAAGGAGGCAGGGGGTGTAGGTGGTTGTTTGATGACGGGGCAGTTGGGGGGTTGTTGAAGTGGGCTCATCAAACCTGCAGTAGAAGGCGTTCAGGCCGTCAGCCAGTTGGTGATTGTCCTCAGTGGGGGGAGGATGGTCTCCTGCAGTTGGTGAGTTGGCTGAAAACTTTTTTTCCAGCTTTTCAGTGTAGCTCCTCTTAGCTACCTTGATCTCCCTCGTCTGTGTTCCTGGTCTGGTTGTACAGGATCCTGTCCCCACTTCTGTAGGCCTCCTTCTTGGCCCGACGAAGCTGCCTGAGTTTTTCATTAAACCAGGGTTTATTGTTGTTATATGTGCAGAAGGTTTTAGTCGGCACACAAATGTCCTCACAAAAACTGATGTACGATGTTACAGTGTCAGTGAGCTCATCCAGGTCTGTAGCAGCAGCCTCAAAAACAGTCCAATCAGTGCAGACAAAGCAGGACTGTAGCTCCAGATTTGCCTCATTGGTCCATCTCCTCACAGTCTTCACCACAGGCTTTGCAGATTTTAGCTTCTGCCTGCAAGTCGGGAGAAGATGAACCAGACAATGATCAGAGAGTCCCAAAGCTGCACAGGGACTGAGCAATAGGCGTCCTTTATGACAGTGTAGCAGTGGTCCAGTGCGTTTTTGTCCCTGGTGCTACACTTAATATGCTGTCTGTATTTTGTCAGTTCTTTGCTGAGGTTTGCTCTGTTAAAGTCCCCAAGAACAATGAGCAGGGAGTCTGGGTGTTTGTGCTCCATGTCGGTGATCTGCTCAGCCAGGTGTTGGAGCGCCTCACTCACACAGGCCTGAGGTGGGACGTAAACAACGACCAGAATAAATGAGGAAAACTACCGCGTTGAATAAAATGGATTGCAGTCTATGAAAAACCTTCGTTAATATAGAAGCAGGTTCCGCCTCCTCTCGTTTTCCCCAACAGAGCCATTACGCGGTCCGCTCGGAGGAGTTGGAAGCCCGGCAGATGTAGTGCGCTGTCCGGGAATTGCGCACCAAGTCAGGTTTCAGTGAAGCACAGAGCGGCGGATCTGCTAAAGTCCGTGTTTGCTTTGTTCAGGAGCAGCAGTTCATCCATCTTGTTCGCCAGAGAGCGGACGTTCGCCAGATGGATTGACGGGAGCGCAGTTCGGAAATCCCCACTGATGCAGTTTAACGAGCGCTCCTGCTCGCTTCCCCCGTCGGCGTCTCCGGTAAATTCCAAGGAGAGCCGCTGCTCCTCCAACTAAAAGCTCTGTAAAACTTTCCGGTTCAATGAAAAAGTTTGACCAGTGGATTGTCGGATGTTTATTAAAAGTTCCTCCCTGCTGAATGTGATCAGAGAGGGAGAGCTGGAAACGAGGCAAACAAACAAAAACAGAAAAAGAACGAGAACGCGCAGTACCGAGGCTGCCATCTGCGGCACCATCGTGATCATCTGCTAATGCAATTGTTTCATATTTCCTTCATTTTCAGGCTGGTTTAGTGGATTTGGAGCTAGGTTAAACGTGTTATACTGATACACATTATCAGGTGCGAAGGAGAACTATATTTCTAAAATGTTACGTATTTACATAAAAACCTGTGGAGCAAACGTGAGCACATCGTTAACTAGTTATAGCAATTCTGTGATTCGCCCGCTACTCAGGGTGTCTTAAAGCGTTCATTCTCTCTAATGACCAGCAGGGGGCGACGCCTGTGGTTGCAACAGAGGTCCGATTACATAGAAGTCAATGACAAAATGACTCTTCTTCTCAGTTGATTTATTACCTCAATAAACATTCTAAACATAAGTTTATGGTCTCAATCACTAGTCTCAGGTCTAAATACAGCATGATGTTCATTGAGTAAATTATGGTCCATTTGGAGTCAAAGCTTAGTATGCTGTAGAGCTGGCTTACTATGATTGACAGGTTGCTGCCGCTACCACAGCCGTATACAACGTCTCTATGTCACTTCTCTGCCAAATATGGTAACTTACCTTCTGCTCTGGTTGCAGAAAGCAAAGATGGCGACGGCCAAATCGCCAAACTCGAGGCTTCTTAACGGCAGTCCACAAACCCATGGGTGATGTCACGATGACTACGTCCACTTCTTATATATACAGTCTTTGATTTATACACATGCTGCTTTTGCTTTTACATGATTTTAACAGTGAATAAATATCTACCTGGCTTTATAGGACCAGTGTTGTTCCTTCATTTTATTCTGGTTTCAAAGCTGAATCGGTTTAACATCCTTGAAATATCTTTTCAACGCAGATTGTTGACTCTTCTGTCTACTCCTCTCTGTAATTTTTTTTTTAATTCTTTTTTAAATTTTTTACCAAAACATTTATAATATTTCTTTAGGGATTGCAGTTAGTGACCGTGTGGGCTCCATTGTAGCCTTGACAGTATAAACGCATAGCAGCGGCGGCTAGTATAGCGATGATGTGATTGTAAATATAGCCTTGTCTCTGCTTTGAAGAATTTTTTTAATGCTCTTTTTATTGAGAGTCAATCTTCAAATTGTAATCTTGAAGCAGATTTGAATGTCACCTCCAGTGTGTCTGCAGTAATGAATGTGTCATGTTTTGCATTGTGGGAAGCTGCAGGAACATGGGGACATTTGGGAATCACATCACGAAGGATGGAAGGCTATTAAAAGGTTTATCTTGTACTCAACGCTGTCTGCATGAATGAAGCAAACATGATTAAGTCAACTAGGATAACAGCATTTAACTCCAAAACCTAATTTCACTTCTTCCTGTAATAAACTGACCTGGTGAAGTCTGGCAAAGCAATTGTTCTTTATATATATATATATATATGTATGTGTATTTTTAACTTTTCCATGAAGCTAACAAGTGCCTGTTAGTGTGTGTGTGTGTGTGTGTGTGTGTGTGTGTGTGTGTGTGTGTGTGTGTGTGTGTGTGTGTGTGTATAACATGTCAGTGAAGATGTTATTAGAATGCTCTGTGATACTGAGGTGTTGATGAACAAAAAAAAAATCCAAAAGATATTCATATAATATCAAATTAGTTGATACAGTCGTACAGACAGCCACAACCGTGTACACAGCATTATTTTCCCTGAGCATGTAAAGACTCAATTAGTAACCCGCCTAAAAGGGAAAAAAACTGCTTATTAGAGAAGAAATTGAGTTCGGAGTTTCTCTAATGCATCATCTCAATTTAAGAAACCACACTTTTCGTATGAATTAAGTTTAAAATGAATCGCTGACTTCAGTAGACCTGGTTACTTGGACTGAATGCAACATGGAAGCTGTGTATGTAAGCCTTTATTTGGTGTAACTCTGAAACATTTGCCTCACTAACAAAAGCATAACTATCTCATCTGATATCTACGCACTGAATTGTCCTAACATGGAACATGGGCATCAGGTGCAAATGGACAAACTTCTCCAAAGCACATTGTTAAAAGACATGTGCTGGCGCCTAAATCAACAATATATTTGATTTGCACTGAATGTGTCAGTGTTTGATAATGGCACATATTTGTTTCAGGAATGTTCTCTTATGTAGCATACACCAGACTCTAAACTAAATCCCAAATCTCTTCTACATAACACTCTTCTCTATTTCATCTCCGAGTGTTTTACGACATTTCTGCAGGTACTTGAGTGGCATTCGCGATAGAAGCTGCAGCTCTGACAGCACTGTCTGGACGTAAGTGTTCGCATTAGGTCAGTGGAAACCCAGCCAGTGACACAGACAGAAGTGAGCAGGAGCGAGCGGAACAGTGAGCGATGGAGTGAAAGCTGTTCCCATAGCAACTGAATGAGAGAGAAGGTATGTTGGACGGGGATGCATGGGCTGTGCTGCTCCAAAGTGTAGAGTTCCACACTCGCTAAAGAACAACGTTGCCTCATCTCATGGTCTTTTCATCTCCGTCTTACTGTAAAAAAGCAACTTTGTGTTACCGCACGTTGCTGTGTCCCCATCGATAAAGCCTCAGAACTCAACTGTAACAAATGTAACTCTTTTTCTGTTTTTGACTTTGATCCCAGCAGAAGTATTGGTGTAAAATCCATTAGCCCCAGATGATGATTTCAGAGATGGTAGAGATGCAGGACAAGAGTTGTGAAGGATATAGGGTGTATATCCAGTATCATTGTTCACTTCTGTTCACTTTCAAAGTTCACTTCCGTTGAGTGTCCATTAGCTTTTGTTATTAAATATCGCATTCCTTTCACATTAAAGAACAGCGGATGCCAGAAATACACCTGTTCACATGCAACATCGTCCAACCGAGTCCAAAATTGACAAGAGTTGTTGAAGTCACCACACTCGAAAGTAACGGAAAAATGCGTTTGAAGAGTAAAAAAAAGCAAACTTGAGACGGAAGTTCAAGTTCAGCTATTCGTAAATCTAGATTGTTTTGGTGTGAGTGGCAGAGTGTGGGAACTATTTTCTTCCAATCAAATCACACCATGGACGAAAAGACTCACGACAGCGTTGGATGTAAACGTTAATGGCGTCCTTGTGGGCTGTAACGTTAGCTTGCTAAGTGGTGCTAGGTGAGCTAGCAGTAGAGTTAGTTCCTATGAAACTGCTCACAAACAAGGTCTGTGGATTATCTTGAGTAATCGAGTTGGGATTTCTGGAAAGAGACGTTGCTGTTGTGTTTGTTTGTTGTTGTTGTTGTTGTTGTGTGTTCCATTATGTTGGAGGGAATGCAAACATCTTTACGGCTGATACCTCCAACACACTGCAATTCACATCAAACACTCCGGATTGGTGTAAAAAGGTGGTCCTTTTGCTATAATAGAGGTCAGTCCTCTGATTTATGTGGGAACTCAATCAACCCAACTTACAGGTAGTTTGTTGAAAATGAGACGCTGATTCCATTCCTCTTCATTTCCACGGGGTCATGCAATTTGCAGCGTATTGGCAGTTTTTACCCAAACACACACACACACACACACACACACACACACGTACACACCAGATTGAAGCGATAAACAGCTAAGAGCCGCAGCAACAGCAGCTGGTGTGGGTTTGGTTCGAGCAGTGGGACCTCCCTCCAGGCACCTGACAGGCACTAATGCTGAACAAGCAGGGAGTGAGATGGAGATGTGGTCATGCAGACACACACATACATGCAGACACACACACACACAAGAAAATGCACACACATCTCGTTTTTGTTACACTCCAGCACACATGGCCTGTTTGTTAGTCTCCAAAGTTCACACACACACACACACACACACCCAATGAAGTGTATCTATAGTCAGTTTTACTTGATGAGAACCAACACTTGTGAGGTGCAGAGAGGTTTTGCTTGGTTGGTGTGTGTAAGTTGTGCATAAGTGTATATGTGTGTGTGTGTGTGTGTGTGTGTGTGTGTGTGTGTGTCTCTGTGTGTGCTTGCGTGTGCCTATTCCCACAAGGTGGAAAACCAGTTTCTTTGTTGTCAGTTGCGTTTAGCCCAACCGGCGGTGATCTCGTTAGCCGCCAGCTTACTGGCTGGGGTTCCGGCCAATAAAATCAATATGAGGCCAAAGGCCAATTGCTGTTTTCAATGGGAGGACAAAAGCATCTGGGGGAAGAGAGAGATAAAAGTGAGATTATGATGACGAAAGAGCGAGAGCGAGGAATTGGAACAAGAGAAATGTAGGAAAGCGGTAAGGGAGGGCAGGAGACGGAGAGGGAATGCAGGAATAAAAGGTGAAATGTGGTAACGAGGTGCATTGTTGTGTTTTGATTATTCTTTTCATCCTATAGTAATGCTAATAGGAGGGTAGATGTTGAATTAATGAATACATATGTAATACATGCATTTAAAGGAATAGTTTTACATTGTTGACTATACACTTACTGACAAATATTGAATGGGAAAGAAAAAACTTTTTCTTTTTTCTTTCCTTATCCAAACAAATACTGCTGTGTGACTCACTCAATATGTTCATAAGCAGGCTGTATTCAAAGCTGGATTTTTTTTGTTATTATGAGATCATGGGGTTTTGGATGAGGTTTTCATACTTCTGGGACAAAATCAAGGGGGTTTGGGTTTCACTTTGGCTCTATTTCCAGAATGGAACCACCCATTAAATCAGGCTTTTTTCTTTTTCTTCACATTTTGTTTTTTGTAACCCAGACTAGCCGTTTTTTTTTCCTTGCTTCCAGTCTTTACGCTGACCTACGCTTAGAGTTAATAAGGGTAGCGTATCAACCCTCTCATCTAACTCTCAGCAACGAAAGCAAATATGTGTATTTACTCAAATCTTCCAGAATGCAGTTCTGAGTAGCAGCCAGTCTGAAACCCTTTCTATTTCCTTTATGCTATTAAGGGGGCTGCATTTGCACAAATATGTAGCAATTTAAATATTCTCAGCTTTCTCAATTGTATGCATGACTTTATTTAATGTATTTTTTATTATAATACTTTTACATGTTGCTTGAAGTAATGATACACCACTGTGTTGTGTCATATATTTTTATACATTTTTTATTTGTAAGAACTTGTGGCTTGGCTCAAGATATATTAATATATTGAGCCAAGCCAATAAGTGACACATTTGCAAGACCTATGCATAAATTATTTTTCATGACTTGTAATTTCTGCTCATCGGGGACCGGAGCCTTGTTATTGCACTCCTGCTAAGTCGCCCTGGGAAAGAGAATCAGCTGTGCCTGAAAATGCAAATAGAGAGGATAGAGAGTGATAGACATAGTCAATTATAATATGGGAATTTACACCTGCACATAAACCTGTAAGTAGAGACAACGGGAGAGTGACAGAGGTTGAAGTGATTGCCTCAGATTTCCTGCCGAGTTTATGAGCAGAGATTAGAGACACTGTGATGTGACCATAAATCTCTGCTGCTGCTGAAAGTGATGGATGGATGGAAGAATGGATGGACCCATTTTAGGTACACATTTTTTTTGGAGATACTTGGGCAGGAACTGATGCTATGAATAATATATGCATATTAATGCATAGTGTATTGTTATCTTGTGCTGTATGCAGTTATCTCCTTTGCTTTGGTCCCCTGAGCCAACATTTCTATATGATGGAAATGTCAGCTGACAAGAAAAGGTTTTCTGCAGCTCAGTGTTAACGTGTACCGACTATGATTACAACACTATGGTCTCCCTCAAAGTACATATGGTTATATGTGTCCATGTTGTCTATGCTGTAAGGAATACCCTACATATGAGCTTTCCTTTATACTTTGAACTGCCTGAGCAGTATAGGTGACAGAGTAAGGACGTCCAGCTACAGGACAGAACAAGATCAAATTACTTAAAATGGAATTAGTGCTCTTCTGGTTACTAGAAACTACAATCTTCAAGGTAGGAAATATAGTGCTGGGCAATGTCCATTGGAATTGTATACAAGTTGATGCTTCATCTGTAATTCATTTCATATTACACAATCAGTGGCTCCAGACTAATACCTCATCAACTATTGGAATGCCATGAAGTTCTGTGAATAAATTCATGTTCTCCAGATGATGTCCCAGAAAGATTTTTAGTGAAATGTATTGTATTAATTATAGGATGAATTGGGACAATGCTTTCATGAATCCCAATGAATTTGGTGATCCCCTGACTTGTTCCTTGTAGCTCCACCAAGCTACCCAAAGTTTTCACTTATGTTTTGAAATAGCTCAACATCTACAGTATGGATTGGGACAAACTTTGGTACTGGCATTCATGGTCCCCAGAGGATTAATCTCAATGGCTTTGGTGTCCCCACGACTTGACGATCAGGTCAAAATTATAATAAGTGTCCAATACTTTCATTTTTGACCAAATATCAGCAAAAAATGATATTACTTATTTATATTTGGCACTAATCAACAAATGCTAGTATAATATTTGTTAACAATAAACAATGGGCAAATATCAAAGTTGAAGACATTTTTCACTAATATTGATTGAATTACTTAGTGTCTACGTCTAATATAATATAAATAATATAATGACAACAAAGAAACTGGTTTTCCACCTTGTGGGAATAGGCACACACAAGCACGCACAGAGACACACACACACACACACACACACACACACACACATTTCTAAGTATGCAGAAACACTTTTCTATTTGTTGTCAATTTAGTTTGAAAATTGACATTTTCTGGATTCCTGATACATTTGGCTAATGCAGCGATGATGGAGCTGACATTGTTCTGATGAAATCATATCATTGAAGTTGAACCAATCTCAATATATATGTTCATATTTTGTTCAGCTTGATGGATATATTGGTGATTAATGCTGCAGGTTAAAGAGCAGCTATGTGAAATGTGGTAACCGTATGTTACCTTTTTTACTCTTCAATCTACGCAGGTCATATATGTGAGAGAATATCCGTTAAGACCGAGTATAACCCTTGAAAATCTCAGCTTCATCTCAGTGTCTACCGACAGACATGCTACTGGCTTAACATCGCAGACACTGTAAGCTCTGCTGAAGGACGTCTGTGTGAACGCATGCTAAGTTTATATCAGAAATATGGTGGGCAGTGTGAGCCATTAACACGGGTCACATTATTGGCTGCTGTGGTAAAGCAGATTAAAGGTGACAGCCGTCAGCTATCTATCAGGGCTTTTTACTGCTTTGTCGATGGCTTAAATCTGCTTCCTGTGGTCTTGTATGTTATGGTAGGGGGATGAATTCACATGATGTCTCACAAGTAGCTACACTCTCAAGGTTAGAGGTTCTAATCCCTCTATTGCAAATTTTCTATCGCAATGGAGTATGTTTTTGTGACTGCATATCTACAAACCACAAAAAACGACTGAAAGGCATTGGGGATACGTATTCACCACATGGCATATTATAGATATATTGAGGTGGTGATGTAAAACTCAGGATATTCCTCAGAGAAAATGAAGAGCGTTTCATTTTTCATGATTCAGCGTGGTGATGCTCAGATGATGCAACCTGAGCAAATTGACTGCAGTATTTGACATTGTCTAGTAGTTCTTTGAACACTGTCTTGTGTAGCTCTCTCTCTCTCGCTCTCTCTCTCTCTCTCACACTCACACTCACACACACACACACACACACACACACACACACACACACACACACTGTTTTAAAGCCAGCATAGTTTCCATTGCATGCATTCATGTTTTAGATGCTTCGGTATTGCACACCCATCCCAGACTCCCATTCAGACACAACAGGACAGGCAGCAACTCAAGCCAAGAGGCAAAATCCTTGAAGCAACTCGCTTCGTCTAAACTCTGAAACTGCACCTTTATGAGCCGCAAAACAATCGAAGCAGATACATCCGAGTTTAACTCTGCTTATTTGCTTACCATGCTGACATACCAGATTTATGTTTTTGGCTTAAAATGAGTAAATATTGGATCATTTATGTAAGATCTACCAAGGATTATTTATTTATACAAAGAATAAAGATGCCAATACCCAATCTTAGCCTTTAGGTGCTGCTGCTGCTGAGATGATGAATGTTTGTTATGTCATGAAAAGTTATATAAATATGCATAATCAAACACTTTAAGCACTTGACACCTCAGAAGGAGGTCTCGGAAAGACCGGTTGCCTTTTTCTTCATCTGCACAGTTTACTGCTTTTTTTCTCAAATTTACTATGAATATTTAAAACACTTGAGGCGTTTTTTGTGACAGCTACGTATAACAACCCCCACCTCAAAATAACCACCCATGGGGATGCCCGTTAAAACTGCTTGACTTAAACGTTAGCCCCCTGTTCAGTTCATTTTTTGACGTGCCAGTGCAGACAGTGAGTGGGTGTTCTGTTATGATTGTAAATGATATGCAAAATCATGCAGACGAACATGTCCGTAGCGGCCTGTTGATTCATTTATTGTAATAGCGTTTGCTGAAATAGAAAGATACATCTCAATTTCGCCTGTATTTGCCACTCAGTGCATTTGTTTACCGTGCAAAGCAGTTTATCTGGTTGCATATCCTGTATGTTAACAACATATGGCTAATGGCTGCCGATTGCTTTCAGCCCTGCTTGTTTTATCAATCACATGGCCCTTCCACTTCATTCAAGGTGGAACCATGTTGCGTCGTTAACGGTGGCCGTTGGCCATTAATGCGTCTTTTAATGATTGTTTAATTTATTCCTGTTCTATTTCCCCCCCCAATGCATCCTATTAAAACAGGAACATTGTTTTAGTCTCTCTCTCTCAATACTTTACATGTTCCCACCATGTGTGTTGCTCTCAGACCCAAGCCTGCGGGTTCCTACTGAGGAGGCAAACTTTTCAAACACGGCTCACACGTTTTATACTCATTAAGTCTCATTTCATAAAGACACCTGCAGTGTAGGTTTTAGTGAATGTTTCTCAAACTGGAGGAAATAGTGGATTTGTTGGGGACTATTTTCAGTGGATTAATATGAATTCTGTGTTCTAGTATTTACTGTAGCAGATGGATGGTGTACTGTGGAATCTACACCTATTCAAGCTAACTCAAGCTTTAGCTGTAAGCTAAGTATTCCTTTTAGGTTCATGGACTTTGGTGAGCATACACCTAGTGAGATTTTATTGGCACATGTGAAATAACATTTAAACCTGAAGCAAATTCTATCTTTGTCAAGTGCAAAAACTTGTTTCAGTGATCAAACCGTGTTGTTGGGACCTCCGGACCTCGCAAGTCAACTAAAATCCAGCCCGTATACACACAGTGTAGCACAAACACTGGGGTATTCCATTCTATGGGTGGCAATTAACCACCAATACAACACCGTCCCAAAGCCCCCAATTATTCCTAAAAATATATGACAAAGGCCGTAAATTGGAACCTCAAACACACACAGGACTAGATTGTGTGTGTGTGTGTGTGTGTGTGTGTGTGTGTGTGTGTGTGTGTGTGTGTGTGTGTGTGTGGTGTGGTGTGTGTGTCTGTGCATGTGTGTCTGTGTAAGCTGGTTGGTGGAACAAACTGTTTGTGTAAAGCTTGGGTCATCAGTCTTCAAGAGGATTAAGGCTGCTGTCCCAGTTATAACCTGCTACAGTACCACACACACACACACACACACACACACACACACACACACACACACACACACACACACAGGACAAGCATACTTGGATGCAGAACACACACATACACAGAGACATACATGCACACACATAAGTGCAGAGATGGCCACTTTCACTGCAATCCCTCACTCACATTCACGCAAAACAAAATTAAACACACACACACACACACACACACACACACACACACACACACACACACACAAATCAAAGGCAAAGCTATTGTCACAATACCACTAGATTAACAATTCCCTCTCTCTCTCCCACTCACACACACACACACACAGCATCGCCTTCCTAGCCTGAGGCTCTGTGAAATTATCCAACCCTGAAGCACTGAAGCACACGCACACACATTTTGAAATGTGTGTGCGTGTGTGTAGGCTGGTAGGTGACGTACACACTTTTCCACTTCTCCTTTGCTCAGCCTGAGAGGGTCTTATGCATTTCTATGTGTGTAATGACATTTTTCCTTGGACACGTGTTTTGCTACAGTGTTCAATTTAGAATACCGAACACAAAAAACAAATTAATTAACTAATATCCTCTTGCCGTTTGATGTGAGGTGCTTTTTTTGGACTCTTTTTTTTTTTTTTTTTACCATATACTAAGCACAGATCTGTATTGAGAAAGTAACTGTACAGTATGTGTACCGCGTATCAGAGCATAGTATGCAACATACTGAAACTTGAGGGCTGGCCTTATATTCTGATGTACTTTTTTTCCCTGCAGAGAGAATGCTGTGTCCATTAAATGTGCAGTTATATCCAGCAGCTTGTTAGCTTACCTCGACATACTAAGGAAACATAAGGGGATTGCAAAAACACCGGTTTGTCTTGTCAGTATTGTCACTGGGCTCAGCCAAGAAGCGGTCCTTCACACATGCTAAGCTACGCTAATTGATCGCTGGCTGTGCAGCTTCCTATTTAACAGACAGACAGCACTCTAACTCTCAACAAGAGAGTTGCATCAGACCAACTAAGATGTCAAGCTGTCCCTTTCTAAGCAGACATTTTTTTTTTTTTTTTTTTAATGCATCACTCCCAACAACATGTTTTAACAGTGACCTTACTCTGGAGTGGCACTGAAAAGGTGAAAACTTGAGTGGCATGTCGCAATAATGCGCATGCTGTGGGATTCTTGTAAGTGGGCTGCAAGGCAACATGCGCTGCTCGGGGACTGACATTCTATCTTGACAAAGGTTCACCGCAGCTTCCTCCTTGGCCAATCAGCTCCTTTACAGTCAAAGTGACCCTGACGCTCCACAGACTCTTATTATGCTCCGTGGCCCCGAGGCATCAGGTTTCATGGTTGTCCGTCAGTCTGTATGCACATACAAACGTACGTCCCATTAATCGAGAGCGCAATATCACAAGAACACCTTTAGAGAAGTTCTTGAAATTTGGCACGAAATCCACTTGGACTCAAAGATAAACTGATTACAATTTGGAGATCAAAGATAAAGGTGACTATGACCTCAACTCCATCCCATTATCGTCAATATCTACGCTATCTCAGGATTACCAAGAGGGAATTTATTCAAAATTCCACTCTGACCTTATATTTTTGTCCATAAGTTAAGGATGTATATGCTATTCATGCACACAAACCCTAATAGGATAAAAAGGCAAATAAACTGCAACTTGGCCGTTTTGGCAGAGGCATACGACTGCCAAGCGCTGATTCTAGTTTTAAGTGTCTTCTCTGCATTCTCAGTGCGTCCATATATTTTTTAGTGAACTCTGCTGCAGGCTATGCATCAGTTGAACCAGAAGGTCTGTAGTTCACTAGAGCGGTTAAAACTTTCTTGCCCCAAAGGGTGCTCAAGGCTCTTAGTGGGAAGAAAATTACACTCACCAGCTATGATTCTATTCAAGCGTAACACTAAATGTTAATGTTATGATCAAAATGTGAATTTAGTATGGTTCAGTTTAACTAAAGCAAAAAGTAAAGTTGAACTACCAACAAGAGTTACTCTTAATCACTCTCTTTACGATTCATTCTCTACAATTATGTGCTCCTCCCTCTGACAAGAAGGCACAAAGTGCTATCTTGCCACTTTAACTGCCCGAGTGAACTGAATAGAGTAGTGGTGTTACCTGTCCGACTTTAGGATGTGCTCAAATATCAATATCCATTCTTGCAAGGTGCAAAGTGCCATTAGCTAGTAGCATTGTAGGAAAGGATAGGTAGGGACACACTGCAATTCACGATCCATTCTGACGAATATCCTCTTCCACACCAACTCCATCCGGAAATGAGCCTTAAATCATTCTCGTCCCAATAGGAGTCCCAACCTCATGCCGCTTCTTTTCTTTCTTTTTTTTCCCAGTTGGCAGCAATTTTTGCTCACTTCCCACCACCTTGGGCCTCCTGTTGATCTGAAATATTCATGGTTCCTCAGATACATTTTTAGATCGACTGGACGCCTATGGCAATGGTGATCCTGTCCGGAGCATTGAAACATGTGAATGGTGCTGTTGTCTCTCTGTGTGTGTGTGTGTGTGTGTGTGTGTGTGTGTGTGTGTGTGTGTTATTCCAGTGTGTTTGTATGCCTGTATGTGCAGAATAAGATAGATCTGGGTGGGTGATTTCTAAAGGAGTCTGAAATCTATATCCTCACAGGGGTGGGTGATTTCTAAAGGAGTCTGAAATCTATATCCTCACAGGGGTGGTCAGGTTTGCAAGCCCCCCCTCTGCGTCAGAGTGTCTTCTCAGGTCACATTTCTACTAAACACCAGGGCAGTAAAACAGACTTCTGTAAATATGAAACCCATCAGATCTGTGTTTAAATATGTCAATCGACCCCAAAAAACAGATGTATGTGTATATATTGTATAATACAAACTCTAAAGATTCATTTCTGCAGTGGGTTTATGAGGTCTGATAATATGGTAAAATGTAACGGCACATTAAGTATATACACATGTTAACGCTCACATGCATGTATTTAGAAGATTGGTTGGAGGGGATGCCCTGTTTGCCTATTGATTCTTGCCAAAACAGTCTCTGCAGACATGAGTCCATGTTATTCGGTCAAGCATGTACACTAGTACACAAGTCCATATTTAATCGGTTATGTACATTATGTTTTGGATAACTCTTAAAAGGTCTGCGTTATGAAGCAAGCAGCTAAAAAAAATGTCATCTTATGCCACAGTAAGTTGTTCACCCGACCTCGCTAATAAAGTCTTCTTTTTCCAAAAACACAAGCCATCTTCAGGATGTGTTCAGAATTTTAAAGACGGTAGGGACGCTTTGCACAGGAGTTAGAATACAAACGATCACTGGCTATTTTTAGCGCTCTGTATCTCGCCACGTGCTGAAGCACCCAAACACATGCACGTGACCGCGCACTCACTGAAACACCAAGGCGCATGCACGGACAGCACGATCTGGCATGCCCTAACAATGAGAAATGGCTGCAGTGTGTGTGTGTGTGTGTGTGTGTGTGTGTGTGTGTGTGTGTGTGTGTGTGTGTGTGTGTGTGTGTGTGTGCGTGTGTGTGTGTGTGTGTGTCAGAAAGGATGCAGGAAGAGAACAAGAGAAAAGGAGGGAGAGAAGGGTATCGAGCCGAAAGAGAAAATGACAGGGAGACCATGCAGGATGCAAAACATGTCGCTGGTAATTTGAATGGCAAAGGGCCGCACATATTGACTTTGTAATAGAAATGTCATCCGTCGCTGTTTGCCGTTTCGATTAAATGTTGCTTTAACGTGGAATGAACACCAATCCGTGTAGCAACAAATCACACATGTAATGTTTGATGGTGAATATCAAATAGCACAGTTAGATACTGTGTAAATGTCATTGTGTCACTACTGACTGATGGGAGCAGCATCAGTTAGCTCAACTTGGAGTGCGGAGATATTGCCCTAGGTTTTCCTCCTGCTCTACGGTACAAATGCTGCGTGATTACGAGGAAACCCAAAAAGCCTGAAACTAACTTCTCTGCACATTTGGACAGCTTTAGCAAATGTGTAACCAATGAATTTAACCAACCAATCAAGGGAAATCCCCTCCTATTGTAACATTTTCCAAGGTGATAATGTTAGATTGCACACTGTAAATCTAATTATGTTCAAGTCAAAATCCGTCATGGCCCCAGTCAGCGGATTCAATCCTCACATTGTGCCTAACCTGCCTTTCTCATTGACTTCTATACAGTCTGACTTCTTTTTGCAACCAGAGGAGTCGCCCCCTGATGGCCATTAGAGTGAATGCAAGTTTAATTAAGGCACTTCCGCATCGGCTTCACTTCTTAGAACCGGACGTTGCCGCCTGTTGTAAATGCACACTGTGGCTTGTTTCTGTGGCTTTTTTCTGAATATGTCAGAAAATGAAATACTACTTTAGTACAGTAAATTCATCATTGTCCTAACAAAAAACATTGGTTGTCTCATTCTTAAATCACTAAGTATATATGCAGCGAATCACATAGAAGCACTGGCTGTAAACTAAAGTTAAGTAAAGCTTTCTCAGACACCATTTGTGTTCACCAGAGGGAATGTTCCTTGCATTTCCGAGAAAGTAAGACTGCAGCGTCTTGTGTATTTTGCATTGACCTCGATTTATCTTAGAATATATCCACGCTTGTGGGAAATAGAATATTTTACTGACACTGGAGCAATGAGGTTGTATAGCTTTAAAAAAAAGCATGGTTACACCTCAGTTCATCTTTCCACAAGAGCACAGTAATTACTTCAGATCATGACCATTGAGGTCTGACTCAAGATCAGTACTTTATTCATTTTTTGTATGCTAAAAAAAAAGTATAGTTTGTCATGGCTTACACAAACAGAAATGGAGAATATAAAAGCTGGGCGCCTGAGCAGTGGAGCAAGTAAAGCAAATGCAACTCAGTTATTCAATTAGTTAGCACTTTTGTTTCCTTTCTATCTGTCAAACAGTCAATCAGATGATTGTATTTATATTAATTGTAATTTGGTCTGAACAGGTTTTAAGCTCCTTATATGGACAGAATTCGGCTGTGGAAATGGGGGAGTTCAAGAAGGAGCCAAATCAAAGACTCGGCTCTTTTAGGTGTCATACAACTTTTTCATATTTTGCATTAACCCTTTCATTATTTGGACTGGAGTATATGTTAAACACATAAACACAGTTTACACAAAACCCTTTTAAATGCAACAAAGGGTTTACTTACCTTTTTTTGTAAATGTATCGTTTTTATAGCAACCTCAGTCCAACTAATGTAGATTAGTGCAGGTGTTGCTTTTTGACTTAATCCAAGAAGTCTGGTGGTGTAGACAGGCAGGGATTTTTAGATTTTATTTTTTTTTCTCCGGGAGACCCTTAGACCCCCCCCCCCCCCCCCCGCAAACTACACATCTTCACAAGTTTACTCTGGCATTTTAAAACATAATCAGAAGGCCATGTCGCCTCATAGATCTTCTAGATTCACTTCACAGAAACAAAAAGACAATTACTTTCTGCATTAAAATGTTGACAGTGATGAAATTGCAGCATTATATCCGTGCTGCGCAAAACATGCGTTTTCTAAATCGAAAGCGTAACATTTCCCTAATCAGCATTTCCGCCTTCGCAAAGAAAACGACTCTGAGCTGAAGCACACACACTAACTGGGTGGCGAATGTTAAAGACTGATTGCGAGCGTTGCAGCCACAGACTGACTCATTTTGGGTGCTATTACAACGTCGTTCTTCATTTCACACCGTTTTAGACTGTACTGACTGCAATGTAAACGCATCCGCGTGTAAATGCTACTCTCAGAGCTCGTTATGTAGAATAACGAGGGACCTTCGGAGTGAGTGAGGAAGAGCAAGTGAAGAGTCGATGAAGACTATACTCGTTGTGGGCATGAGGGGAGGTGGGGGGGGATCACCCAGGAGACCATGGTTCATGTCCCATGCTGTTGACTTATGTTGAAGTTGGAACGTTGGTGGGGTTTGTGAGATGTTTTATGTACTTAGGTTACGTTGTTTACGTATTATTCATCCATCCATCCAGCCATTATATTTTACCGCTTATCCTGTTCAGGGGAGCTGGAGCCGATCCCAGCTGACATTGGGCCAGTTGTTGTCCTTCTATTACCCGCACGACTAATTCAAAGGGACAACCTGGTGGCAGAAGCTATGCAGCACGTTCATGGAACATTAATATCACTTGTATTTATGTGAACTTTGCAGCCAAACTCTGCTTAACTGCTTAACTGTATACATAAGCATGTTCCGTCTTTACACCTGGCATACAAACATGGCATGTGTTTGAAAGAATGAGAGTCCAATTGCAAAATCAAGCAAAATCGAGCTGTTTGATAAGTTGTATTACACTAATGATATGCTAGGTTAACTGAATATTATGCACCGAATGAATACATGATCTCTTACGTCCCTCCAATTCACACACACGACACTTCGTCACAGCAGTTTATGCAAAGAAAAAGGCCCAGGTCACCTGTCACATGACGCCACAGAAAATGAATTAGCGTACTGTACAAAGTGGATTATGGGAAATTCTGCTCATCATAATACTACTTCATCTTTACTAATTATGTAGTTCTCAATACAGTTGTTTAGTTTGTCTACATGTGGCTGCTGGACATCACCTGCTCATGCAGATGTGGTCAAAGTGACATTTCACTCTGCAGTTTAATATGATTTATTTACTTCCAGGCCATTGCAGATATCACAACATATAGATAACATATTGAAGCCATACTGTTCCTCTACAGGCTGCCTTATCACAAAAACTGGATTCCGCCTGGCCTCTCTACTAATAAACTATGTAGGCGTTATCCGTTTTATGTGCATGCTGCCGTGGGACTGCGAGCGCATACATGTATGATGCCATGTGCATGGACAGCATGTGTTTGTATCCAAGCAGCTTCCATTCCCATTTATTTGATATATAATCGCCCTTCCCGCTGCGAGACTCGAAAAGGGATTGTACTGTCTCTGGACGTGTGTTTCTGTCAGTGTGTGTGTGTGTGTGTGTGTGTGTGTGTGTGTGGGTGTGCACGGAGATGGGTTTGGAAACAGTCAGAGGGAAGCTGATGTAATTTCAGCCGGAAATCCCATCATGAATTCTTATGGACTTGTGTGTCTATTATTATAAGCTTGGTGTGTGTGTGTGTGTGTGTGTGTGTGTGTGTGTGTGTGTGTGTATACATTGTGAATGTGAGAAGGGGAAGAGTGACAAAAAAGAAAAGACAGACGAGGATTTCTTCTCCCTTACATACATCTAAAGGCACAGGGAACGTTGCGCTGATTTCACGCCTTTATGTGAATAAGTGAATATGTCACTTTTCTGCCAGTATAAACCCCTGCTGCCATTATTCCCTGCACTCCCTTTTACCCAATCCTTTAATTTCAATTTGAATGGCTGTGAGGGAGATGTATAATGATCATAAAAACACATGGCAGCACTAAAGAGAGTGCTATTAATGAATGACATTTCCAGCAGTGCCGTTGATAATGAGTGACTATTGTTTCCGTCCTTCCTGCCCATAAACACCCTTCTCTCTCCTCCGCCTCTTGATATATATTTAAAAAAAAAAGAAAGGTAGAGTATGCCATTTGGAAAATGATAAAACACGCTGGTTACACAGGTTTGTGAACAGAATGAAGTTAAGGTTTTTGGTAGGTGCAGTTGTCAGCAGATGGTCTTGGATCATACGTTTTAGTCTGAATCTTCAATCCTCGTTGGGTTTCCTCAACTTTTATTTTTTTTTTGTTTTCAGGCAGAATTCCCTAAATATCTGGTTTCATTTTGAAGCCATATGTATGACAAAAGCCAGAGCTTTGAGGTCTGATGTTATTTGCAAACCCACTCAAATCGGCTTGTGACCAGAGGAGTCATCAGTTCAGTCAAGGGCCGGAAGGATAAATCCCTTCTTGGAAGTAATTAAATAGCACTCGCCCCTCCATCATTGCCCACTGCTGAAATGTGCCTGAGCAAACAGTTTGAGAAGGGCTGCTTATTGGTAGCAGAATGATGTAATCAATGAGATATGCAGGTGTACTGACAGTCTTTACTTCCAGCGCTGGCAGTCCTCTATCTATTACAGCAGCTTTGAATTCATGACATCTGTGTTTTTTTGTTTGTATGTTCTGCTCCTCTCGCGCACATGTACCAGGACGCATACCTTCATGTCGGCTGAGGCATTGCACATTAGAGACTGATCGATGCCGGAGGTTGACGCTGAGACCAATATCTATAAGATTCAACAAACGTCCCCCAATGAACGTAAAAAGCCTCAGACATTGCGATTCATCTTCGGCAACCTAACGCCGTGGCCGCTGAAGCGCCCCAGTATTATAACTTGGGGGCGGTTTTGGCTCAGGCGGTTGAGCGGTTTGTCCATTAACCTCAGGGTTGGCACTTCCATCCCTGCCTCCTATTGTCCACATGTTAAAGTGTCCTTGAGGGAAGAGATCGCCGCCATTGCTGTGTGAGAGTGTGTGGGAAGATTCATTAGAGGCAAATTGTAAAGCACTTTGTCCGGTAGAAAAGCGCCATATAAATGCAGTCCATTTCACATGTAATCTTTTTTTTTTATGACTAAGGTATGAGCTCTAATGTTACAGTACAGGGAAAAAAAAAACTTCAGCAACTATGTACTGTTTCTAAATATATCAGCCATATCTGTGACATTTCTGTATGTTATTTATCTGCCGGCATCCAAGTCACTACCAATGTATCTGCAATCAGCTAAAATCAAGCAATTTATTGAACCGATGAAGTTATCAGTCTAGTTTATACACATTGACAACTTCAGAGGGCAACATTGCAAATGTGCACGCCATAAAACTGACGTATAACCTTTAAGTCTCCTTCTTGGCTGCATGCACCACAGGCACAGCTGTACTGAGCATGCTCTACTCTACAAGCCTTATGTAACTATAGACATTTAAGTGCATACACACGCAACAACAAAAAAATCACTTTTCTTGACCGAATCTCAGCAACGGCTCAGACAACGGCGCTGCGGACAGGGCAGACGAATAGAGAAGCACTTGTGCAAAATGAACCCACAGCTAATGTGCCAATGCTGGATACACACTACCAGCCAGTGGTGAAATAAATAATGTTTTCCCTTCCGCCAATGTCCTTTAACCCCTGGAGCACGCTGTCCACTTCACGTCATGGTGATTATCACCTGGATGACAACATTTACACCCCCTTTGGCATTCTGCCCCGCACACCTCCGCCTCCCACACACATGTTTTAAGCAAATATGGATTTATTACATGTAATAATCACGTGGCATTTTATTACATTTTCATAATGAAATCACTACCTTTCACACATAAGATACTGGTGTTACTTTTGGTCAGATAACAATGCCGGAAGACAGAACACAGCATAAACTGGACATTCAGGCAAACTCACACGTGTGAAAGTTTTGATCAACCTTGAATTAATGCTTTTTAATTTGAACTTTTTGAATAGAAAGTAAGACTACAGTCAACACAGGAACAACAACAACTAGGCCACTGTTGATCCAAATTGACTGCAACACCCATTAGATCAGATATTAAATGAGGGGTTTTGTACCTCTGTGACAAATTGGTACAATTATACTTTTTTCTACGTAACACAGCTTTCTGAGAAAAAAAAACAACTCACTCAGTTCAACAAAATTTGATTTGTTTACCAGATATGCAAATTAAACTGTCATGAAAAAGGCTGTATCGGGGTCCTGAAGCTAATAATAGCATTATTCATGAACAACTACTGTGATTGACAGGCAGCATTATTAGCTCAACCCCACAACATGGGAGAAACAATTGCTTCCCCTCCATATTGTTATCTAGACCCCGCCAGGGAAAAATGTTGACATCTAATGATCTGGTGACACAATAAAGAGTACATTTTGTGTTTTTACACCAATTTAAATAACATCCACCCCAACTGTACTTTTTAGTTATTTCAATCCTATAGAATGTTGAGAAATTTTGTGAAAATGTCATGGGTTGATGAGTATTCAACCGTACCTTCATTTGGGCTACATTCAGATCACAGTACATTTAAAAGTTCCCAAATAGACACCTATTCAAATCCACATTCACTATATTTTGCCAACTACATGATTTAGAGCTTGCATTTGGAAAGACATCTTGTGGCCGTCACCTGTTTATTTGGATCTCTCAAAGAAATAGATTTTCAAGCCTCCATTGCATTGTTTACCCTTAACAAATATTATCAAAACTGAGTGTAAGATTCCTGGAAAAAAAAATCTTAAGGAAGTTAAATAAACAGTGCCCTTTATACGAAACAAAAACATAAGCGAGGCGCTGTTCCTCGACCTGCAAGGTTGCAGTGGCTGTCAATGAAAGGTTGTCAATTTACTTAAAGATTCCATGCATGATTGTACATACGTCTGACTACACAGATAGAAAGAAAGCCTACAGTTGTCAGTCAACCCTACCTTCTCTTGACCAAGTTAAGGATTTTGGAGTCCCCCTTTTTTTTTCTTTTTTTCCTCTGACAACAATAATGTCATCATCCATCCATCTATTTATCCATTTATGCTTCCACCTTGTCCTCTTTTACTTTTGATTTGCGCTGCTATTATGCAACGCTGATGAAAGCCAAAGCTTGGCACTCTTCCATAAATACACTTTGTTTTTTTTCTGATGACACTCCCTGTCTGCCTCTGCTATTGGCAATAGTTTAACATGTGAGATAAGACGGGCGGCTTCCACTGCAAGAGGAGAGGAAATGCAGAGGAAATATCACGGCGCTCCTCCGGGACCTGCTGTCCTACCAAAAGGCTGTGTGGAAATTGATGAAATCTATTGTCAAAGAGCTGGAAGAGCGGACAATATATATCGCGCATAGATGTGGAACTGGAGGATAATGGGGAGGAAGAGGAGGGAGGACGAAGAAAAGAAGGAGAAGACAGCTGAGGAAAACATGTTGAGGACACATGGCTGAGCAGCAATGCTTAAAATAGTATTGGGGCTGTTTGGCTGTGGCTCAGGGGATTTCTACTGTGCACCTCCAATATTGAAACAATGCTGCCAGCAGCAGCACAAAGAGAAGTGATTCTCAGTGTTATTGTTGTTTACCAGATGCTACGTATGAGGATAAGCAAACATTAAAATGAACAACAGTACCTCAAGGTAGAGGTGATGTGTTGTGAGTGGGATTGTGCTTATACCAAGTCGCCACGCAGAGCGTAACCTGAACCCTCCCACTAAGGCTTTTGTGTTTACATTTAATGGAAAAGCAGAATGTGATTTCAAATGCTTGCACGGTGTGGTATCAACCACAAGACTTAAAAAAATGAATCCTCAAGAACACAGGGATCATAGCTCTCTGTTGGTGTGTGTGTCAGGACTTCTAGGGACTCAAATCCTCAAATTTCGCAGGCTCTATTTCCACGTGGAGCCAATTTCCCCTGTACACAGATTGTCCAATTATAGCTTAGCAACCACAAGCGTCAAACTTTTCTCCACATGTGTACTTTGCATCTCCAGAATTTTTGAGGACGGTCGTCTCTTAACCCTTTCCGCGGTTCAAAAACCAAAAACACAAGAGCAAGAGTGTCTTTGGTGCTTGCACAACTGCCTTTTAAAGGGAATGGAGGATGAAACTCATCTGATTTGGTTTAATTGATTTTACGCTCCAAACACACATTATGATTGTTTAGAAGACTACACACAACCCCTTTTGCCCCATGCAGCTCACTTTGCATTCAGATTGTGTGCCGTTAAACTAGCAAAAGTGGAACTGGACACACCTGAAGTTGCACCATGCACTTGAAACCATGCGCTATAGATCATTTTTAATAGAGCCTCACATCAACCTGCAGCCAACATTACCTGAGATAACATTACATTTGCCGAACACGTCAAAAAAACAAAGTTTGTACTGGAAATACATACAAGTATAAGCTAAAAGTTTCACTGTTAGAATAAAATGACCTCATCTTTCCTAATCAGGAAGTCAGTTGCAAGAAATTATATCCACACTGAATGTAATCACATTTTTGTAATCCAATAATATGTAATCCCCAAATCTCATCACCACATTAGAGTTATCATCCAAATACCATTTTTTTGTCTACATCCATACATTCAACTGTTCATCTATTTAATTTAATCTTTTGTATCAGTCAAGCGCATCCCTGATCAATCCTCCATCTTTAATCCACCAGTTCATTGTGTAGGTCTCCTTTTATTTATCCACCCATCCTTTAATCCACCAGCCCCCCCCCCCCCCCCCCCCCCCCCCCCCCCCCAGCCTTTATGCAAGCCTCGCTGTGCCTATAAGCAGAAGTCCTGGGATCATCTCACATGAATACATCATCGCAGTCTGTGTATGCTTTCTCAAAATGCATTACACCGATTTAAGTAAGTGTGTGTGCGTGTGTTTGAGAGAGGAAGCCTGTATTTCGGTGCATTTGCGAATGTTTGCTTGCGTGTACTCGGATGTACCACACATGAGGGATGTATGCGTGGGTGGATGGGACGGGCATCTAAAGATTGATATAAGAAAAAAACAACTGGACAAATAAACATTGTTAACAAAGGACTGTCATTTTATGTTAGAAAGGCATTCATAAAATGACCCTGGAGGACACTAGAGCTGCTCTAGTAAACATATTAATAAACTGATATTTTTTTTCTTCTCCTGCTCTCCTTGCTGTACTCATTCCCTGAACTCTGCTTCCCAGCTGTTCATGTGAATCAGTTTTTTTTTTCACATTTTAGTGCATCTTTTTAGTGTATCTCAGGAAAGTGCTGCCACTCTGAATACAACCATGTGTAAGAAACTGCCCTCTGATCTGCAAGTGAATACATTACAATAAAAACATACACGCATTATAAGAACAAGGACATAACAGTTCTAAAAGGAGTAAAGCTGTGAGAAGTGAACCCTGCCACTCAGTGTCTTCAGTCATTATTCTGCAGGAAAACAGCTTGGTTCCGTCTACTGCTGCTCATGCTGAACCTCTTGCAGCTCTCTGGATAAATCATAAAAGGTCACACAAAACTATCAGACTTTATCTTCATTAAAACATTATCATGCAAGACTTCATGTGACATTTCCACACAGTGAGCAACCCGTTGTGCTGTGGGTATTTGTGTGTCTGCTCTGGAGACCTGTACCACGAGTCGCAGCTTCTAAACTATTTCTTTTGCCTCAGTAAGTAAGTGAGCCTTATGGGGAAACACGCTTTTTTTCCACAAGCACACTGTGTATCACGCGGCATTAATCTTCATGCTGATATGTACTGCTCTGCTGACTAACTGTTGTGTCTCTTGTATCATGGCTGTGTATTTTGAACATTGTCTTTTCATTTTATTTAGAATTTAAGGAAAAAGCAATTTGTCCGTTGTACCTTATCTTTAGGACTGAGCCCCTCCACCCTATGAAGGAAGCTCATTTTGGCAGCTTGTTTCCACTATCTCATTCTTTTGTTTACTACCCAAAGTTTTTGGTCATACGTGAGATTCTGCTCGTAGATGGACTAATGAATTGAGGACCTTGCCTTCTAGCTCAGCTTCTTCTTCACCACAACGGTCCGATACAACGCCTGCATCACTGCTGACACTTACCCAAACTGCCTGTCCATCTCCAGCTCTGTTTCCCCCTCACTTTTGAACAAAACCTTTAGATACTTCCTTGTTTGGAGCAGCAACTCTCTCCCAACTCGGGAGGCGCAATTCACTGTTTTCTGGAGGTACTGACTTCCATCTCAAACAGCCCTAGCGCATGCTAAAGGTCAAGGTCTGATGGAGCTAATAGAACGACATCATCTGCAAAGATTTTATAATGCCCCTCCTGGATCTGAGGTTCGAAAGTCTGTATACTAGCCTACTTTCCAGGACACTAGAATAAACTTTCCTGGGGATGCTGAGCAGTGTGATACGATGATAAGAACAGAAAAATGGTAACCAATCTCTCAGTCTGCCACTCTACAGGCAATGTCCCCAACCTCCACACATCACTAATGAGGCCCGTAAACTGGGCCTTCAGCATTTCATGGCGAATCTCATCCACCGCTGAGGAGCTTTTTGACTACCTCAGCAACTTTTGCAAGGGATATGGATGGGTGTTCCCTGGAGTCCTCAAACTAAGCCTCCTCCACGAAGGACATCTTGGTCGGGTTCAGGAGTCCCGTCAAAGTGCTCTTTCTTATGCACGACAATATCCCCAGTCTGGGTATATTGCCAGAGCGTCCTTCCGGCCACATCTGCTGATTGATAAGAGAAGATTTTGATTTTGATTGATACTTAATATAGTGAATACAATTTCATAACAAGTGCAAGAATAAACGGTTAAAATAACAAATTAGAGCTTTATTAATTAGAATACATGGTTTCATGTTTGTTGACAATAAAATAAATATGAACTAATGTCCAATCAACTATCAATTTACCATGTATTAATGATGGTTATTATAAAGTTTTACTGTGTTCATGTAGGACATGTATGCATATTTGCTGAGTCTTAGACAGGACATGCATACGTTTCCACATTTAACCAAAACCATGACCTTTCCCAAAGCTACACTAAAGCACAACCTTGATCAAAGTTATTTAGTATGGTACATTTAACCACACATGCAGGACACAAACTACTGTCTCCAGTTACATTGCCAGTGAACATAACGCTGGCATTGCATTTCCCCCGCAATATATCAAAACAATGTAGTGGCACATAGTATAAGACGGGTTGCAAACACGGTGTTGTAGAAATAAAATAAAATTGAAATAAGTAGATGTACTCTTTGCAATTGTACTCAAGTACAGTAATTCATGTCCGTCCAGAATGTGCATGTAGCTATGACACCATGAAGCCCACACCAAACTAACCAAAAACATTTTGATGCTTTAGTTGTTTTGATGCTTGTTTTTTAAAATCTAGGAGCAGAGAAGAAATGTTTTGTTTTGCTTTGCACGTTCAGCCGCTCTCCTCTGTAGATATGCTGGCATCCACAACATCAAACGCGGTTGGAATTCCATGTTCTGTCAAACTACGCCTTGCATCTGAAGTTTTGAAGTCGGACGCGTTGGTCCCAAACAATAAACAGTTGTTTATCTCTGCTTTTCTCTTTAAAAACAGCCCCTCTTTTCCATTTCTCAGGCTGCTCAGTGTGTTTGTGCACGCATGCATGTTCAGGTCCCTCAAGCAGAAGATTAAAAAAAATACAAATACAGCCCCTTCATTCATGCTTATAAAGCCCTGTCCTATGTGAATAAACACAACTCTGGAAACACACACATATAGACCCCTCTTGTCCTTACAAGTCCTTATAAGTGCTGGGTTTTGAGCACACACACACACACACACACACACACACACACACACACACACACACACACACACACACAAGTAACAAAGCTGTCGTCACAGTGTCTTCTCCTTGGCTTTGTGCTTGATTCGAGGACCACAGCATAAATAAGAAACCATTTCATTACACATTTATGAATAAGGGATCATGAAACATCACTGTCTCATGAAGTAAAAAAAAAAAAACTTGAACAAAACAATAACAAAAAATGTTTATCCGGAAATAACTTTTCCTGCTTCATGCATTCATTTTTGTTCCACGTGAGTTCACATGACTTGCGATATGGGTCTGGTGCCTCCAAAAGATATTCTGCTCGAGTGGTGTGTGTGTGTTTGACTCAACCGGAATCTTTTTTTTTTTTTTTTTTTTTATAAATGTTGAATATTGTGGAGCTTACCATGTTATTACACTTCTATTACGTATCCAAGTTGGTGTGTGTGTGTGTGTGTGTGTGTGTGTGTGTGTGTGTGTGTGTGTGTGTGTGTGTGTGTGTGTGTGTGTGTGTGTGTGTGTGCGTGTGTGTGTGTTTGCCTGAGTGCTCAGTGCCAGGACAAGCAGCGCAGCCTGGTCCCATGCTTCATATTCAATTCAACAACTTTCATGTAAAATGCTCATATGAAAGTCAAAGTGTGGTGTTTATATAAGAGTCAACAAGCGTTTAAGGGCTACAGTGGGTTCTTGTGGGTTCTGAGACGTTGCACAGCTTGGCATTTGGCATTTCCTCCGGCTTCACATGGAGATTTTGTTCGCTGCTTGTGTCCCTGAAACACCCTCTTTATTTGCTACTGTTTATCGTACGCTTCACTTCCCGTTGTGAAGCTGGGACCAAGCCAGGGCAACAATGGTAAACGGAATTATTTGCATTGATGTCGAATGCTGTTTGGAAGGTTTTTTGAGGCGCAGATTAAACACACACACACACACACACACACACACACGTGTGCCTGCAGACACGCAAACACACCCAAAGTGCTTGCTGTCTGGTTGAGATACGGAGGTACAGGTGGTTGCATTTGGCAAAACACATTTATTTTCTCCGCCTCAGACTGTTGCCTTTAAAATTTGTACTTAAGCTTTATTTTACCAGGCTGGTTAGGTAGGAGCATGACGGCCAGATGCACAAATACATTTGGAAATGTGCGGAATAACTGAACAAAGAAGTAAAGTAAAACATAGGCTAATAAATGTAGACAATTCTCTATTGTGAACATGGTAACAAAAATGTTCAAATTAACATGAAAAGAGGGATGTTTAAGCGAGTAGCCAGTAGTAGGTTTTTAGTGCCTCCACTGCTGTGATTTTCCAAATAGTGCATTACTTGTGTTTGTTTTGCCTGGAAGACATCAAAAAGAAGGGTCTAATCGTGTAAATACTGAGAAAATCAGTGAGGAATGATGTAGGAGTTGCATGTCTCGACATGCAAACATTTTCTGAAAACTAAAGCTTCCTCGATGCTCCACCCTTCAATCTGACTTAGACCATTGTCTCTAAAAGCAGAAAGTACAGCTGAGGTTGATCAAAGTATTGCTTATAAAAAAAACAAGGGAAAATTCCTCTACATAATATTCACCTATGCAATACCTTTTGATTACTTTATCAAGACGTATATAATAAAATGGTGATAATAGAGGTGAATGTTCAGGAATATATTTTTCTGTGGGTGTTTTAATGGGGATTTGGTTCGTTTGGATCAATTTGAAAAGTGTCTATGGTTTGCATGGTCCACACTTCATCATGCAGTGCGGGACTCACACTGATCTGTTCTTGGTGTTGACTTGGACTCAACCCCTTAAAGTCTTGGTCTTGTCTCGGTCTGAATACACTCTGGTCTTGGTCATGACTTGGTCGTGGTTTATGTAGTCTGGTACTCAAGGAAAAAAAGTGACGGGATAGCCAAAAGTACAATTCTTCCTTAGGGGTAGAAGAATGTCTGTACCGAATGTCATTGCAATCCATCCAACGGTTGTCGAGTCGTTTCACTCTCATTCTCATTGTGGCGGGAAAGTCAGGGGATCATCAAAGTCATTTTTGACAATCCATCTTGTAGATGCCGAGGTATATTAGATAAGTAGAACAAGAACAAAAGTTAAGGGACCTCCAAAGTCTGTAGACGTCATCCTTTGTGGGTGTCCACACAACAAAATCATGGCAATCCATCCAATAGTTATTGAGATATTTCTTGTCAACTTGAGTGGTGGAGCAACCAACAGACTGATTCAAATCGCCATCCATTTGAGCAACGTGACTAACGTGGCTATAAGTAAAGATGCCCTGATGAAGACAGTACAATTCAGTTGAAACCTCCAGAGAAAGCAAGCAAATAGTCTAAAGTTCAGAATGACATTTTACTCTCACGCTCTCTAAAACAACTATATAAATGAACTGTAGTCATAACAAATTATGTTCTATCGTATGAGAGCAGTATTTGACAAAAGTGGCTTTTTCTTCTACCCGAGCTTTAGTTATGCACTGTGTTTCCACATGTTCCATGATATCAAAAGCTCTTTCTTCTCTTTCTCTTTGTCTTTTGGGATCTTAAAAGCAGCATAACGAGCAGTTCACAAGGGCTGAAAAAAAAGAGAGTGGTAAAGAATAACCCTTGTCACAATAAACTCCATTTTAAGTAGATTCATACTAATTTGCCAGCCAAATAACAGTTGATAACTTTGTGCTTTTGTTGTGAAGTGAACCCACAATACAAAATGAAGCAAGCTGTGCTGATGTGACAATTCTGCTCTCTTGACTGCACATATCGACCCATTGGGCGATGAACAGCTGCTGTGATGGTCAATCTGACTCCTGAAGAGCAGGGCCGAGCCTCCCCCAGGTTTAATAAAAGTGCGAGCTTGAGAGAGTTCCACTCCCGAACGGGAAATCCACCAGATGAAAAAAAAAACCAGAAGTTCCGCCTGCTGCTTGAAAGTGAAACCCTCCATGCGTTAGAAGTTTCCCCACGGTATTGAACAAGCAACCGCTGTATCGATGTCGACCGATGCTTTAGACCACCTCTCTTTGTTTAATTAAGATCATTGAGATAAGATGCTCTTTTGCGTACCAATTCTACAATAACACGCTCCAGTGAAGTCATTAGAGATCATTCTGCTCTCCTGCCTCCTCGCATCGACCCTACCAAACAATGAATAACTACTTTAGTTCTATTGGGGGAACGGCGAGGTGTGTGTGTGTGGAAGAGAGGTACTCGTGACTGGAAATGTTAGCCAGACCACCAGCCGGGGATCAAACATCTTCATCAATACCTGTTGAATGCTCCGAATGGACAACACGCACCGAATCAATACGCCATACTTGTCAACTCTCCTGATTTTACCTGGAGACTCCTTTTTTTTTGCCCTCCTCCGATTTTTCTCGCAGGTTCACAATCCTCTGTAATTCTTCCAATTTGTCACAAATGTTCCCACTTTCTTTTTTTCCTTTTTCGTTGTCACAACCTATTTCTGGCACCATGTAGCGTGTCCCGTTTCTACCCGCACAACCCGATCCAGCAAATGTAATTTCCAGATGGAAGAGAGAGCTGCTTGTGAAACAACGCGGTCGAAAGTATATTAGAAGGTACAGCAATAGTAAAGCCAGAGCCAAATGGAAGCTTACCACTTCATAATGCGAGTATATTATTCTGAGCAGATGATGCCACATATTTAAAATAATATAATACCGTTTTAGAGCAAGGAGATGTTATGCGTTATGAGTTTAATTTTCAGATGTCATGCTCTAATTAAACAATAAGCCTTAACAGGTTAATACAAAACAGTCTTTGCATTATTTTAATTACAATAATCCATCAATGTCTTTATGACAAGAATCCAATGAAAATATTATTTCTGGCGGTAGAAAGGTTTGATTAAATAATAAGCAGTTATTGAGAATAAAGAAAGATCTGGAATGATTTTCTTGTCAGTGAAGATTAAACACTCATCAAAGAAGCGCAGTAAGTTGGTTATTACATTGCATTACTGAGCATTTTATCATTTCATTTTGAAAAGAAATATAGTCAGAATTTTGTCAAGTTTGATAGTAGTTGCATTGTGTGTGGTTCACCTTCATGACACTGGAGTGGTTCACAGGGTTACAGTATACCGTAAGGAACAGAATGTTTTCACCACGTAGGGACCAAATTCAATGCCATATTGAAGCTTTTAACCTCCTCATTATGTGCTGTGTTTTTGGTGTTTGCTGATTGAACAAAAATCTACTGTTTGTCATTTGTGTTTATTGAGATGGATTGGTTCCCCACCAAGAATGTTTGGTGGGGAACTGCTGGTAAAATCAGAGAATCAGACATTAAGTGTGTTTCTTTAATCACCATTTTCAATTTGTGCTTAGAATTGATAATCAATTATCCAGTTATTTTCTTAGTTATTTTCTAAGAAAAGCTTCAAAAATTTGAACATTTTCTGGCTTCCTCTATGAAAGCAAACTGAATATCTTTTGAGTCGTGGACAAAACAAGACATTTAAGGAAACGTGTTCATCCTCTTCTGACATATTTTAGACCAAACAACTAATTGATTAATGGAGAAAATGAATCAACAGATTCATCGACATTGAAAATAACTGTTAGTTGCTGCCTTAGCACCAATAAAACCTAGAGGCTCAATGGAAGCGATGGATACATATTTTGATGTACAATAAGCATGTGACGTGAACATCCACCGAAGGTTCCGCTCCACTGGCAAGCAGGAAAGATCTGTGAGCGTTGAGGAGACCGAAACTGTCCTCAAAGGAATACAGTACAGGAAAGACACAAATGTCATATATCCATCATATTTTACATTTAACTTGCGCGTGTTTAGCCCTCTTCTTCTGTAATGGTTAAATGTCACTTTTACTGGAGAATTAGTGTTGCCAACTGATTATCTTGAAGAACCAACTCCTAATGTTTGTATAACGATAGTAGATGGAAACACACATCAATTCACATTCTCCTTGTTGTAGACATGCGTATCTTGCTCAGATGTCTAATAACCTTTGAGCTTTAGTCGTAATAACTGGGTTTCTTGTTTCATTTCGATCTGCCTCCCACTCTACATCTCCAGTGGCCTTTTTGGCTTTTGCTTTGCTGTCATTGTAAGCAGATCATTTATTGCCTCATCAGTGGCCCCAATGGCCTCATCTTGTTAATTTAATGGAAAAAAAAAATAATAGTTCAAGTGAATAAACACTCAAAGAAATGAGTCATTAAATGTTGAGCTGGTGTCTTTGTTTGCGAATCAGTGAAGTGAATGATCAGTAACCTCTTGTCTGTCTGCAGAAAAGGAATCATGGATGAATAACTGAGTGATGGTAATGAGCAACACTGCCTTCAAAAGAAAAACAGTCTGGAACCTTGTATACCAGTTACTATAACAAAACAACCACATTAAGAATCTCTATCAGCCGATGTGGCTCATCCATGATCAACAAGCATTATCGGTGGCAAAAAGGAAGTGATCAGGGACAATTAATATGATACATTCGTCATTTGTGTTTGTGTTTATTAATAAAGTTTGGTTCTCCAGCAGAAGGCTTGTTGCTGCACAGAGCCTTTTTCACCAAATCTAACTGTAGGATCTTTTCTTTTCAAATGGTTGGTTCTGATAACATTCTACCCAATTCATGGCTAAAATCTGAAAGAGTTAGACACAAAGTGTCTTTCCATTTATTCAGCATTTTCAATTCATGCATAGAAAATGCCTTGGCCTCACGCTTGGCTGCGGTGGAAAAGTCGGTTTGTAAACTGAAGATAGTCGTCAACGATTACTAAGAGTTATATTTGCTCCCTTTTTTTCTGCTGATCTGATCAGTGACTCAAAACTGTGACGATCCGATCTGTGCTTTGTGATTAGTTGCAGCCCTATCTATCACGTCACAACATATTACTACTACTGCCTACAACGAATAACACTAATACTAAGAGTAATAAGAATAGTTTATGTCAAACATTAGATTGTCGTTACAATATCGTTAGGTGAAGCAGAATTGAAAGCTGCAGTTATCATTGTTTTAATGGTATTAATGGATCAAATCACTGTGAGTGATGTGAAAAGAGTCTCTTGTAGTGACAGATCCACACGGAGTCGTATTTACGCCGAAATTACGTTATTTTGAGTGTTGATGGAGCCGCTACAATGTTAGCATAGAATATTAGAGAGAACTAACGAAACATGAATTCAAACTTTTTACAAATCGGCATCATTACGTAGTTATTTTAGCATCCCTTTTTGTGTGGGTTTGTTTTACATGCATGCATCAACGGCATATTTGACAATTACTCCCTACCTTGAAAAAGAATAACAAAAAAAGCATCCATGTATGACAAAACGCAGCAGGTGCAAGCAGCTACTTAAATGAGCTTGAAGGTCTACTTCCCAGCAGTAGTTAATTTTGTCCAGGGCCTTGTTCCTCTTCCTCCCTCCCTTCCTCTTACATCCTGGCAGAATTAACACTAATTATCTTGCAACAACAATGAGCACACAACCAACAGCGGAACCACATTTTCAAATAATCTAATGTTGCAGCTTTTTCTTTTTCTTTTTTTTTAATCCCTTTGATAGTTTTAAAGGGAAATTACGGGACAAACAAGAAATGAGAGGCGGCCTTCAAGTACAGTCAAAGCCAGGGCAAAGCAAGAGGGGATGAAAGTACGTTCAATGTGGTTCATTAATAGGATGCAAGTAGAAACATTAATATTTCATCAAAATCAGAAACAGCAGAATAGGAGCAGGATTGTTGGGTTTTATGAATTTTCAGAATTTTTAAGTAGTGTACTTGGTATTACGTCCAAATCTGTCCCGTCACTTTGCTCTCCTCTAATCCCCCTTCAGGGCGTGACCTTGCGCTGTTTGGAAACACACACTCCGTCCAGGTGTCAGAGCTGGTCGTGATCTGCAGAGTGGCTGCAACAGCAGCCCATCTGCACCAGCATGACCAGAGGCCTCGTCTTCTCATTTGCTTACGTAAGACGCCGAGGCGCCGGCGCACGCATGACCTGGAGGACTGAGACATGAAAGAAGACACAAAACTCCGTCTCCTGCATCTCATTTGCTCCTCTGTTCCATCATTCTATTATTGCTGCTTCTCTACGAAACGTGTGCCGTCCCCTTGTTCTCGCCTCCTTATTCTTCTCTCGTTAACTTTGTTTTTCCCCGCCTGCTCTCTCCCCGTCTCCTAATTTAGCATCCTCACTCCCTTCCATACGTCCTCCTCTCTTTCCCTCATTCTTTTTTTTTGCTAATCTTTCTATACATCAACGCCCCTGCTCTCATCTTCCCTCCATCCCTCTGCCCTGATCTCCCTCGCTCTCCCCGCTGCACTCTCTTCTTCTCCTGCTCCAAAGGCTGGTGGTCTTGGTTAATAATTGATTCTGGCTGTCACAGTGTGCTGACAAAGACAACAGCAGGGCCATTAAAAGTTCCTCGCCTGTTCTTTCTTCCTGTTCCCCCCCCTGTTCACTTTACAGACACACACATACACAAACTCTTGTCTCTCTCTCTCCCCCCCTGTTTTCTCCCTCCGTTCAGCCACCCTCCCCTCTTTCTCTCCGACCGTCTATCCTTCCGTTCAGGCGAAGTTGACTTCTCCCCCTCAGTCAACTTCTTCACCTCCCTTGCCCCTTTTCATCTCTCCCACGCTCCTCCCTCTTGTTGCACCCTTTGATGTCTTCACTCATTTTTTAACTTTGGTGCATTACAAGGAGATGAGACTATACAGTCTGCAGAAGCACAGTTGAACTGCTGTAACGAAGCCAATAGCCATACGGCATTACACTCATGTCATCATCCATATAGTGCCTCCATGGCCAGACTAGCCATTGGGAGAAATCCAGGGTCATTTATCATTATCGCTCCGTCCCTGAGTTTGTCTTAAACGTGAGTAACAAATGAAAGGACACACCAGACTCCAGATTAACATTGTTACCCACCATATACCTTTAGAGGGGCGAAGGTGAATTAAAGCGTTCTGTTATAGATGTATTGCCTTCAAGCCTATAACCTGAGACGACCCTGATGACATCACTATGACATCATTATTTTTCCAGACTTGACAAAGCTTCTACAGAGCCACAGAAAAGGCTGTTAGTACTGATTAGTACTAACCACAAGGCCATAAACTGAACTTTAAGGCTTTAATATACAAATACAAGCAAAGGAAAATATTATATGTCTTTATTGTGAATGGTAATAATGTAAGGAGTTGATTTGGTCTGTACTGCCTGAGTCAAAGTTGAAAGAAACAATAAAGTTTGCGGCCTTGGTTGCGGTCTTTAACCCGTTCCACATCACATGATTGGCTGGTGAGAAAGCTCAGAAAAATCGACATTGTTCTGCAAAAACAAAAGTATGCCACTTTTTCTCTGAGTAATATTTGTGTTCTTTGTGGATGCAAACATGACATTAATAACAGTTCAAAAAAAATATATTGAACAGCGAATTAATCACATGGAAAAAAAAGCATCCTTGATATGTGTGCCTTAAATAGGTGCTGTGTCCCTTTAAGGAACCACTTAAAGTAAGGTGTTGGCATCAACTCTAAAATCCAATATGCAACGTTCTGGTTTTTACAAGGATTTTTAGGTTTCTTGAAAACAACTGTGGTTCATTTTGGAAGGCATCTTCCATTTCTTGCTTTTCGTTGTGTCACACATATGTCACGCTCTCTCTTGTCTTCCGTTAATTTTCCATTCTCTCACTCCCTGCTCTTCCTCCTTCCTCTTTGCCTTTTGTTATTCTGCATCTCCTCCCCCTTGTCCTCATTCCCACCCTGTTGTTTTCCACATATCAGAGCAGCACCACACCACTACATACACACACACACACACACACACACACACACACACACACCAGTACACACACAGACACACACACACGGAAATGCCGTAATGCAGACACAGACTGCCATTTGCACACACTCCACCCATAGTTCAGGGAGAGAGGTGTAACAGCGCTAATCTGTCACGCTCTGTCTCTCCCATTCATTTGGCGGCACTATAATCCAGCACACCTCCGATGTGATCAGCCTCCAATTAGAAATCCATCAAGCCCAAGGTGCGTTTAATTGCCTTGTCGGAGCCGCACTTCCCAAACCGCCACCCCTTCTCCCTCCCAACTCTTTGCTTCGCCTCACTCGGAGGTGTAGTCCTCCCAGGCAGCAGGATGTCATTTTGCATCGACAGTGCCACGCTCTTGCCTACAAGAGTGTTTATCCATGAAGCATTTGTACTAACAGATTCAATACGGAGCTCCTCGCAAATGAGCTGACTGATTGAGGTAGTGTTGCGCAGTAGTGTAATTTACTCTAAGACTGTCAGTCAGTGCATTATAAAATGTGCCGTGTGCCACATTTTTGTTTCCTAAAGTCAGCGTTTCTGGACAATATTTTAAGAATTAGGATGACGATGCTTTCTCTATACCTTTCAGTATTTGGTCCAGAACCCAAAGGCACGATTTGATACCTAAAATCACGGCCAGAATGTGCCAGAATGCATCATGGGGGTTTCAACTTGCTAGCACACAATGTAATGGAGAGACTGCTCCCAGCGACCATGTTACACGAGCAATGGAAACAATCAGGACTTAACATCCATTAAAAACCCACGGCAAGTCTCCATCTAGAATGCTTCATGTGATAAAGAAGGGTCACTGGAGAGTTTTAACATCCAAACAATGCATGCTGGGTAATCTGGGAAGTGATATTTGTGAGGGCTATTAGAATAGGCTCTGACAATCTGATATGTTACATTTTAGTGAGTCTGATTTTGCCTCAGGCTTGTTTTTTAAATTTTTTTTATATGTTTTGTGGATATTCTGATTTCATGCTGATCAATTGAAGTTGGTGCATATTTCAGATGTTCAACACATAAAATGTGACACAAAAGTGTGTTCACCAGAAATCTAAGGCTGATTGACACCTATAGCCTTCCACATTCACACGTGTTAACAGAAAACCTTGTCAGGGAGACCAAATGTTGCCTTACCTTGATAGAGCTGCTCTCTAATTCCCAGCCCTGCTATAATTTCAGACAGCCAATCAATATTTGGAAACACGAAAAAGTCTCTCCCAAAGCCAAGAAACCCTCAGTCTGATCTATTGTCAAACAACAGTGTTTTCTGCTTCAATGACAGAAGGCTGACTTTATACACTCATAAAATGTTGGCTTTAATTTATTTTACACCCGAAGGAGCTTCAGATCATAGTATCGCTAACGGTTATGGTCCAGAAAATGTGCCCATGTCCTTGGAAAATAACTCTACTATGGTGTCAACGAAGGCTATATATGTTCTGGATTCCGAACATATTGCCTGATTACGTAACCAAGCCTCTATTTCTTTTCTTTTCTTCTGTTTTTACCTATATTTCTTTCAAGGTTCAAATCCTTTTGAAGTTACAGCCCAGTGTAGATGATGCTGAGACACCTGATTACAAGCTGCACAACCATAATACTGACAAACACTATGTGAAGCACAAACCACAGGTTACGAACCATGAAAAAGGACATTAGGCTCACAACTAAATGTTAAATAAACGGTACCACATAAACTGTTGCAAACAAAGACATCACAGAGATAAATACAGTATTTAAGACTTGAGTAAATGCAAAAAATTGCTAATGAAGTTTAAAAGAAAACAATATTATGTCTTATCAACCATTGTTTTGTTGGCATTGGCTTTACCTCTGCATTGTATTAGATCCAACAAACCAATTCCTTCTTAACCTGACTTCTGGAGCAGTTTACATTTTACATTTGAGTAAAGAATGAATGAGGCCGGGCTGTGAATCTTTAGCGTCAAAACAATGTCTGGCCATTTGAAGGTTTTATTCAGTATGTCCCTTGTAAATAAAGCCCCTGTGTTGAGTAATCGGTGTTGACTTTTACATTTATGTATGTTCAATAAACAAGGCTATGAAAAGAGGGGTATAAAAAGACTTATCTGAGTAAACCAGTCAAATGGATAAATAATGGAACAATTCCTTGAAACACAATGTGGCCCATTCAAACTCAGTCCGAACAGTCAGCTATGAGCTTGCCTCAAAAAAAGTTAAGCACGGATCACAGTAGTTGAGAATACAGTTATATCCGTGACCACAGGACAGCAGATGCCCGTCAGGCTGTATGGTGAGTGAAAATGCTGCAGAAAGGCTGCTCCATCACCACTTACAAAACCACAGAGAAAAAAAATAAAAAATCTGCTGCTGTCAGTCTGTGTGGAGTGCACTGACTGACAAAATGCCCCAGGGAAACACTTACTTGGCTCGGTTGGCCAAAGTGCTCTCTGTTATTCTAACGTTTTGGAGGTTTTGTATGTCTTGCGGACCATTGTCTTCTGAGTCCTTTTACTCCGTCTAATGAAACATTATATATCAGGGAGTCGTTTTTAAATTGGCACTTTGGTTCTCCCAAACAATGATTACTCATTCCATTCTAAAGTTTGCCGTTATGAAATGGAGCGCAGTATGATGTTTCACAGCTTGAAAGCCTTTTGTGGATTGGCACATCATTAGATACACATTATCGTCACGGTGAGATGACAGAAGCGAGATGACCGCACCACAAGAGCAGGTGCACGGACCAATTAAATCCATTGCTGGAGGTGTAATGCCTACTGGTCAAGTCCCAGTCAATCCTGTAATGGCTCTGTTAAGACACAATAAGCTCATTACCCTTTAAAGCCTTTGTAATCTTGACACATACTGCCTCATGCACATCTTCCTTCTGGACTTGAGAGCACATGAACCCAACTCCATCTCTACCAGCTTCTTCCTGCCAGAAAAATAAGACACAGCTCTGGGGAGTTTCATCTGATTAATGAGCTGCAACTTTTAAAAGGCTTTAACAAAGCGTATGGACAACAAATAAAGTGCCATTTCAAGGTTTTTGAAAAGCTACACATTGTTATCTGACATCCCTTACATTCATCACTTCAAGGGCAGCTATTAGCAGGAAACAAAGCAATAGTATGGCATATTTATGGCATGTTAGCGACTTAGTTTTAGTAGTTTGATAGTTTTAAATAAGACAATCACCAATTTGGCAAAATTCCTCCTGATTAACTTTGCATCGGTGCAGAATAAAGCTAGACCACCAGGACACACCGGGATTTTAAAAAGTAGAAGTCAGTTAATTACACCTCACCAAGGAGGTTATGTATTTGGTTTGGTTTGATTTTCTGTTTTTAAGCAGGAATATGGAAAAGAACTACCGACCATATTTTCGTGGAATGGTGTAGCACAGGCCAAGGAGGAACCCATTAAATTCAGGAGTGGATCCGAATCTCACACATACACATCATTTTTCACTTATGCAACCAAATGTTGACAGAGGTCTGAGCTCTTCGAGAGCCCTTCTAGTTGTAATTGAATCGCAGCGATCAGAGGATCCGCTTGAGGAGGCAAAATTAATCTTCTGGAAATATTGCTTGTAGAGTTCAATTTGCTGAACTTTGGCACACAAATTTGCAGTGTTGACCTATGAGGGGATGGAGACTCCAAAATAGAGGATGCTATGTTAGCTTATTAGCTACAATATATTGAAGCCTGGATCCTTGGAAATGTTGAATTTACCCATATACCATATATTAAATGGCAGCAAGAAGCAGTCTAAACTTATACTAACAACGTCAACGTTAGATAGATTTTATGGTTAATGTCTATATGTTATTGTTTTCCCCACAACCCAAAAGAACCCCAAATAAACTTGAAACTTTTTGATTTAAAATCTTCACAATGAAAACATAACAAGAGGGTGGTGGCGTCAACGTATCCATTCACGACACAAAGGTTTAAGCGATCAAACCCCTGTTGTCGACATCCAAGAATTATGTGTGCGTGTTCCAGAGAGAATACGGTCCCTCGGTGCTTCTTACCTCTTCGTAGCATGAGTAGAAAGAGGGGAAAAAAAACACAATGAATGTCAATCAAATTTTCAGTGAGACAAAGAACAAAGACAACCAAAGAGAGTGAGTGACGGGGGCCAGGCAGAGAGATGAATGAAAGAGTGCTATTGAAAGGGATGAGGGAGGAAGAGGAGGCTGAAGAGTGAGCAGAGTGCAGACTAGAGGGACAGGTGAGAGTAAAATTATACATTGGCATCATGTTCAAGAGACAATTTTCCTCAATATCTTGGTCCTGACATCCCACCGGTTCTCTGTGGGATGCCGAAAGCTATTCTAGGAAGTGCCTGAAGTTAACTTTGGTAGAAGTACACATACACTACGATACACGTTTTTGTATAAGAGCAACTTATATACAATAGAAATAAGGAGAATGTTCCGCCTTGCTTAAACTAACTAACTATAAAAAAAAGAAAAAAGTGAGTTGGTAGGTCTCTGCATGGGTCTCATCAATGGCTCATCCAGCTTAATTAGATTAATTCTAGTTTGCATGAGGTGCTGTGAGGACAATAGCTCGCAACAGCCAACGAGAATGAGGAAGAAGACTCACAGAGGCAATTGGAGACAATAAAACAAATAATGACAGCTTATTATTCAGTTTGACAATGACTCCAGTCACAAATAATACCAAGTCTTGGTGATCAGCTATCTAAAATAGTGTTCATTTAAGGTATTACCTGAAGATAATGAATCATTTGATAATAATATTATGATATAAACAATTAACCTTTAAAAAGGAAATGTCTTATTAGCTCCCATTTGCAGTAAGATTCAAACACGGAGTGCAACAAAAGTTGATATTCATTAGAACAAGACTAAAAGTCTACAGCGATGCTAGTGGCTTTGTGAAGCTGTACTTGAAGCAAAGTAACGTCAGAGTGTTAACATGCTCACAATGACAGTACTAACATTCTGATGTCAAGCAGGAAAAAATGCTGTGATGTTCACCATCGTGGTTGAGCATACTAACCTAGGACTGAACACAAAGCGCAGCCGTGGCTGATGGGACTGAGTTTTAAAAGTTAGGTAGATGAAAAGTTAAGGGATTCGATAAGCGATAAGGATTCGTCCTTTCGGAATGTCTCTACAAACGTTTGTGGCAATCCATATAACAGTTGTTGAAATATCAACAAAACGGCAGTGGTAGACCGACACACTAACGGAGACATTGCTATCCCAAGGGCCAGGCTGAAATCATATCAAAAATCTGAAAGGATCTAACAAAAAAGTTCTGCAAGGGATTTCTTTTATACTGAAAACACAAAGGGGGAAATGTTCTGTTGAATGTGCCAAAAGCACAATTCAAGTCACTGAATAGGGCAGAAAAAAAAGGACACTGTTTTTTGACGCACGTCACTATTGTCAATGCACAGTTTTCATTTGTCATATCTCCGCACGCGGGCCGCACCACAGGTCCCTCTCAGTCAACACATCCAAGCTGTCAAGAAAGAGAATGGAGGCCTTCAGATGCAAAACCTTGAAGCTTTCACTCCCACAGCTTTTCTTTCCAGTTTTCTTTCCTGTGTCTCTTGTTTGCATTCTCTGTCTGTCATTTGCTCACCACTTCCGCTGTGATCTTCACTCTGTGATCATTGACAGTGAGGTAACACTGGAAGACTGTCCGTGTCTCCGGGGGTGAGTTACATCATCTTTACAAAAGGCACCTTGAATTTTGAACCAGAGCTATGAGAAGTCAATGCGACAACTTTGGCTGCGGCACCGTGTTTTTGTTAATTCTGTATTCGAAATTCGCATTGTGAGAACTACCTAGGTTACCATATGCCACGCTGAGGATGCTATGTAATTTCTAGTTACATTTGCAGCAATTACTCTGACACATATGGTCTTTGCTTCCAGCTTATACCGGTGCTGAAAAAGATAGAAAATGTGCTGGAAGGACACAAATACGATTTATAATACAGGGAATAATACACTGTGCAAGGACACCATGTAGTAAATAGAGAATGTGACGAACGCATAGGTTAATGTTGTCATTTTTCCAAGAAACAGCTGCTCGAGCTCCTCCCTGTACTGTTTGTGTGGTGTCAGCTCGACCATTACTAGTGTGTATGTTTCTGGAAGAGCGCTTGAAATGTATTATACACCTCCAGTAATTACACTAAATAACCCTCAGGTCATTAACATTGATATTCGTATTACACCTATTACCAGCTGGAGTGGTTGGCGATAGCGGTAGTTTTATAGTCCACGCTGAGCCGTTAGTCTAGTCAGTGAGTGGAGGTCAGTGCCAACAAAGGCACGTTTAATCTTATAGCTTATTTCAACAACCAGGCAATGCAAAGTGCTTTACATGAGATATAAAAGGCATTAAGAGAAGAGACAAAAGGCAATATATAATAATAAAAAAAAAATACAGATAAAACTGGAGAATAAAAAAATTCTGTCTAGTTACAGTGCAGTGCAAGATATATATTCCCAAATTCCATTTCAGCTCTCTGAACAACTTCTTGGAAACCTGTTAAGACACCGTAACAGTAGTCAAGCCTACTGAAGACAAACACATGGTCATGTTATCCTGCTGGGACATATACATACCTTTAATTCACAATAGATTTACTTCTTATAAACATCTTTATCTCTGGAATATACTGAACAGCCACAAATCAACATAAAAAACCCCACAAAAAACACATTACTTAAAAATGTAATTGCACAACGTAAAGGCCAAAGGCTTATCTTAATATGATGTGTGGGAAGACACTAGATAATGGATGAATGTGACTTATTTTGTAGTAACATTTAGAAGGATGGGTTGGGGGGGAAGTTAATGTTTAGCTCTAATGTAATCCATGAATGGTTTCCAATTTCTCTTAAAGTTGTCAGTGTAGCCACATATTGTAAATCCCAATTTTTCAAGTTTAAGATGTTGCATCATCTCCCTCACTGAGTCCACCTTGGTGAATGAGGTGTCTTCCAGTGAAGAAGGATCAGGCTCCATGCTAACAAAGTTACACATTATTGTTCTGTCATACTATGCCATATATATATATATATATATATATATATATATATATATATATATATATATACATACACACACACATCATGGGATTTGGCTGAAATGCCATTTTGAAAATATAAGACAGCATGTTGAAAATTGAACTACAAAAAGTTGACAGATTGGGACATTGCCAGAGTGATTGTGGTAGAAAGGCAAGTGAGAGTCTGCATGTCTCACATCTGAAGTCTATCTCTGGGAGCATTTTAGAGCTGGACTTTGACGAAATGAATGTGATGCAGCACCTTGAATCGACTGAGGCCATGCCGGACACAGACTGAGGCTGTGTACCCCCCTTTCCAGGGCTTTTCTCCATCACTCCGCCATCAAAGCTACCCCCAAATCCCCCTTCCATGCAGACCTCAGAAACTCCAATCATGGGTTTTGTAAATTAGACAATAGATCATAAATAAAACAATATTGCACTCTATTTTGAAGGCTCAAAGGAAAACCCTTTCATTGGTAAGTTAAGGTATGACAGCTTTAATGTAATAGTAACCTGGAGGAATTGGAAAGAAAGTGGGATTGTGGTAGATAAAGTCTATTTTGCAGTTGTTCAAATTTGGAAAAAAGGGCCTTTGTGTTGCCTATGTCATTTTGTTTTCCAAATACCAAAAGAGCCATCAGTGATGGACGAGGAGAAGAACTATGAAGAAGAAGAGACTGTGTTACAATGGTATTGTTCTTAACATACTGCAAGGACAGAGGCATTGTAGATAACAAAAGAGCAGTTAGATAGTATTAATTGTGTTCCATTTGCACCCAAATTGGATTTTCAGAAAGCTCATCAGGTTAAATCCAAAAGGGGAAAGCATGAACGTTACACAACCAATACTAACATTGGAAATCTGGTAGTCCCATTCCCACCTGGTAATCTTTGTTCCAAATATAACTAGAAATGATTTTGTCATAATAATTGTTATGTTAGTATAGTGATAGTTTGTAATTCTTGTTTTTTGGTTGTTTGGGGATTTTCTATTATCGGATGTATATTTATTAAGATGTTGAACAAAAAAAAACAGGCCCAAGAATGGAGCCTTGAGGTACTCCGAGTGTCACTTTTGTATGCTTCGGTGTGTAACACTGACACAAAATATGATTCAAAAAGGATTTAAACCAGTTTCGCACCTTTCCAGAAAATCCCATCCATTTGTCCAGCCTGCCTATGTTGTCATCGACCATGTCAAATGAAGATTTGTCTCTCATCACCGTTTTTGAATGCTTTCTTTTTTCTTTTTCTTTTTGCCAACGTGGCTCTTCTCCATGTTGCTCTTTTCTTAACAGAAACTAACTTTACCTTATTTGGAGCAAGGGCATGGATATCATTTGTAATCTTACTACTGGAATTATCTATAAAATCATTGACTATGACCTGGAATGTCCTGGGGGTAGCCTGGGGGTTTATAGCCTGCTATAACTTTTATAAATTAAAGTCCCAGTCATATCTAAGAACCCAGGCGCCTTTGTTCATAATTTCAAGCAGAAACAACAAGGATATCAGTAAAAGAGTAAGCAGCATAGCATCAGCACTTGAAAGAGGAAGCAATCCACCTTGCAAAGAGTTTAGCCCTGGATTACACTGTATCAGGAGGACAGACGTGTGCTCCAGTTGATTATCTTGTCCTTTAGTTTACAATAACAGCTTTACCTAAGGATTTGCGAAATAAGCTAATATTTTTTATTTCTAAAAGGATTCTGTGACCTAAAGAGAAAATTAAAGTGATTTTGCGATAATGATACATGCTCTAACTGGGGTAATTTCAGGAGAATTAAACATAATTAAATTAATATATTCCTCATTTTGCTGCAAAGCTACTTAAACCCCTGAGAGTTTCCTAAATCCAATTAGACCAACACATTTTCAAACAGTAAGAAAACAACTGGTAATGTCAACAGCATTGCTGCACCACTACCAGCAATGTACATTTTGTGCTATGTTTTACAAGAACAAATAACACATTCTTCCTCTTACTGTGTACTCTTCCAAGTTTAATTCATAAGCAATTAACACAAGTTTAGTTTAGTTTTTACCATTATTCCACAACGTCAATACAGATTACAAAATTAGTGTTAATTAGCACCAAATACAATGTACAACTAGAGCTGAAGGGAATGTAATATTTGCAAATATTTAGTATTAAACATAAAACGAGGCTGGAATAAAAGCCAGGGAATTAATATATATCTGAGTCCCATGTTCCCTATCAGCTTGATCCTACTTCAGGAATTTTTAATGTTACTGATATTATTGTACAAACATAATTTGTCCACCATAGATTTGTGCCATCTGAACAAAGATGATAACACATTTTTGCAAACTAATCTTCGACTATCAAACGCCGATCGTTATGCTCATATGGTGTCTGTTTGAAATGTGTGCTTTGCTTCTTGTCAGAGAGCAGCAACTTTGGTCCGCTTGAATTCCTGCAATGGATTATAATGGGTATGAAAAAAAATTGTCAGGGAACTATAGCAACACTGAGAGAACCCCTCCTGCAGCATAACGCTGGCTTATTGTGGCATGTTTGTCGAAATAAAGCTTAAATTGATGCTTTAGTAGTAATTTAATGGTACATTTATTCTGCCTTGTGAACCATTACAGATGGCAACCATTCAAGCCCACTCAAGACTTTAGGTGGAGTATGATCAAATTTAACCTCCACTGCACCTCTGATTACCAGAGTTTGTGCTAATTACTGTCGGACACACATGTACACAAAAATACAGACAATTATGCATTTAAAAGATCGTGGGGTTTTAATTGTCTGGTGTGTGTGTGTGTGTGTGTGTGTGTGTGTGTGTGTGTGTGTGTCTGTGAGATATGTTTTTTTTGCTTCAGGATCTCCTTGTATGCCAACACATTGGCACCTGCCTCCATGGCTATACATGCATACATCTGCTCTCTTTAGCAATCCAAACACAGATTCAAGCGTGTCAACATGCTGAAAATGTATGCACACACACACACACACACACACACACACACACACACACACACCTGCAGAGTGCATATAAACCCACTAGTATTTTGATAGCTAGTAATGACAAACGGCAGTGATTAGCCACCAGAGGATTAATCAGTTTCACATCATCAAACATAATATGCACTTTATTTTAAGTTGTATGATTTGATCTCGGAGTAGAATATTAGATATCTACGTGCTGAAATGGATGACAAACTTTTAAAGTTGCATCTTTTGACTCATGACTAACATCATGACCAACTTGATGTTTGATCAATGTCTTTCTGGACTCATGACACATTGAGTTTGCACAGAGTAAGTGGGCTAAACCTTTTCATACTGTGTTGCAAGGACTAGTCTGCCCTACAGTCACTCAGAACAAGCACGACTTTGTACTCGTTTAGTTGTAGGAACTCATTTCCAACATTTCAAATCTGTTGTTTGGAATGATGTTGGTTACAAAGAAAAATAAAAAAAAAAATCAAGAAAGTGATTGTGATAGCAACAGAAATCAAATCAAAGAGTCATTTTCCATCAAATGACAAAATGAAAAAAAAAAAGGCAAATTATTACCAATATTTCCATTTTACATCATTTGAAAAAAGGAACTTTTCATGCATGCTGTGGTTTAAGATTTCGGCATGAATGAACACATCAGAACTGGTGGAAAATCTTAAAATGAAAAACAGTTGGCACCATTGATACAGACCAAGCCATCAAGTCTGTGATGCGGGCACATCTGAACTAACACACATGGCCGATTCTGTTTTAGCCAAGGAATTTTCTCCTAATTATTAGGCAGCATTTACCTTGCAGGGATTAAAACGGTTTTAATTACATTTAAAAAATCAGCACTCAAATGCAGACACACAAACACACACACACACACACACACACACACACACACACACACACACACACACACACACACACACTAGCACTGCTCTACATGCAAATGCATCAGACCAGGTTTAATTTGACTCAAAGGCCTGAGGGAATCATTTAGAGTCAGGTTATTCAGCACACATCCTCTTTCATGTGCTCCAAATAATGAAGCCGATAATCTAAAACAAAATTCTTCCTTTTGCCCAGTGGTAATGGAACGTTGTGCTTCTGTATATGGGGATAAGGTTTGAGATGGGGAAGGGTAGATAGTATTTCTTTCCCCAGATGCTCATTTATATACAGCAAAGCAGAGGCCCACATGTTGGGATACAGGCATTCGGGTAAACCTTGCATCTGTGAGTATCTTGTAAACATCGTACCGTGTCCCGAGGGCAAAACAAGCTCAGAAGAGGGGCTCTGCCTACCTGACAACAATGTCAAAAAACGGCAAGCAAAGTGCATTGCCATTGTGCGGCTGTCTGTTATTCCATGTCATCCATAGGGAGACTTAAATGTTCCCTCTGCAGTATAAACAGCTTTTCATAAGCATTAATTGCTATGCACTCATACTTATACTTGAGAGGGACAGCAAGCGCATGTCATCCACCTGCTAGCTGCTATGCTGATATTATGCAGAGTGACGCCTCATGGGAGAGTGAAACATCTGCTTAATTATGCTTTTTTTGGCCAGTGTCCCTTATATTTATTCTAACTTATGGTTTTTGCGAGATGTTCTTTGCGCCATTACTGAATTATTTATGGTGCTGTAAGAAAGCGCCTCTTCCATGTTCCGTCACTCCCACACATATGTTGTAAGGACACTCTTGAAGGTCCAATGCGTAATGGCTAGCCATATGCTCCAAATGAATAGGGGGCACAAAATTTACATTTACAGTTTACCATTATCCGAAATAAAAGTCAGCAACTCACTAACAGCAAGGATGGGCAGAATTCATCCAAACTGCTGAAGCTCTGAGAGCCGGTCACAATAACACTGCTACGTGATAGCTTGGTTAGCTCAGTTTAGACCATAGTAGCAAGAAACATTAACACCATATATCAACACCATTTGGCATGTGTTTTCGGGACGGGTTTTTGTCAGTTGCACGAGAGAAATGTTTCGCTAAATGTCCAACGAATAGACTTCTTTTTATATCACCTCATGTCCTCAGTCATGTTTGACTGAGGACAGACCGGACACTACGGTGACTCACTATCACCTCTCGAGGTACAAGTGGTGTAACAAGACAGGACCGGCCAGAGCTAGCTGGTTAGCGCGCTCAGTTTCAATAGATATCTCTAAAGTACTTTGACATAACACCAAATCTATTCTTTTTTCATGTTCTGTATATCATGTTAGTTCTTGGGAACGTTCTAACAACAATTTTAGCCGGATCTTACACATTGCACAAATTAAGCAGTGTTCCAAACCAGCAGTTATGAAGGATTTTTCACACTGAGGTCTTAATGAAGTTTATGATTTTTTCTTTTTGTGACACCAATTAGAACCCCACTTGTCCAGCCGTCATTGAAATGGAGTTAGAGGTACTGGGCATCTTTTTACTTTGTTTAAAGAGTGCTTATATAATTGATATTCAATATTTTTGGAACTCAAACCTCAATTTAGCCTAATTTCTTAGCCGTCTCGATCGGCAGGTGATGTGCTGGTTCACTTTTACACTGTGATCTGTTTGGCTTGAAGTCTATCTTAATCTGTTTAACCTGTTTTCACTGCTAAAAGGCATATTGTAGAGCTTTCTGTCTGATTCTTTTCTGATTTTCTGATTGAAAATCGCTTTTTGTTTTTCCAAAAATTAGGTAACATTTCTTCAGAAAGTGAAGTTAGTGAGGGCTCCATGGTAGCTCTTACAGCCTGACAGAGTAGCAGTGGTGGGCGGGGCTTAGAGAAGGCTCAATTGGCAAGTGAGTGTGGCGACAGTTGAGTCATGTGTGTGTGTGTGTGTGTGTGTGTGTGTGTGTGTGTGTGTGTGTGTGTGTGTGTGTGTGTGTTAGTCAAGTAAAACCATGGTGTGGTCCGACAGCGAGGTTAGTCTTTGGTCTTATATATCCTGGGTGTCTTCATCTTCTCTCCAAAAAGTTCTGATGGTCACAAGAATTCATTAGCAGTCAGGTAAAGTCTAGTGGTGCGGTTGCAGGTATGCCTAAGGTACAAGGAGCAAAAATCTAAATGTATCTTCGCAAATAGTTGATGACAACGTAATAAAATATAAATCATGAGGTCTCCTGTAGGTCTACTTAATGGGGTTCAGGCAAAGAACGGTTGAATAAACAACTTTTAATGTCATGTTTTTGCTACCAGAAAGTGATCAGACAACCCAATGCGAGCCGGCAAAAATACGGATCAGGGACAGAACACTCTCTGTGAGGCCAAACGTTAGGCACTGCCCCCGGGTCTAATACTACATTTTTAGGAACTGGGAACAGTAAATGCACCTTGTGTGCCAGAAGAGCTTTTCAAAGAAATACAGACACACACACACCTTTCCCATGATCCTCTTTCTGTTTCTAATCTTCATTTTGTATGTCCCCTTTTTTTCTGTGTTCTCTCACGTCCATTTTTCTTTCCATCTGCCTGGAGTTGCAGACAAATGAAGCCTGGAGAAAGTTATGCAAGCATGAATAATGTAGTGTAATAGTGTTATTTTTTTTTTTTTCTTCTTCTATGTGCAGACACCTGCAGCTGCTAATCTGCACACAAACGTACACATACGCCAAAATGCACCCCGAGGCTAACGCACACAATTATCCAGAGACAATGGAAGCAGAGTCCTGAGCAGATTTATAAGCAGCTTTATTTGACAGTGGCAAGTCTTTTCTCCATACATCTCCCTCCTCTCCTCTGTCCTTTCCCTCTCTCCTGACCCGGATCTCCCTCCAGAGACAGGGAGTCGGCTTGGGGTTGAGGCGAGACAAAGGGAGATAGGAGACATAGGGGAGAAAGGAGAGTTAGCGAGGGAGACCCAGGACGCAAATAAGCAGAAGGATTGAGATAAAGAGCTCTCTCTCTCTCTCTCTCTCTCTCTCTCTCTCTCTCTCTCTCTCTCTCTGTTTGGCACACTGTTGCTAATTGCAGCTAAGAATTATTTTACTTTCATATGGCACAAGTTTCTGCCTCTATTTTACCTCATCAAATGGTATCACATCACAATGCTAAATTAAGAAGAAGAAAAATAATTCCTCACTTCCAAATGGAATATGCATTTGTTCATTTCCCTTCCCACCTACTCAGTGTCACGGGAGACTGGAACTTACTGCAACTAGATTCATTGGGCTTCTTGTGTTTGTTCTTTTTAACAATTTCATTCAAAAATATACAGATTAAAAAAAAAAAAAAAAAGAAGCCGTTTTTTAGGCAAGATGTTTCCACCGTTACAATGTTTCATGCTAAGAGAGGTTGCTATGCACTGTCACTTCTACTGTAAGTGAGGCGACCAGCACAACTGAGGAGAGAAATTGGCTGCTTGCTATATACGTATTATGAGCAAGTCTCAGACCAGAAGTAAAAAAAGAAAGGAAATAGCAAAGTGAAACACATTGCTCAATGTCAATACAAGATTCTCGGTCTTCCTTACTAATAGACTCAGTGTGTGTATGTGTGTGTGTGTGTGTGTGTGTGTGTGTCTCCACCACCACAACTACTCTTTACATTATTGAGTTCAAATCCAATTTTCAATTTCCAGTTTATTTTTTTTATTCCTAGAATGAAAGCCCAAAATATGAACACAAAGCCCACAGAATCATCTTTTTGTGCTTAAGCCTTATATAACTTTTGAACCTGAAAGTGCACATTCACCTTCAAACACTCCCCCATGTGGTCTTATTTTTTTTCTTCTACATTCTCAAAAGAGCTGCAGAGCTTACAGTGAAAAGATTACAATGTTGAATGTAAGAACCGGCTCCGGAATATCTTTTTAATGTATTCTGCAAGATGTTCAGTTGTCACAAATCATCACATTTGTCTTGCTTTTGACAATTGTCTTGTTAATGACATTCTATTGTTTCCCAGTGAGTTAAACAAAAAGACGTGACAACACGGAATACAAGTAATTCGTAGCAGATGACCTGTGAGGTCAAAGGAGGCAAAGACACACCTATCTCATCAGCAGATCGTTTACGTTTTTACCATACAGAGTGAAGAATCGAAACACCTGCCACAGTTCAGAGTTTCACTAGAACCTCAGTTGCCAGTGGATGCGGTTCATTATGGAGATGCAATATTGCTCTGCTCCAATTTAATGGACAGAGGAGTGGTGTCAAAGACAAAAAGAGAAAAGGGAGGAAGAGGGTCGCCATTACACTTTCCTGCTGAGTGCTTTTCATGCAAAGAGAGATAAGTAGTTAGATTATTCTTAGACAGTATGCAGTCTACTGAATAAAGAAAAAGTAGAGTAGTCCTTGTGGTGCACTCACAGACATCATTGTCCTCATTAGTTTGAGTGAAGTTTATTTCAGCGGTCATTCAGCATTACCAAAGTAGGACAGCCATTCAAAGAGATGGAATAGCTATTTTTGACGCAGTGTTCGCACAATCTCCGTCTCCCCAGACAATGGATCGTTGATATCGACAAGAAGGCTGAAAAGAGAACGACGTATATGACGATATAAGATGGATTTATGGATATGACTTCAGTCCTTTTGTTACATGAACTATGTACATGATTCAGAGCATTAATAATTATATTAATTAACTATTTGCAATGTCAATCTGTAGTGGAGTAACGGCATCCTGAGCAGAGAATGAAGTGGCTCTCCTCTGTGTTTTCTAATCTAAGCTACTCTTTGCTTTGTTTACATAGCCGGGCTGGCCGAGTGTGCATTTTAGTCACGAATGTGTAATAAAAAGTGAATATTTATATGATGTTTTCCAGCCATTCGCGGTATTACAGCGAAAAAAAGAAAGGAAAAAAAATTACTGTGGGACAAAAGGCTGTCTCCCCATAGACAACCATGTAAAAGAGACATCTGTACAACTGTTGACAAGTCATGTAAGGTCTATGGGCCGAGCAGGTGTGGCCACACTAAAATGCATATTCAGCAATTCTCAATGGCCTGAATAGATGCCATCTTGGGGTCTGGAATCAAGTTTTTATTGCACATCCGGGATTTTAGTTCACACAAGTCTCTTTGTTGTGCCCCACAGGCTGGCTAATGGCCGCCACTCTACTTTCATAGCGCGGTAACAGCTGATGACGCTGTCCGGACCCAAGGACCTGGGTTCCCATTTAGTCGCTTCTTCAACTCCAACTCGTCAAGCTGTTTTTGTTGTCTCGTCAGCTTACTTTTCAATAAAATAATTCATGTGAACCAAAATGGCTCACTAAAACCATGAGAAGAGAATTTGAACAGAACAGCAGTCACTCCGCTCATTTGTAATACGTGTCTGGGGAAGTTGCGAGAAAATAAACGCAATTTGTTGCTAATACAACCACTTTTACAAATAAAAAAACATGCAAGTTTAAGCACTTTCTTCCGTTTTTTTATTTTTGAATAGAGTATTCAGCTCCCTGCCTCAGCAACGACAACAGTAATGGCAATCTTTGATTTGGTTATGCTGTGGAGAGCCCAAAGACTAGAAGCTCAATAGAAAATTGAATGTACAACAGTCGATGAATAAATTGGTAGGGGGGGGGGAGACACTGCAAAGGAGATGAAAAAAAAGAGGAGACTGAAAATCAGAAACATGGAGGACAAGCAAAGAGATGGAGCGAGTGGTTTGAAAATGTGCCCCATGCAGAGGTTGTGATGGACTATTACTGCATGGAGCACAGCTTATGCAGCCGGCCGACACTGAATCGAATCCAAAAAAAAAAAAACCCTGATGCTACCAATGTGACTTCCACACAGCTTATTCCGTCTTTATCAACACATTGAGTTTTTCATTAAAGTGACACACAGTGACAGAATATTAATATTCTTGAAATACATGTGTCTTTTCCATCTCAATCAAGCTTCCGGCAACCATGGAGACCAACCACTGACTTACTTTGACTGTAGTTGAAAGAAAACCCCAAAGTAGTCTCTGCTGCAATGAACCTTGATCCAATTTGTATCTCATGCTTCGATGAAAAGTATCTTCAAGTGTTTTAATACAGTTAGTATTTACATTTAGTTTTCACTCAAACATTGCACCTTCATTCAACTGACAACCGGTTTAGGTAGCAAAGTAAGGCCCTTGGTGGCGGAGATGAAGCGCGTTTTTGTATTCATTGCACTTAGAGAACGGGCCGTTCTTTCCTGCTCTCTGAAGGTTGCAATATGTAAGAAGAAAGCATTGCATGTATAGAAACGTATCACACAGGTTGCAGAAATGGATACAGCAAAGAAAAAAAACCATAAAATGATATTTAAAAAATGCACTGAACATCACAGGCTGATGACGATGATGGGTTTTAAACGGTGTGAAACTATAACACGTTTCTTGTTATAAACTGTTTTGCAAGGGCAAATCAACAGCACATATTACACGTGGGATGCAAATGGTAAATGGACTGCTTTTATATACAGTATATCGCCGTTCTACCGCTACCGTATAATTTGCCTCCCACTCACCCATTCACACTCGGACACATAAACCGATGGTGGCGGAGCCGCCAGGCAAGGCTTTGGCCTGCCCACCGGGGGCAACTTGGGATTCAGTGTCTTGCTCAAGGACGCTTGGACATTTCCAACTGTGAACTGTGAATGCCTTGATTAAACCAGCGTGCCTATGTATAACTATAGCTCAGCAAATGACAAAGTGAAGTGAGCACTGACTAATGAACGGAGCATGTCTTCTCATGTTGGTAAGAGCCGGGGGGGGGGGGGCGAACACACAGCAGGACTGACGGTTTGTGTTCAGACTTTAACATGAAAGGTTACGCAGTGATCTGCAGTTTAGCTGCATAGATTAATATAAGAGCGTATCTATGTGCGAGTAAAAAACAACGGCTGATTCATTTGTATTGTATTAATTCAATCAAAACAATACAGCAGTGGTTGTTGTAACTTCTATGTTTCTTTACCTTTCCCTTCCCAGACAAACTGTGTGTCTCAAGAGGCCTTTCAGTATCAGTGTCTGACCCGACCCAAGCGCTTTAAGAATGGACTGCACTTCCTGTATGCAACAGTGGCCCCTAAACGTCAAACTATGATGCTCTACGTACCCCTCTAGCGTCAGTTTTGGAAGTTACAACATTTTCTTGTTACATGCACGGTGTCTTTTCAAAATAAAGTTCTATCTTCATAGGATGAAATACATCCTGGCTCAGGTCAACTTCACTGACCCAGGTTGCTACCAAGTGACACACATGACTAGTGAGTGCCTAACGAGGTTTCCTAAACCAATGCAAGTGTTTTTTTTTAAAAGATGAAAGTTTATTTTGAAAGGGCACACGTCCAAAACTAATGCTAGAGAGGTTCCTACAGTGTCATAGTTTGAAGCTTAGGTGAGTGAGAATGTGTTGGAAGAGCTGGGCGTGAGAATGCATTGGTATATAGAGGCTTTCATACCTGAGCAGAAAGTAAAGACAAGCGAACACAAGCAAACACAAACAAATTTGGAGGTTAGCAGAAATATACTGGAATTAAATTATAATTCAACAATATAATAATACTGTTTACTGTTTGATTGACTTTAACATCTGTTGAAAGTGATAGATCGTACGGAGGAGCTGATGCACCCATCACACATTCTTTCCGGTATTATTTCATCATATTTCCTCTTGCTATATGTTTTCCGTACAACCCTCTCGTCGTTTTGTTTCAGTGAAACAAAGCACGCTTGTTCGTAATTCCGTTTAACTTCTTCAGCATTTGTATTGATTGCATGGTTTCTTTGAATAATGGTCGGCTAAGGAGTATACTGAAATGTGTAGGCATCTATTTGCTTCCTCCTGCTGCTGTATGTGCACACTGTCCTCACTGCACATTCCATGATTTTCTTTCTAAAAAGCTATTGAATGATGAATGTCTGTGTTTTCACTTATGTCCAATGCAGTGCAGTACGCATGCTGTCTGCCTAAAGGGTAAAACAGCTAAGAACACAAGACAGGTATGTGTTAAAGTGACCTTAACTTTATTTTTATAAATACCAGGATATCACTGCATCCTTCCATACAGTTTTATCTTCATTGTTTTTAAGTGCAGGATAATTCAGTTTACAACAACCCTCTTTCCATCCCTCAGGACAAGGCCACTCTTGGAGATGATTCTAGTAAAGTATCTCTCTCTCTTTTTCACTCATTCTGGCCTATTTTAATTGGATCAACTTGAAATCTTTTCACGAAACATGTGATGCATGATGTCAGAGCTCCGGTATCGACCGATTGATAAATGTCAGTGTCAAATTGGCTCGCCACATATTGGATTCTTTAGATCAGCTGTTGAAACATCAATAAATCTATATTTTATGGAGTGACACCGATTGGAACGTGGAAGGTTGAAATATGATTGCAGCGCTGAGCCGACCTGATAAATCAATATGCAGAAGGGGGATTGTGCAACCTAGAGCTGACCTTTCCGACGAGGGAGATGGGATGACAAACAGAGGGTAGGAGAGATACGATATTTCTATTAAAAATGAAAATTATCTTATTCTAGTCATTCGGTCAGTCCTTTCCGACACCAGGTGGAAATGTTTTCAAATGTGGAACATGTGTCCACCTTTAAGAGACTGAGCTGAAGTTGTGGCTAACATTAGAGCTAACCAGTGTGCGAAATAAGGGGCATCTCAAGGGGCCCGAGACCCCTTGATTGACACTTCAGAGCCCCTGAAAGCCTGAATAGCTCAATCTTGAGTGGTCAATTATTTGTCACTTACTGTAGATATCCTCTAAAGTTTACCAATGTGAGTGCGAGAGATGTTTTTTCCACCGTAAATGACACAGGAGGCCAGAGCTGCAACGGCTTGCACAAAGCGAGCGTCTTTTTCCCGTCTGTCAGCGGAACGGACCCCCTTTGGACAAATTAGATCCAGTGGCGCTCGTGAGAACCTGGATTAAAGCAGTACATTGCCGCTCTTTTTCGTGGATACCAGGACAACAATGTGAAGAAGCCGAGCCAAGGCCAAGGGGCGGACTTCCTGATTGCCAACTGGTATTTCGCACACTGGAGCTAACCCCCCCTTAACTTTCATCAGCAGTGGATAAGCAAACCATGGGAGTTGTAGCATTTATTTACCGACAAATAGACTAAACTGAACTGACTACACTGCTATGTTCACACGCCATAACATTACTGATGACTTAATCTGTCATCAGCAGACTGGCAGTTAAATGAAATGATTTGGCTGTTAACTGCTCTTGTAGTTTGAAAAACATTTAACACAAAACACTCAGTCGCCATTTTTCTGAGCTCAGCTGCCTTTTTACCCCAGAGAGACCAACCTCTGGTGGCAGGTGCTGTGCACTGCAATACAACATAGTATACCATTACAGCCAAAGCCTATTAGGCTGCTCTTGCAGATAATGCTTGTCCTTGATGATGTTTGATGTTTCTTTTGGAAAGTTGATGATTATGTTGGAGGTATTACCTTTGCCTGTTGTTGTTTTTTTTTTACAATTTGCAATGTTTGTTGTTAGTTTCTTTTAAAGCAAAACCATGGTTTCTTAAAATTCGGGTTATATTTGTGTTGCTCTAGTTATCGGTTCTATCGGTGGTGATAACATTGTACCCATTAAATGCCAAAATCTCAGCAGATACGAGTCTATTGTTAACATAACCTCAAGAGCCAAAAGCTGCAGCTACAAAAGCAAAATCCAGGATATGCTAAAATCTATTTTTTCTTTGACATGACATTGATTTGAACCTTGCTTTTGGATTTGTTTTGTAAGCCCAGCAGTGGTTGCTACATACATATGACTTTTAGGACTTGAAAGAAACTCTTGACCTTGTAAATAATTTGAGAAAAGCTTTCAATCTTAATATGACTCTCACTTGAAGCCCGTCTTGGATGCTATCAGGGTTCAGGTTAACATTAGCACCTCTGTTCTGCTCTGTATTGGACTTGGGGGAGTTTGCAGCTATAGCCACACTTGTCAGCTGCGATCTGCCAACCACATTGGTTAGTCCAGTCTGATAGCTTTAGTATTTATATTACAGCAACACATGTCTTCTATCCTTACAATTCTTATTTAAGACCACTCTTACAAGATTTACCTTTTTAAATTAAGTCATCTGAAGGAAGCATGTTCAACAAGCTCATGAAGCTAACGTTAGCTGAATTGCAGCTAATATAATGGAAAGCTTAATAGGCATAGCAACAGTGAAAAAGGAGATCATTTCTGTTATTATTCTCGTCTCTGTCCTGTTTTTTTCCAGCTGATATTGTTGTGATGATAATATTGAAATTCACATTGTACTGTATGATGTGAAGTGTGTTATCAATAGCTCTTGTTTGTGTTCCTGATATCCATTATTGTTTGACGGTAATGATGTCTGTGTTTTTACATTATGCCATTGGTTAGGTAAGACTGATTCTATCCAAGTGTTGGTTGGATGAAAAATAATGTAAATTTGAAGGGTAAATTATGTGTGTGTGGGTTTGCTGGCTCTGTCAGTACATCTCATTGTGCAGTATGTTGCAACATCTTGCAGTGGAGTCTTTTAAGAGTCATTTATTTGAGCTGTATGGCAGATTGATGCTAATTGTACCTCTGAATCAATTTACTGTCAGAGAGAAAGACAGACAAGGGGGAAGAGAGACAGGGTGAAGAAGACTCCAATTTTTTTTTACTAAATAAACTGCTAGAACTCCCTTCAACTCACATTACAACAAAGTTTGAAAGCAATATTAATGATAGAAAAGTTCCCTGCCAGTGTGAGCCATTTGTGCAAGGTATGCCCTTTAAAAACTTTTCATATTTGACCTTTAACAACAGTATAACAGAGACAATTGGGGACAGTAGGGACTTTGTGAGTCACCAAGCAGAATAACATCTCAGAAACTTGTAACTATCTCAGAGTAGAAGAAGATGAAGAAAACAAATGGAATTTGCCTTTGTTTTTGTATGCTTTAAAAATGCAGAAAAATGTATTTATTGTGGTTGAATAGTTGCCTTGGAATAAAATGGCACTGGAAGGAAAAGAGCACAGCAGGACAGAAAACGTTTGAAAGCAACAATAAAGCTTTTCACATATCTTAGCCTAGGGCTAAGGATAGTCCCGGACTAAGGGTTGGCACTGGGGTAACCGAGCCTCTTTTCACACTATACAATTTTATTAGCACTGGGTTCAATGTCCTTAGGCTTTTTCTAGAATGACGCTTGACTACACTTTTAAAAAATTGGACACCAACAATGTCGTAAATTTCATTGTTTATTTTAGCCCCGTTTTACACTTTTAAACAATTTTTAGCACTCGATTTGGTCAAAGGCAAGGCCAACATTGCTCAGATGCAGGGCCAGCAAGGATTAGGCTAAAGTCAGGGTTAGCCCTCTTTGGATTGTGTCAGGATTGTCCCAGTGTGAAAAGCCTCTGAAGCTCCAGGCTAACAGCTCACGCAGCCAAAGGCTAACAGCTCACTTATCTAGGTGCAGTGTGAAAAGCCCTTTATTGTTTACAATGTTTACTAGCTCACATTCTTCTTTTTCCCTGCCATTGTTGATGCGTTGCTCCATATTTCTGCTACCTTTCTTTCACCGACTGTCGATTAGTGGAATAGCAGGAAGCCATTGGCAGGACTATATCAAATGTCACCTAAGATAGTCCCGAAACAGAGACCCACTCATAAAAAACATGTCTCGATTGTGCTATCAGTGGTTAAAGACTCCACAGGGAGGCTTTAACAAAGTCTTGTTTTATTATAAATGGACTTAGTGTTCATTTTACCAGATACGGTTTTGATTTATACATTATTTTCAAATAGAAATTAGCAAAAATGAATATATATGTTTGCATTGCAAAAGCCAAGGACAACAACATTATTCTGGATGAGTGATCCGCACACAGCCTGAACGACAGGTAAAGCGACAGCATGATAGCGCCAAGGATTCACTTGTCTTTGTCTTTTGTAACGTGATTGACAGCTGTCAGTGAAGCTGTGCTTTCTCTGCTGTTTGAAGGGCTCACTGTGATTACTGGTGAGCATCGGTGATAAAGAGCCAGTCACCATCAGTCATCTACAGCCATTTATGGAAGCCAATCTTATGTTGCCATTTGATGAGAATTGGACTCACACGGTACCTTGCCTATGAGTAGCTAGTCCATCGGCCAGAAGTAATATGGCAGTAATAGTGCATGTCTCCCCCTGGTAGGGTCAAGGATCTGGAATTCAAAGCTACATCTATTTTACAAAACTGAAAGAAGATAAAGATGAATAAGTAACCTTTCCAACCAACTCAAGTTTCATCGGCTTGAACATTACTCCGCCGGTTTTGTTTCATCATTTTCCTGCGAGGCTTGTACACTTGAAAGAACACAGAGCAGTTTGAACTTCTTCAGCAGCCATCAGGAGAGGGCATAGTTATCTAAGTCAGAGCGCAGATGCATCATATAGTCGAAATGCTTGAGCAGAGAGGTTCCATAATCTGCAGGCGATGGTTCTTGGAACCTCTCCAGTTTGCATCTCTCACTTCAGGATTCATCCCTAAAGTCAAGTCTGCCTGTTAAGGGTCCATTCCCCTCTCCAGCACAAAAAGGCACTCCTGGGCTTTAAACCATAAGTGTGCTCCTCTTGTTGTGCAGAGGCACTGCATGATGAGGATGTGTGTGGAGATCGGGATGTAAACCGTTCGCAAGTGTACCCGTGACAATCACTTCAGGTCCAGTATGTCCGCTATCCTAGGGAGGGAGGGAGGGAGGGAGGGGTGTTGTTAGATTTTGTCAACACTTTGGTTTCACCTTATTGTCAAGCATGCACTTTCATCATTTCCAGGCCAGCTGTTGTAGAACATCTATGCTGTCATCATCACTGTCCTTGCAGAAATACCCTCCCATATATTATACAGTGATGGATGGGGCAGCTTTCACAAAATGTATCCAAATTGCACACTCGGATGTTGCCATTAATCTCTCTTAAGGTCCCTCATGTTGATTTTTCTTCACCCAGAGTACTCTTTGGAAGGGCAGTAGTGGTCTTGGATAGTCTACCTACAGCACTATAGAATAACTACATTCAGACAGTTACTGACTTCCAGGAGCCATCGCTAAGCGATTGCTCGGCAATCGACCGAGACGCCCTGAAGTCACTGCGTCTGGCGAAGAAATAGTCAAGCGCGTAACCCACACAGCAACAGCACAGAAATAACTTAATGTGGAAGAGGCGTTGTTACACATGCTTTTATTAGCCCCCGAAAGACAGCCTAATAAGCACTTGTGTGTCATCCGTTGCTGCTTTCCCTTCTTTTCATGACTCAGCTCTCTAATACACTCTCTGACACAACAAACAGGAGAGTAGTGGCACCATGCCCTGTGAATAGAGTCCAATTTTCACGTTAAAACATCATACATGCTGTTATTATTTAGCCGTAATTTAGGAAGCCAGATTATAAACTTCCTGTCATGTCACTCAGGTTTAAAAGATTAAAAGATATTTGAAAATTGTATTAATTACCAGCATTACCATCCATGGTCTGGATCCAGACAGCCCAGCCAGGTAACTGAAATCAGTTTATCTAAATATTTTACTACCACCAACCAGACAGAAGAGCATGCATTTTGGGCTTTGGAACAGCCTTCCCCTCAGTGTGAGATCGGCAACTCCACTGTCTGCAGACTTTAAGTGCTTTCTTAAAACGCCCTTCTACAAGCTGGCCTACGTTTAAAGCTGGAGTTTAAATATGTTTGAATGTGAGACAGCAATCACTTATATTCCCAATGTGGTCATTTTAACCAAATATTGCCTCGTTTGAGCCATCTTTTTGACACTGTGCCAGAAAGTCATGCGGCATAATCGGCGCTCCAACAGTGTGAGTTAAGTCAGAGAAAGAAGATACACAAAGTGAGAGAGGTAGGCCACCATTTTTCCTGTCCATAGAAAAAAACCAATAAAATAAAACTTGAAAGAAGAAGAGGAGAGGAGAGATATGAAGAGAATTTCTACGAGCTAAATTTACTATCTCTCTTATCCCGTAATGACCCCGCTGCTTTTCTTATCTCTGTCAGTTCAGTTATGAATACAGACAGACCTTTAATCACTGCCTTATGTATTAAACAGCAGATAATGTTCATCCATCCGGTGTAGCGATAACAGGAGCAGAGCAGGAACTCAGACGAAAACGCTTTTGCGAACTCCACAGCGATATATATTGACGTTACGGTGCAGTTTTGGTGTGATTAGCAGTGTCACCGCGTAGCAGAAGCATGATATTGTTTGTCTGCCTGTGTTTAAGAACTGTGACAGGTTGGCAACCTTTTTGCCCAGTGCACGTTTGCGTGGGCATTTTGTTGTTTAAACCTGATTTATTCACACAACTCCACCCAGTCACAATGGGCCACTAAAGTGGACGTTCACACCATGAGCTAAAGATCAACACTGTGCAGACCAGGGTCGTTATTTCTAAAGAGCAGCTGTGCAAGCTCAATTTTTAACAAAAGTCTGACCGTTGCTGATCTTGCTGAAAAGGTGTTTAAAGGGATTCTAGCACTGATGGTAGGCAGAGGTAATTAATTACTGTGGTAGAGAATGTTGGAAACGTTTGTTATGTAACTCTGATGTCATCCGAATTAGAGTAAAAAATCTCAAGCATGACAGCAAATGTCTCAACTCAACATTCAACTAACGCTAGAGCGTCATAGTTTGAAGCTTAAGGCCTCTGACCGAGTGGCGCTATTTGACGAGTTCAAGTGTTGGTTACACCCGTCTGTACGTGACCTTGTAACCTCAATAAACCGGTCAAAGGTCAAAGTCAGAAACAGAGTAGCAGCCCTTTAGCCGGAAAGCATCCTAAAGTGTATTTCAGCAGGGCAGATAACTCAATTCTTCAAGCTTCAATCACATGTTTCCCCTCAGTTTACCACAAAAAATGTAAAACCATAACAAGGAGCAGAATCTTGAAGCTGTGCTTGCTCTTTTATTTCAGTGATGAATGATGTTTTAATGGAGAGTAAACAAACAAATTAAGACGTCTCAGCCGCCACTGTGACGACCGGTGGGGAAGAATAAACTGCCTATAACTCAAAATGTCAAAATATCCCCTGGTGCGGGACACTTACAGGGTGCCACTTTGAGCGGGACACATTACCTGTTTAAGTTGTTAAACTGAAATTGCTACTAACATCATTTTCACTGCTACATATCATACTATGAGAGACCTGTGTTGTTGCTTTCTTTGAGTACACTACTGCTGGGTGATTTCAAACCACAATCCCGGCGTGGCTTTAGGATCGGGTCTGTCTGTCATCCCCTGATGTGATCCAGTACCTCAACAGCTGTTGGTTGAATTGCACTGAAATGTCCTGAAGGCATTCATCCCCAGAGGAGGAATCCCACTGACTTGAACTGATGTCTTGAACTGACTTACTGATCCTGTAGCGCCTACAACAGGTCGACGTCTGCGGTTTTGAATTAAATGTCTCATCAACGAGTTATTTTAAATGGATATAATCCGTTTTGCAAAAAAGAACCTTTCACATTTCCCCTTCACGATGTTGTAAGACATGTACAGTATAATGTCAATTCTCTGTGTTGCCTACAACTTTGATTGGGCAATTAAGAATCTTAAATGAATACATTTCTTTGCATATGTAGGTTGGGGAACCAATTTATTTCTTTCCATTCATACATTTCGCTGTGCTCTTTCTTGCCTATAATGACTGAACAAATAGTTGAACACTCTTTCTAAGTCAATTACTGCAACATGAGATCCCTCCCTGGTATTAATCGGGTAACCCCAGCCTGTCACATAGGATTTCAAAGCAGCTTTTTCTGCAAATGTATCACTGCTTTGGTGGTGCACCATTATATTCCTTTTACCTTTCTGTATTCATTCAAGACAATGTTCTATTTCAACACCAGAATGTCAGTGATACAGAGTATATTGTGAGGAACTGGCTTTGAGATTTGTTTCAATTTGTCTTTGCTGTATAGGTTCAGTCCACCATCTCACACTGAAGAATGGTGTGCTGACTCAGTCCATCCTGTTCTTCCCTCTCCCACTCACTGCCTCCTCTATATCTCTGGCTTACTTCTTCTGTGATGTCTAGCGAAGACATAGCAAGCAAGCCTACGCCAAGACTGAAGATCCCTGCAGAGTCGTGATCACCACGCTTGGTCTGACGTTCTATATTATTGAAATGAATAACGGTAAAAGTCGGAACTTTGCCGTTTTGTACTCGCATGTCTCGATACGGAGTTGACTTTCCCAAACGTCACACAGTCAGCAGAAGTCAACGCGGAGCTAAACTGTGGAACGCTTTATATTGCTTTGACACGAAATGCATTCATTCGCCACAACTTTCAAATGCCATGAAACAAACTCAACGACCATCAAACCTCACACTCCATTTTACAGTTTTACGTACTATTGTATTGAATGTTTATTCCTACGAGATAAAGCTACATCTACACTTGTGAAAGAGAAGAAAAAAAAAGGAAATGTTGAAGAGATGTTTTGCTTGTGGAGGTGGAATGTTTATGAGCACCATATAATCCTTCCTGGACACAATGAATGATAACTGGACATAACTGCAGGAGACTGTTTGATTGATCAGGCATGCAAAAAAACAAATGGTAATGCTACCTTGTTATATAATGACAACCATTTTTTTATTCTGTTTACTTCCCAAGTTCCCACATTAACTTTAACAACTGCAAGAAATAGCCTAACAGGCTTCATAGTCTGTGCTATTTTTACATTATTATTATCATCATTATTATGTTTTTTTTTGTATTTGTTATTTGTTCCCCCTCCCTAATCATCCCCACATTGTGTGAGGCAGTGATTGTCGTCCTTCAGCCACCACTAGCCCTGGGGAGAAAGCCGACGGTTGGAATTGTTATTCCGTTGCCCTATCACCCTTTTGTGAACAGAACCCAGACCCGTTTGGAGAGGCCTGCTCAGATCGGGAGGGATGTGGTGGTTGTTGTTGTTGTTGTTTCTGCTTATTTTTTTCCCCCCAAATTATAGCAATATCAGGCCACCCCAGCTAGGACATAGGGGAGGGAGAAGGTGGATACATTTTCAATTTCAGTTAATATTTGCATGAGTCCCGATTCAAGCTAAGTAAAAAGTAGGTAGCAAAATAACAATACAGTAGTAATAACACATTAGAGTGGGAGGTGACATTGAGATAGCACATGATAGAAGATGAAGATGTGTATGAAGTGTATTGGTTGCCTTTGTGCATTTCGGGCTTGAGATTAACTGTTGTGTTGAGCTGCATGTTGGTAAAGAAAACTGTGTGAAGAGTTTAGAAAAAGTGTTATTCAGTATAGAGAAACGTGTGAAACCAGTTATATATACAAAAAACAAATGTAAATACAAAGGTGAAATTCAGAGGCCATGTCAGGAAATGAATATTGTCCTACTTTAGCGAGCCTCATCCAGTGCAGAGGAGAAGGTCTTGTTACATAGCAAACCGTTTCCAACACAGCACAGTACAGCAGAAACAACAGAAAAAAGTTTCTATGAGTTGAACTTTTGCTGGATCCCTGTACAGGGGCATCGTAGAACCCGTCCTCCGCCGATCCACTTCACCACGCTCACTGTCCACCGCCGCTTCGTTACAAAGCTGATTCCACGATTCTTAAAACGTCATGGTGCTTGTTTTTCTACAGTATCGAAGGTATCCATGATGATGGCTGGAGACTCACGCCCTCCCATCGTTCCCGGGGACAATAGAACAATTCTCTGATAATGCTACATTGTGAAATACAATGTATTACATGATGATGCATTCAAGCTCTATTCAGTACACAATTTGTATTATGGGGAAGGTAAATTATAACGGTATTGTGATCAAAAGTAATCTTGTAAAGTGTATTTTTTGGCGAGAAACTTGAGACAGATCATCAGGGATTAATAATAAATGAGCAAAAACTAGAATGCAAACGTTAATAAAAGCATCTATGTTGAAGTACATGTGATTTATTGTTATGTTTTTTAGCGTGGTGTTGAATCTGGTATTTGATATTGACTACTAAATTACTAAAAAAATCTTTTTATCTGTCCTGGTTTATCAAAAGTGTCAAAATGGACACTGTAGGTCTTGGCCAATGTTACTCAAACAGGAGGAAATTGGTTGGGGACTACTTTCAGCTGTGGATTAATACATATGGACATTTGGAATGAGTCCCAAAAAAAAAAAACTGCATTGCATGTGTGACTCTATGGCACAGAGGAAGATATACCAAACGTTGGGTACACAGTCCTTACTTGTTAATATAATCAATTTATTGTTGGCTTTGGTCTTTTTCTTGTTGTTATAACTGATAAGTAAGTGGTGAGTCAACTCTTCCAACAGTGCACATTGGTAACATCGAGTCATTGTTTGTGATGCATCAAGAACAGTAACTCTTAGGTCTAAATTATAACGTGGGTGTTAATTGATTGATGAAATAATGAGAACTCATTATGGCAAATACAAAGAGTTTCTCACTCTGCTGTTTTAAATGAAACTCTCATTGGTGTCACACTAATGTAATAATGGAAGGCCAAATAAATGAATAACAGACACATTATCCCACCTGTTTTTAAATAAATGTGAAGGGATGACACATCTTGACAACTTTGCTTTGTTTCTGCGTGCAGCCATTGCCTGGAATGGTTTAATGGCGTGTTACAATTGGCCTTTATGCTCTATAGGCCATGCTTTGCACAGTCATGGATTGTCTATCACATGCTCTGCATGGGGCCATGCAAAGACTCTCTCTCTCTCTCTCTCTCTCTCTCGCTCTTTTTTTCTTCTACCACGTCTCTCTAAGCCTTGTTCCTCCCTGGAAATGTGAAAGTTTTGGGGGCTTTCAATGCGTCCGCCTCGCCCCTTTGAGCCTCTTTGAGAAACTCTAAATTCGCTGCTCATATCGCGGCGTGGAAGCTGAGTTTATTAGTAATGCCAGCCTTGTTGTTGTTCGCCGCTGAACGAATAAGAGGCTTGCAGGGGAGGCTTATCTGTCAGGGTGCACACACACACACACACACACACACACACACACACACACACACACAGGAACAGACACACAGCACAACATAGAAACACACAATCAATACAAGAAGGCAAATATTCTACACACACAAACACACAAAGCCCGTGTGAGCATGCATGTAAGATAGTAACGCACACTTTAACGCACACATGACACGCGTTAATGATGGCACACTCATAAACATACGTGCACACGAGCCCTCTTCGGTCATGCTGAAGTGTAAACAAGTGAAAGAGGGGTTTCACAGTGATTGTGGCCTTGTCTTGTTAGGTGCTGCATGAATAAGAGGCTTGCAGGGAAGGCTTATCTGTTTGGCAGTGCACACACACACACACACACACACTCTCTCTCTCTCTCTCTTACACACAGATACGCACACACACTAGTACACACCTATACACTTTTAGGAGCCTTATCTGAGTCAGGGTAGATAGCATTGCGAGGCAGAGAGTAAGGAGCAGATCTCACCATGAATGGAACATGCACCTGGCTTAAGAAAACCACTCGCACAGTCAAGGAAACACACGGTTCCCTAGGTTACTGAGCAGATGTTATGACCCCCGAAAGCCCCGTCGCGCGAGAAAAAAAAAAAAAAAAAGAAGCAAACATTGACTAACGGCACTGTTTGCCCTGCGATATGTACGTGTGGCGAAGAGAAATGTTTTGGGGGGAAATAAACCACACTCAAGAGGCGGTAGCAATCGTCTTACAGAACCGGAAGCGGTCCGACCGCAAATGGCTGTACTTTAAAAAAATAGGCGACGTAATAAAATAACCTGGGTTTGCTCATTCCGCGTTAGAAAAAGTCCAACTTGAACTAAAATTCATTTTTGTTATGAAATCTGTTTTCTCTCTGCGTTTGTTTTTTTTTGCGACTTGCTTGCTTATTTGTCCAAATTGTATCGGCAGAGAGTGACGAGATTGAATTCGTTTTCTGCAGTGATAGCTCTCCCTTCATTACGGTTCTCCAGGGTGTTGACCGATAACGTCAATACTGGTAATTTGATTGGTGCAATATTTTGTGTGGTCAGATACTGAGGTAGTTTGTAATATCACTTCACCCTGCTTCCCGCAAGTAACAATCGGATTTATTTGTTTCCTATTGACAATGTTAGGTGACCTGTAGTTGAAATCGGATATTAGATTAACAACTGTATTAGAAAGGACCCATCAAAAAGATGAAGTGAACAAAAAAAACTGTTAGGGGAGAAGTAAACTACTCCTCCCAAGATGCATCTCTGCAAGAAATCCAATCACCAGGCGTATCATTCGTTGACGAACTCTTCAGGTTTTACCAATTTAAGTTTGGATTCTGGGTGAACTTTGGATGATTTGGCAACTATTGTTCACAAGTTGTTGAATTCACGATTCTGGCTGGCTTTCTTCTCCACGGCAACTGTAACAAAGGCTCATGGGTACTGTGCTAATTAGACCCATTATCTGGGAGTTTAAATTGGAAATACAGAATTGTGAAAAACACTTCTTGAATCGTCAAACACTCCCATTCTCATAAGGCTCATAAGGCTTGAATGGCCAACAATTATTAACAAAAACAAATCTGGTTATTACACACTATAGAAAACATACTTACTTAACATTATATTACATTTCTGCCAATAGATCCCCCTAACTGACCATTTAACAGGGACGGTCAATCTCTGCCCTACCAAGAGAAACACGTACCCAGAAGCTTAAAACTTAGTTTAATTATAGTTATGTATAATTGGTATTTCCTTACGCAAAAAAAAAAAAAAAAGTCAAATGAGATATTCATATTTAAAGTGAGCGTTGCATAATGTAGGCTTTAAGCTTCACTGTGGTGGTGCAAAGATAAGTGTAAGGTCCTGTCTTATTGCGTGTGTGTGTGTGTGTGTGTGTGTGTGTGTGTGTGTGTGCGTGTGTGTGTGTGTGTGTGTGTGTGCGTGCGTGCTCGTGCTTTAGTGTGGAGAGACAGTGTTTCTCGGTCTTATTATTCCAGAACAAAGCTGACGGTGTGAGAGCTGTCAAAACTTTGGCTGCTAATGAACCTCATACTGTATCTGTAGGTGCCTCATGCACTATAAATGACTCAACAGCATCAAAAAAAAGGACAACTTCAGTGTTAAGCGCTTCGCCAGTGGAGGTATTCCTTTTGTGTGGTCGGTGCTGAACAGATAATAACCGGATTTGATTTAGTTTTTCCCGTTAATCCCTACAGTTTGAACACATCTGCTATAGTCAGAGCCATAATGCATGTTCTAAAGAGCTTGTTTATCTGATCCACCCTGAGCGTTTTCACCCCTTGTAGACACACACACACACACACACACTGCTGTTTTAGCAATAAAATCACCTTCATCTCATTTTTTTTTGTATTATTCACCATATGGGTTTTGGGCTGTGACCAAGTTCTTATTTTGTTCTAATGTATTCTCATGAAGCTCAACGTGTTGTTCAGCAAAAGTGTTAGCTTAGAGCAACCGAGCAAATGATCTGCCACAGCCGTAGAGTGCAGTCCTCTGTCACACCAAGCTGATCTTTGATAATTTGTGGGTTTCAGTTTAGTGCTTGTCCGATTCAATCCATTCACTCTTGAAAAGCACCGCGGCGGCGCTGAAGGGATTGTGGCGCCGAGCGGCTCTTATCTAACGGTCAGAAATGAATCTGCTGGCCCATTGTGATTCCACATGTTCTTCACTTCACTCTCTCTTCGCTCAGCAAGGTCTCTCCGTATATACGTGCCGGCGGTGTTTGTCCAAAACATCTTGAATTGCCTCTAATTTTAGCCGTTACGCTGAACTTAATGAGGTTGAGCTCTCATTAACTCCGGCTCCACAACGGGATCAAATAAGGCCAATGAGGGATTACTCATCAGTCTGGCTTCTGTGTGAATAATGTGTCACAGCTTATTTTGCTTTGCATGTTGTTTGCAATTATCTGAATATTCAATAATAACACAAATGTTTTCAGTATTCCAAATGGTGTTATGCACTGCCGCCAAAGCATCGTAGATGATAATGAGACTGTGATCTAAAGGCGCATTTCAAAATAAAATCCTTGAATTGTATATATATATATATATATATATATATATATATATATATATTATTTTTTTATTTTTTTTTCTGAGTTTTTCCAATGAGATGATGTCATGTGTCGGCTATAATGATGAAAGCCTTATCACATGTCACCCTGAGTCGATTTGGTAATATTCAAAGGGATACTTCCTTTATTACTACAAACTTTTTGTTGCAACTTTCCTTTAGATTTCGGTGAAGGACAGCCACTTTGATCTCTTCCTTCTTAGTATTTGACACAATGAGGATTTGAGATGATGAAATCATTTTCAAACATAATTCCATGCTATTTTAGAAAAAAAAACGGCTGCCAATGGATACATGCGTTGCTGATCAAAACAGACACACGTGTGCATGTTTAATATTACGTTCTCTGTTTAACAGGCTTCATAAGCAACACATCACAGAGCAGCATTTTTTCCCAGCTCCAGTTGGACGGTCACCCCACAGGCAGCTGACATCCCACACAAAATAGGGTTCTTGTTTTTTTTTTGTTTTTTGTTGTTGTGGACTGTGTTTAGTTTGACACCTCCTGGGCTCCATTACCCAAATTTATCTTGTGGCAAAGATGATCGCAAAATCCATTTTATGAGCGCTCTTTAATCTTAAGAGGTGTTTCCCCAAAGCATCGTAATTTGAGAACGCTCCTAGATATGACTGTAGATTAACGAGTGCCTCGTAACCACTTGTAGGATGTTTGATCTGCCAGTGTCAACCCTCATGGTTCTCCTCTCCCTGTTTTTATTTTATCCTCCTACAGTCATCTCTCCTCGCTGAAATGACCCTTTCCTAATACTTTGTTTTCCAAATCTTCTCTTTTCTGTAATTGTTTATTGTACATCTGATACAGAAAGAGGTCTAGTATAAATGCCATGCATAATAATTAAACTTTATTTTAGCTATTTTATATATAGAATCCAAATATTATTCTCACCCATGTTTGTGATTTAATAACAGGTGAAATAAAAAGGTTTTGCCAGGATAATCTTTCGGTTCCTTAAATTTAAATTTTAAACTAATATCTGTCACAAGAAGCCTATGTTCTAAATAGGACTAAAAGGTTTCTTAAAAAAAATAAATTATTTCACCTGTTTTTACAGATGAAAAAATAAAAATGCAACGTGGAAAAATGATCCCAAATATTTTTAGAACAACTTCCTGGAGAAGCAACTACATTGATCAAAGTTCACTCTCCTAAACTGACTTTGATCCCGTTGCATGAATCACAATAGGCCGGAAACTTTTAACTGTGGACTTCAGTGAAGTCACAGTTGATTTGCGTATTGTTTAAAACGAAACAGACAGAGCACAAGAGGAGATGTGCGTCTGCCACATCTGAGTCTCCTTCAAATCGACTGACAACAGATGGTGTGTGATACTTCTAATTAGGAAACATCAGTTCTATCTATTCGATTTTGTCAATTAAAACAGCTTCGACTTCAATATGTGCTTTTGACTCGGGTCCCCCAGGACCCCGGTACATTGGTGTTTGAAATTATTATCCAAAAAAAAATCTTATTAAAACAAAAAAACTATGACAGGATGGGTCAAGTCTTTAGCTCACTGAATAGCTAAACGGGAACGTCTTTTTTTATTGTTTCCCTGAACATTTCAGAACGATTACATGCTCTAAATGTTATTTCGGAGGCCGTTACACCCCCACTAAGGAGACAACGAATGTGTAGGTAATAGACGCAATGGCAAAAAAAAAAAAATCCTGGATTTGAGGCTTTTAAGTCACTGCTGAGTGTGTACTTTTCCCGACCACTCATCTGTGTGCGAACGGATTTCAGTCAATATGACCTGCTGCCGTCTGCAATAGCCATAACAGCTAATCGATAGCTTGATCCGCGGTGACAGAGGGCTAAAGCTTCAGCAGCTTATGTTGATACCGACGGTGCCTTTGTGCGCCCATCTTCAGCTTTTGCCTCAGCGGATAGAGTTATGACACAAACACCACCAGGGTTTCGGGATTTTATAGCTTCGGTGGCAGCCAATTCTATAAGAGTGTCTGACCCAATCAAACGCTGGACGAGTGAAGTTAAAAGATGACATTTTTTTTCATAACACACAGTCAATGTATTGGCGAAACTGTATAAGATTCGTTGTAATGTGATAACAGACGATGGATGTTCTAAGAAGCTGTTTTAAAGCAAATGTTTTAAACATGGTGGATAGTTCTCGTAGCCTTACAGTACATCAAAACTCGACTTGAATTGGTCGCTGGATGTCTACCTTTCTGATCAGTGATCCGAGTCACACCGAGGGGATTTCTACCCAGCCGTCCAATTATTTCAGTCTTACCGCCGTTTCCAACTTGGTTCCCCAGATGATCAGACAATCAATGCACTGATCAGCACCACTGGAAAACCTACACTTTTCACCGGCTCGGCGTGTCAGTGACCGGCCGGTGACATTGTGCTTGTTAAGGACAAGCCCCTTCTTATTAATCTTAGAAATTGTAGGTCGGAATGATTTCATGGTTCATGAGAGAGGACATATGGTTTTCGACAAATCTCCGGTGATCCATTGACGGAGACGAGACGCCATTGCTGGAATCTCTTTCCCCTCAAATGGGTCAGTTCTGGAAAGAAAAATAGGGTTTGAGGATTAAGCATGTTGCTGAGAGTCTACTTTAAACTCCGTCATTATCTGGAGAGGAATCTTGTGAGCCACTGGTTGTCCGATAAATTCCCCTTCAGATACCTTGATATATTACAGAATCCCCTGGTATTTCACAGAGCTCCCAGAAACACCATCAGTACATTGGGATGGATATATATATATACTTTCTTCTTTTTTTTTATCTACAAGCTTCAACACATGATCAATAACTTAACTGACAACAGTAACCACTATCATATTAAGTTTAAATTTAAAGGATAAATGGCAATTTCACAACCTGGTGCCACGAGTTGAAAAGTCATCAAAGTCAGTAGGGTACATCCTCTGGCAACCATAAATGAAGGCACCAAATTCCAAATACACTGAACAGGCCTTTAATTTATCAGGGCTCAGTTTGGTAGTTGATGTTCACCACCCTGGTTCTGAACAGTACCCTGCGTGCTACATGTCTTGAACCTCAGGACCAGTTAGGCTATAGTGGATCCAGTTTAGGTGGCTAGCGTAGCTGAAATGAGCACATTGTGATTGACAGCTCCCAATATCGACGGCAAGCCATAAAGTGAACACTGAATGGCAAAAAGTCTCTGCACTTGGCTGAGTGTCTGGTGATCAACTGTGGTCCCTTCATGCTATGGCACTGCAGAACAATAAAACAAACTAGCATTCATTGCCCCCAATTGTCACCTAAACGTAGCACAAACTGACATTTCAAGATGGATTGTAACGCTGAATCGAGACACCACTTGAAAAAAAGTAAAAATAGACGAGCTCGATTAGGCTTTAAATGCTTAACCGATCCGATTGCCCACGTTTATGATCGCTCAGCTCACAAATGAATAAGGATGTCGGCAGGGAGCTATCCCATCAGCCACCTGACAATGTCTCAACGACTTTAACAGCAGCTAAGAGCTAATCAATAAACTGATCAGGGTTAGCAGTAGCCAGAAGGTTAGAATGAGCCAGTTTATTGTCATGACCAATCTTTCTGTGGCGCTGAGGGAACACCGGTCACGTGTTGCAGGAAATACGCCATTTTACAAAGAAATTATACGATTAATGTAAAATGATTAGAATTAAAATATATATATATATATATATATATATATATATATATATATATATGCTACAGTCCATCCACCGACCAACTGCTAACTAGCATGCATGTTTCATCTGTATTCACCATCATTAACTAGGACATAGCAATGCCAATCAAAATACCGCTGAATTTATGTTAAGGTCCCAGCAGAATAGTAGATGTGTTATATTTATAGTGCAATTGATTGCTATAGTCATCCTGTTGTGTTGTTTTGAGGCAAAAGCAGTGGAATTTACTAACAAGAAATTCAATTTGTATTCATTTTTTTCATGGATGGCATCCAGATCGTTCATGCCCCAAACTGACCCGGCAACCCTCATATGAATTATACAGTCCAACCCAAACCCCGCTTCAGGATTACAGCAATAATTGAGCGACTGGCGATGAAGACGCCTAACCGATAAGTTATTAAAGGTCAATGCAACTGAAACAATTCCTCAGTCAGTGTTTTCCCCCAAACAACTGACAGAAGATCACGATTGGATAGACATCAAAATAACAACAAACCACAAGTGCATTTGTCTTATATAATTCCATCATTATTATTAGATAGTAAAATGCCTTTCTGCCTGCAACGTCCTGCTTCACATTTGAATATGTTCACATGGCGCCCGGGACGCCATTTATCTTCCCTGGAAAACTTTTTTGTTGACTTCACCCCGCAGAACCAAAGCACTCAAACTGCAGGCTTTCGACAGACCACCGTCAGGCTTATCAGTGGCCCGCAGACATCCCCATATCTCCAACTTTGATGGCACAGAGAGCCGCCACGGTCCCTCAGATGTTAACAGCTCAATAAACCCCTTGTGAACTCCTCGATCTGATATGAGTCGCAACCTCAAGATAAAAATCCAACTTGAAAACTAAAAGAAAAATTGTAGTTGTAGAGCATCAAACCATTGCTTGCATTTGTTTGATTCTTTGCCTTTCATTGTCAGAAATCGTTGCCCTGATTACGAAGCCCATTAACAAATTGTACAGATTTCTGCCCCTCCTCTCCCATCTGGTTTCTATACCCTTTAAAGCGTTCGCAATGCTTTATAATTACTAGCTCTCGCCTTTGTAAATGCCAGAGTATGGTTGAGAAAATGCACACTCGGGAGTTGACATAGATCTGGTTTTTACGGTAACGTACAGATCCAAATGTGCCAGAAAGAAGAAGAAAAAAAGTCGCGCTTTCTACTCATTTCTCATCTACAGCAGAGCAACCTCTCTGACAACAGATCACTTATCGATGTTTTAATGTCAAAGGAGTGTCACGTGAGGCCGCGCTCCGTCCAGCTGAACGCGCAGAGTGGAGGCTGCCACAGAGGCGCGCGACAGACGGTTCTCAACAACTTAAATGTTGCGGGTTTAAAGTTGGTGTCAAGCGAGACGGGGTGATCGAGGCGCGGCCCGGAAATGAGGCGGTTGTTTACTTCGAAATAAAAGCTCATCCAAGATCGTCACACCGAAATGTGTCTCTGACATGCTTGGTCGTTTTCTCTTTTTGTTTTATTGATTAAATAGGATGAAATAAATGGGCAACTTGAAGAAAATCCTTAACTACAAAAAATGATCCCGGTAGTTTATAGTTAAGTTATAGTTATAATTACTTAATCATCTAAGACGTACGTTTTTGAGTCAGTTTGGTGTCATGATTACTAGATGTCAGCCTGTGTTTGACTGGAGGGTTGTGTTTTTATAAGCTTTATTGACCGGCAACGTACCTGACCAATGCCTGTAGAATCACAGTAAACCCATAAGCAACACTCTATGAACTTGTAGAATGCATTTCATCCACCATCACCTTAGTCATTTAATTAATTTAAAAAATGGGCCCCTTTTGACACCCACCTCTGTGTGCATTCTGTATGTAGGCCTGCTGGTGCCTGCAAATATGACAATAGCATGATGTCAAAATCTAAACTTTCAAACTTGTTCATGACACAGGACCCTTCAATTAGAACTGGATCGACCATTCATTGATAATGTTAATTTCCACCATAGGCCTACATACGTTGAACCCGGAAGCTTTTGCGGCTCCCTAAATGCATGGGGCCCCGGGTCAGTTGACCAATCACGTCCCCCTCTGGTGTGACATCAGTGCAAGACAATAATGCATGAAAAAGTCCAGACATACCAGCAGAATATGGACGAGTAATACGGTTCCCAATACATTAGTTTTACTTTGAAAAGTGAACCAGGAAGTCGTATTCTATCAAACCTGACTATTGTCACACGCGCTGCGCTATATGGATTAACTGTGAGGGAGAAGCGGCCGGCGAGGAGCATTGAGGATCGGGACGGCACCGGTTCAAATCTCGGTGTGAATGACCGGAAAGAAAGCTTCACTGGGACCTTGCATCGCCTCTATTTCATTCTGTTCTGTTCTTTATTTATTTATTTCCCCTAATTCTCCTCTAGTCTAGTCCAGACTGCAGAGGAGACGCGCAGAGCCGAGGTAACAGAGGGTGAGCGACGTAAGCAGAGACTCAGAGAGAGAGAGAGAGAGAGAGAGAGAGAGAGAGAGAGAGAGAGGGGAGGGCGAGCGAGGAGCTCGCGGCTGTGAAGTGAATATCCAAAAACCCGTGATCACAAATGTACAACGGTCTCCAACAAAGCAGGAAAGGCACCACTGTGGATTTTTAGGAGTGTTTAACAAACTCCGTCCAACGCGCGTAAAATTGGTATTGGAATAACTAGACTTTGGCTCCTTATTGCATGGGATATTTTTTCTTGTAGTGGAATTCTTCCCTATTTCACCTGCACGAGGACAGCGACCGGTGGGTAAGGAGAAGAGAGAGAGAGAGAGAGAGAGAGAGAGAGAGAGAGAGAGAGAGAGAGAGAGAGAGAGAGAGAGAGAAAGAAGAGGAGGCACTGCTGAGAGGAAGAGAAGAAAAGAAGCGGTTGAAAGAAGGGGGGGTATCATTTCAGTTTGTCTCGGATGGGATTCCTCCCTCACCCCGCGGATGGAGGGATGAAACCGGGAGGGAAAGACGGCGAGAGAGAGAACGCGAGAGTAGGCAGAAGAGGAGGATGTAGTCGTCGGGCGCTGTGAGAATGCAAAACGGACGCACCCCTCTGGAAGACAGGATTGAACTATAAACCCATACAGGAATTTACAGCCACCCGGAGGATAGCACGCACATTCAGCTCAATATATACACACATATACATATATGGGGCATGTTCTCTTGTCTGGAACCTATTTGTGTGGAGTTACAACTATAATCACCACTGTTGTTCAAATGATGGGATTTGGAAAGATAATTGCGCACTGAACGCCAGGGGAACGAAGGACCCGTAACATCCCGAAAGAGGTAAACTCTTAAACTCTTCATTATGTCTTTTATATGTGCAAAATGACTGCTCCGTTTGACCCCCCCCCCCCCCCCCCCACACACACACACACACACACACACACACACACACACACACACACACACACACCTTGTCTATCTTTGTTTCTCTGTTTCTTCGCATTCTTTCTTTCCGACTGCGTCTGTTGGAGCAGAGGAATGGTGGTTGCTGAGGGTTAGAAACGGAGTTATTTCTAGATATCCTCTAGGCTGGATGCTGAACTGGGGCGGGGGGGGGGGTGGTGCAGACAGGGTGTCCTCGGATAGCGAGAAGGAGCTGCTGTTTAATTGGAAAACAAGCACCGAGAACATCGCAAGGTCAAAAAATGTGAGCCCGGTGTAAGTTATAGAAGCTCTCTGAGTGTGCGTGCGCGCGCGCGCGCGGGCGCGTCTGAGAACGTGGTTGGTGTACCCAGACGTATAGCTAGTTTCAGTAGGCAACATATCAGCCCAGTGTGCTCTGAATATACACGCGCGCGCGTGTGTTTGTGTGTTTGTGTTTGTGTGTGTGTGTGTGTGTGTGTGTGTGTGTGTGTGCCGGGGCGCGCGTGCACGCACCCAGAAGCGCGTGTCGGTGCCGCCGGAGAGAAAGAGAACTTGTGTGCGTGCGCGGCAGGTCTTCAGCCTCCGTGGCCACTTCACGCAGGCTTTCATTTTTGGCTGACTTTAAGGATTGATAATTATTTAGGGACGCACGCGCACAAACGCTACACTGGTGCACCTGTGCCGCGAGAGAGAGAAAGGTGTGTGTGTGTGTGGGGGGGGGGGGTCTGTAGTGTGATCGGTTTAAACAGTGACTGTGAGATAGTCTGCAAAAAGCAGCGCAATATAAGATGCATCTGCGTTGTGCGTGCTTGTGCGCGCGTGCTCAACTGCACCCCAGCCCACATGTTTTCATAAAAAGCGCTAGATGGTGATGGTGATGGTGATGATGATGGTGATGATGATGGTGATGTAGCTTTGTCCGCCGTTAATGTGTTTCAGTGTGTGTGTGTGTGTCAGTGCGGGTGTAACGTCTCACCCCACTTGTCACTTTGGAACGACGACAGGTGCATGTGCACGCGCACGTCCCGACATACAACACTGGATACGTGACACCAGCGAACGGAACAGGGTTCAGGTTCCATCGCGCGGTTCAATTAAGCGCTCTAAGTGCTTTCTAGTGAATTACAGTCGGTGTTAGTCACTCCGCATTCCCCCACACGGTGACCGACACCGACACGTGAATATCTGTCATTTGCTGTCGATGATGATCTGCATGCTCACGTTGTTGTGAAACACGTCACTCATAATCTGTGGGTTTGTATTGCACCATTGCAAATAATGATATGTATTTTAAGTATGACAAACGGGATCAAACAAGTTCTCTGTACAACTCTGTACTTTAACAATGTATTGTTTACCTGCTCTGAAGGACTAGCGTTGTTTGAATCCACTGTGCTGTTCTATAGCAAGAGGGTACGGTTACCTGAAACATCCTGTTGGAGCAGGAAACATGGTGGATGTGGGATCTAGGAAGGCCTGCTGAACAATCAAAGGGACACCATGAACCTTAAATACAGAGGATCTGTCATTGCTATATTATCACTATGTACATTTGACTGTCTCTGCTTATTACAGTGGCCAAACATCCTATAAGCTATCTTACTTTATGTGTAATTAATATTCAATGGTTGGAAGAAGGTTTGATATTTGCTTTCAGCCCACTTAATGGAATTGTATCAATCCAGAAATGGAACCCATTCGAGAAATTTGGATTTCGAATTTTGCGTGATACTTTGGCTGGGACTTATATTGTTTATGGGGCAGATATTACAAAAAAAAACAACATATAAAGAGACTTGGCGCCCAGGACGGCAAACTCGGAATGATGATTTTGTTTCGGTGATATGAATGTTGTCCATGGAAGATGTTGCTGACTCTGTGATCTGACCTTACTGACCACGCTGTGCACCGATGATCACGGTCTTCTGTCAAATCTAATACCGCCTTAAAACCTGTTTTCCCCAGAAAAACGACGACATCTACTTTTACGCCATCAGAACGGTGTTCTGTGGACACAGGTCCTTGTAAAGACTCCTCTGGGGTTAAAGTGCAGTAAACCAGAAGTAACGATCTAAGAGATCACCATTTCAATCCAACAATGAGGATCTGCGGAGTGACTTGTTTTCCATCTTTTCGCGATGCTTTGTCTTTTGCACGACACCGACTTTCATGGGTTTGCACCGGTACAGGAGCTCGCATTGATCGATCAATGCATTTATGCACACGCTGGTGCTAATGGCCCGCAAAGGCATTATGCAAAATGCAATCCCTGGCTCCTGAAAAAGAAAAAAAAAAAAAGAGTGTGGGTGACTGAGCGAGGGAGAGAAACCGGTGATTTTCAGTCCATTTTGGCTGTTTAGCCACCTATTTACGTCTAAAAAGGAGTGGTTTGCTGTGCCATTAGGTTCGGGATGAATGGCGATGCATTTGTGTCTCAGATTGCGTGTCTGAGTTCTTTGAATGTAAGACGAGGGAGAGGTGAGAGATTTGTATTTTCAAGCCACTCCAAGCTCTTCGCTTAGTTTTTTTTTTGTTTTTTTTCCGAGATTTAATTTGCTGTAGTGGCGTCTGTGCCAAATGAATAAGCATTTTAAAATGTGCGGATAAACATCTGGTCCACGGTATTACTGCCATCTTGGTAATGGTAGATAACTCCTTGCTCCATAGGTGAGTCAATAACAATATCTCTCTTATCCTCTATTTCTGCCACTCGTCATTCTTTTTTTTTTGTGTCTCTATCACCTCCACGACCCTCCAAAAGAAGAAAAAAAAAAAATGATGTTAGCTGTTATCAGGCAGCAGTACAGGGGAGTAAAGAGGCTGTAAAGACTGTTCTTTATTCTTTATAGGGGCAGGGGGGATTTTTATTTTTGCCCTCTGTTTATCTCTCTCTGCAACTCTCTCTCTCTCTCTCTCTCTCTCTTTCTGTTTAGCTATCTGACAGAGGGCTGCAGGATCCTGCGGAGTGGGTGGTGGAGCTCTAATTCAATTTATTCTCTACTTCTATTGCTCAGAGACAGAGAGAGAGAGAGAGAGAGAGAGAGAGAGAGAGAGAGAGAGAGAGAGATAGGGAGACCACAGATGTTGCGGAACATTTCCTATTAACGGCGGAGAGGGAGGGCCTTAGAGGAAGCTGACCCGACGCCGTGACATCTGGATTGATTCTGCGGGCGGCTGAAATTGCGCGCGAGCGTGTGGTCATTATCAAGGAGAACAAAATGTCTTTTAAAATGCCACCAGTGAGTCTGAAGGGAGAACTCGACAGACAGTTTCTTCATTGCTCGCCCCAACTCTCAGCAGAAACACAAATGATTGGCAAGTCGGACTGAACCTTTCAGATCGTCGCAACCGAAGAAATGTTCAAAATTATTCCCCCTGACAACAAATTGCAGAGACGTTGTATCTGACAGTAATCTGGTGTATTAGGCCATTTATGTTCTTGTGGAATACTGTGAGCGCTAAAGAAGACGCCGTTCAGTTTCCTTCGCAATTTCTTTTTTGTTTGCAACTGAATGAAATCGAGTGCAAACGTTTTTTTTTTGGTCTCTATTCCTCCTGAAGCTACCGCTACATTCCTTAGGGGACTGGACATACTTTATAATAATGGTTTGTTGTTGATGGTCAGGTAAGAAGGCGTTATCACAGTTATTCATTCCAGTTTGCAACACGTCCAGAATCAAAATGTTCCTAATCCGCTGGAGCAGGACCCAGCCCAATGCTTTCAGCAGGTAACAAATAGCTTTGCCTCATCCTTTATTTCGACAAACTATGTACTTTAAGGCATTTAGACCCTTGGAACAACATGACGATATAAATAGCATTAATATAGTACTTTGCTGTTTGCAGAAAGTAGTGCCGCTGTGCCGCGTTGGCACCGCCGATGAAACGCAGTGACTCTAAATAAATAGCCTTAAATCTTTGCCAAGGCAGGATTAGCTTTTGGCCGGCTGGTAGCTCTCGTTAAGTTCCTGTTTGAAATCCATTACCAAGTCATTAATTACATGAGAATAGATTTGCGTGCCGTTGTCGTTCTGGGTTTTGTGTGGCAAATGCAGCCCAGTCGCTGTCTAATCGCAGCGGCAAACATGTCATCCTCGTGAAAACATGCGGTACATACATGGAATTGGTGCTGTTATGTGATTTTGAGCTGTAGATTTCTTATTTCTAAAATGTGTCATTCTTTCTGTCCTTTTTTTCTTTCTTGTGTAAGTTAAATGCATCTCTTGCCCACGTAGCCCCCCCCCCCCCCCCCACACACACACACACACACACACACACACACACACACACACACACACCTCAACCTGCTACCCCTCCTCTCTTTGCACACCTGTTGCGTCAAAATCACCCGTGACGTGTCTGACACTGTAGATTCGGTTTTAGGAGGCCCAGCGGGCTGTCTCTCTGTGTGTGTGTGTGTGTGTGTGAGAGATGTTGCGAGCACGAGGAGTTGTTGGTGACGCGACAGATGTGAGGCGCGTTTGGGCGATAACGAGCTGTGTTCAGGACAGAAAGCTGTGATACAACGCAGACAGGCTTCTGGCTCATTGCCTACAATCCCAGCGCCTCTGTCTCTCCGTCTATACGTTACGTTAATCGACGAGGCCAAATAAAGCGTGTTCAGAGCTGATAAACGATACAGCCATGTCAACCTCTGTCTCATAAACTCACAGGAAGGAAGAACTTCACTATTGCCATCCCTGTTTTTTTCCCGTGACCCCTTAAAACAAAGCTATTTCAATCAGGGGAGACTTCATTTACAGTAAACAAATGCATTTATTGCATGGTGCATGGAGTATTTTGGCGATTAGACACTGTCCTGATGGAGTCATATTCGGTGAGGGCTGGTGATGCCATGGTTAGGACTGACATGTATACTATTTAGATTATATCATTGTACATATGTGTCTGTACAATTTGCAGTTCCAAATTCAGGCCTAAAAAAATTCCAAAAAAACCAAAAATTTTACTACAACGGTGTATTAGGGCATTATATTTAGGGAAAAAAACTCATAATTCCCAAGATTAAAGACACTGTAGAGTCACAATTATAGCCGCTGTCTGAATTCCATTGCACTTAAAGTAGTGCACTAACGGTAATGATGGCTTCTGTGCGAGGCTACATATACACATTTTCGTTCCTGTTTTTTTTTATGTAGTTTTATGAAGATGAATAAATATCATATAATTAATATATTAAGCACTCGGCAGCCGACGTGACGGCGGTGTATAACGGTGGTGTGATGAGGTTGATCCTTCCTCGCAAAGAGAAGCGATGCGGTCCCACAAAACACAAATCTCACGACTTTCGTCTCCGTAAATGTTTTATAGCGTGTTTACCATGGCACTTGCATGTGTTTGATTCGACACAATAAATCTCAGTTCGGCAATTGCACAAGGTCTGTGCAGCTTCAACGTCACGTCTGTGTAAACTCTCTGTACGGCAGTGTTAGAGAGAGCCATTGTGAGTGCTTTACTAACGAGTTGCGCATAAATATTCTTATTAACACGAGTCACCCGAGTGCAAGAAATCCGATAACATAGAGAGGAATTCTGATGCAAGCTTTGCAGCCTTTTATAGGACCCTATTTCACTGTCATCATAGTACAGATTATAAATATTGCAACACAGTTGCCACCGGGGGATTCTGCCACCAGACGTGGCACTCAATCTAAGAGACTGGTCCACACTCCATAACACACTGCTTTAGATTACTCAGTCCAACAGTACAGTAGCTCTTCTGACAAAAAAATAAACATCCCTAGAGTGAAATGTGTGAAACATCAATGCTGGGGAAAGCTTTTTAGACTTCGAGAGACATGCTTTGTAGTAACGCCATTTGAAAAGTATTGTGAAATTCCCTTTGTAGACAGACAGAGCGGGATCAGAGTCGGGCACACACATTTACAAACGTCCATCTTATGCATTGATTTTACCATTAAGTGTACTACAACACGTAGAGGGGTCAAAAGCATTGTGCAGCTTTTTTGCCGTCGCTAAACCTGCACAAAGAAGACAAGAAGAAACCCTGCGATTCCCTAAAAGACCCTCAAAGGGTGAAATGCACCCCGAGCTGTGATGCCAAGAAAATAGCTCCTCGCGCTGGTATGCAGATATGGTAATATTCCTACATTTGGCACAAAAATGTCCTCTATAAGCAGCCGCAATCCATTTCTTTTCCCTGTGAATCCGCCCCTGAATGTGACGTTTAGTGTCAATGCAGGCAGAATACCGACGTTTCATGGCCGCACCAGTTGTCACGTACCGTATGCGACCTTGCTTTTCTCCGCCTACAACAGCCGACACACTTGCTGAGTTTGTGCAACTCTAGACGCCTGTGAGTCCTCATCCTCTGATAGCAAAGCGTGCTGACAATGTGTGCGGTCTTGTGTTTGTATGTTGTTCCCAACCAACATGTCATGTCCACGGTACATGATATGATGTCAGATCGGTGTCTTGCACACAAAAAAAAACCTTTGAATGTGGCCACAATCTTCACTTTCTCAAGTTGCTTGTTTTATCACTCAATGACTACACTAAACCACCGAATATGTATCGTGAACACATATTAGGTTGATAAGAAATAGAATAGTTCTCTGAAGCCCAGTCTCCTTTCAGTGTCGATCCTTTCAAGCGAGGCAGACCCTTAATAGCATCATCATCGTGTATAGAGACAATATTACAAACAGACTGCTCATATACAGAACTACATTTCAATGTGGCCCACCAATGCAGTGTTGAATTTTTATGTGTGTTTTTATCTCTTTGAAAAAAAATGCTCCCCAGGTCATTTCCATAAATAGCATTCTCAACTTGTCAGGTTAAATAAGGGATGAAAACAAGAAAGACCAACCTTGCCTTCTCAAGATGTGAAGCTGTGGTTGAAGTAGCTGGAGCATGAGGACAATGTAAAGGAGTATATTACATGGTGGATAGTTTGAACTATCAAACAGAATCACTGTAGTCTCTATGCACAATACACACACACACACACATATATATATATATATATATATATATATATATATATATATATATATGGCATGCTGAGATTTGTTTACATTAGATATAGGACTCCAATCACAGGACATGGACATTTCGGACATAGGGAAATGTAAATGCTCCCATTGGAAATGGGTCATAGTCAAGGCATTTAACCAAAAGAGATTTTGTGTCCAAGTGGAAAAATGTCCTAAAGAACTGCATGATGGGAAAGTTTTGAAATTCGCCTGGATGTAATTCATCTTCTCAAACACTTCTTTAGCCATGATTCAGTGATCATATATATATATATATATATATATATATATATACGTATATATATATATATATATATATATATATATATATATATATATATATATATATATATATATATATATATATTCTATCTTCATGTCAAAGGGGTATAATACAAGTAAAATAGCTTTTGTTGAAAAGGTGTTGTCAAATTGACGGCTATACAATGTGAAACGCAGCCTGAAGTAGATAGTTCAGGACCCTGGACAGCTACAAAATGCATTTACAGCTTGAGGCAGACTTTTCAGGACCACGGACAGCTACCACATGCAGGTGAAGCTTACAGGGCAACGGAAAGCCACATTGTGCATGTACAGCTGAAAGGAGATATTCCAGAACCATGGACAGCTACCACATGCAGGTGAAGCTTGAAGTTACAGGGCAACGGAAAGCCACAGTGTGCATGTACAGCTGAAAGGAGATATTCCAGGACCATGGACAGCTACCACATGCAGGTGAAGGTCAGGAAGTGGCCTCAGCTTGTAGAAATAACTATTATCACTTTGGATGTCTCGGATTTAAGGATTTCCCTTTCAGGGAACCATACAAGTAAAGTAGCTCTTGTTGCAATGTGTGTGATATGTAGTTCTATTATTACTGGACTACTGCTGCAACTGTAGAGAAAAAGTCTATCCATTAGGAAGACAACAATGTGGTGAAGATAACACGCTATTATATCAACAGAAGATACTGAAAATGTTGCAAAAGACAAAGCGGTTTGAACTGTTCACATCCATATTGAGTGAACAGTGAAGGCGAAGGTTGCTAAAAGGTGACGGCTTGAATTCATTTCAGGACCAGGGACAGCTCAAACGAGATGTGTTCTGACTATGGACAGCTAAGGCGTGTAGGTGGAAGTCGGTAGGTGGCTACAGCTTGTAGACGTTTCAGGACCAAGGACAGCTACACCATGCAGTTACAGCTTGAAGAAGACATGCTAGCACCATGGACAGCTCAGTAAGTTGTTACAGCTTGTAGATGTTTCAGGACCAAGGACAGCTACACCATGCAGTTACAGCTTGAAGAAGACATGCTAGCACCATGGACAGCTCAGTAAGTTGTTACAGCTTGTAGACGTTTCAGGACCAAGGACAGCTACACCATGCAGTTACAGCTTGAAGAAGACATGCTAGCACCATGGACAGCTCAGTAAGTTGTTACAGCTTGTAGGCGTTTCAGGACCAAGGACAGCTACACCATGCAGTTACAGCTTGAAGTAGACATGCTAGCAGTATGGACAGTTCAGTAAGTTGTTGCAGCTTGTAGACGTTTCAGGACCAAGGACAGCTACACCATGCAGTTACAGCTTGAAGTAGACATGCTAGCACCATGGACAGCTCAGTAAGTTGTTACAGCTTGTAGACGTTTCAGGCCCGGGGGGGTAGCTCAGCGTGTTACCGTTGCCGCAGTAACCAGCGATCCCACTTCGATATCACACACAGCTCAGTGCAATCACTGACTGGCAACATCTTTCCCAGCTGTCTTAATTCCATCTGTGCTACAACTTTAATGAATGCAGTTTGCTTTGAGGTGTGATTGGTTACACTTTCAGACTTCCCTGACTTCTTGTCAGTCGAGGTGCTAACTGACTCTGATGTAGTAATAATAATAATTTGCACTGATTATTTAATCTAAGGGTCCAGGCTCACTATGCATTCTCAATCTAACAGTTTACTAAGTATTGCAGCAGATCTAAGTCAAGATACAAATATGAAAGCAAGCCGTTCCTTTCTCTTGCACCCCTTTCTTATGTAATGCATAAAATCAGGACACCACTCCATCTCATTAAATTGTGAAAATGAGTAATGTGCGATTACACTGCCCTACGGGTGATGTCAGAATGGACATGTCGGTGCTACATTGCTGCAAATTCATATTCAATCAAAGAGTGAAAACCCATGCAATTACAGTCCAAACACAAAGTGCTGTATGGTCTTAGAGGCTCAGTGTAACCCCTGGATGTATAACAGAGCTTGGCCATCTCAAGATACACCTTTCTCTGGCATGTTGTTTGAGGATATTTTGTTTACGCGTCCAAATAAAGTAGGTGTCCTTGCTTCACGCACCTGTTTATCCACGGAGGCCATTGTCTTGCTCAGGTTCTTGCAGAGAGGCGGCGTTAACATTTTGGATTTGGTGTCGACTCCCTTTAGTCACATTGCCGACAGTCATCATCAACGGCAGTGAAATAATTTGTTCCCAATGATGACCCTTTCCTCACAGCACTGCCTGTAAAGGGGAGGCTCTCTGTCGATCTAATTGGTTGAACGGTGTAGAGTTGTAATCACCAGGATGAGCAGTTCATCGGTGATGAACAGTGTTGGGTTTTTTTTTTTTGAGCAGCAGAGAGGACTGAAAAACTGACTAGATTAAATGGTGCATTTAATTAAGAAGCTTGGGATCAGGAAGTCAGAGATCAGTCTTGGTCCATGCCAACAGTAGCTACATTTAGCCTAGCTTGTTAGCGCGGGCCATCTGTTCACACACAGATTAACGCTGCACAGCAGGCGCTAGCCACGGGTACACTCTCCGGTTCAGTACTGTATGGGCTGCTTTTCGGTAGATCGTATTTCCACGGAAAGTGGTTGAGTCTCGTGATCCAAAACATGACGGGGGTTACACTGCTGGTGTGTGGGGTTTCTTCTTTAGTCAATTATCTTGGAACTCAATTAAAACCACAAGCAGGGTGTTACTCTCACACCTTTTTTATTTCACCTCCATGTAAGAGATACTGCGTGTCTCATTAAACTAACCATATGTCAGCACTAATTTTACCTGTCAGTCATGTCAGCAGCGAGGAGATGCTTTTTTTAAGGTGTGTTAAAATGGAAAAAAAAAAAACATCCTGAAACATCCTTTCAATCTCTAACCGATGAACACGTCTTATATGAGTGCTCTGATGTCCTTCTCTGCAATGTTCAAGGTAAAACAAAAAGCTGTGACACTGTCTATGTTAACTTACGTTAATTAACTAAATTCAAAATTTTGTTTTCGATTTTACTTAAAGTTACACATCATCATTAACAGTGTTTTAGTGTGTCTCTGCTTTTACATCACTTCTACGGTAGGCGGCCTACTCTGGCTAGTTGAGGCTTAGCCATCTGCTTTACAGGCAGGGATCACTTCCAAATCACTGCATCTCATTTAGCTAGCTTTTACACCAAATACTATAAAAAAACAGCCATCCAATCTGAGCTTTTGGCAGCATTTTTTATTCTTTTTTTTATTTTATTATTTCTTATTCTTTTTACTTGGCACTAACCTGAGCTCAGCAAGCTGCTGCTCACCAACAAACACTCCAAAATCTGATGGCTTGATACGTTTGGCTGAAGGATACTGACACGGCCGTTGCCAGTGATTCCAGGGACGAGGAGAGGATACTCTTATAATATTGAGCCCAGTTGATTATGTCTTCATAAAAACAGCAATATTTGAGCAGACTGAATGGAAGTGAATTCCAGCTGTTTGTTTGAGGATGACATTAGATGAGAAATAACCGCTGCAACATATCTTCAAATGAGAGAACGCAATATCAGAGTAAAAGACTGTGGATGGGTCCAGATATGAAGTACTTTCATGCAGGCATTGGGTCCCAAATACCAGCACTCGAGACAACTTCAATGTAATGATCCTGGTGGCAACGGTTTCCTTGGAAATCCTGTTTATTTTTTTTTTTGTTGCGCCGTTACTGTCAAGCCTTGGAAACGAGTCCTCACGCAAAGATGCGTCAGAGCCTTTTCTTTTGTGATTTCCTCTAAGCAGAGATGCTTTTTTTGAGAAGGCCTTCTACTTAAGAACTGTTACTAGTCATATCACACAGGAGCACACTGTGTCGCATATCACAGGCGGTGCTAAGGGGCTTCCTAGGACTGTTCAGTAATCCTTCCATGTTTAATCCCCTGGTCCCTGATGACCAGATAACAGCAGACATTTTAATTTGCTTCATGTGGTATACAGTGAATGGAGAGCTTGACCTTTGACCTCTTTTTTGATTGTACTACATGGGTCCTTTAAATCCATTTAAGATGCTGAGTATCATTTGAAAGTAGGTTACTATACAGATGAAATAAAACAAAAAAAAATCCAGAGTCTATGTTTATTTGAAAATTAAGAATTAAAGGTACCATATGGCATTTATTTTAATAAACAAAGAAAATCACTGAATTAAACATGATCTTTTACCCTGCGATATCAAGTAGTTGCCAAGACTACCCACTCATCAAATTAAGCATAGAACATGCTGACAAGTGAACGTGTATTGTAAGTAAAAAGCAGTGGGCCAAGAACACCGGGTTGGTGGCCTGTAATAAGAAAAGGCCATTTGGTTTTATGAGCTCATAATAATGAGAAAGTCCTTTATCAGTAGAATACCAACAATAGCAGTAAAAAGCAGAGGAGGGCAAATTACAATTAGTCATTTGTCACAATAATTACTCCTTAATGTGCTCGGTTAAACTGAGGTGTGTAAAGCAATGTGAACTAACCATGTTCGCTTATTGAAAACTTATTATATGACTGCATTTTATCAAAGCAAATATCTAATGAAATATCTCCCCAACATGAGTCAAATTAATGCAAAACACCAAATTATCTCCATTCAGTCCACTTCTGTAAATCAATGGGACACACTCAAGTAACAGTGTGTGTGTGTGTGTGTGTGTTCGTGTGCACGCATATCAACACCCTTAGGGGCTGTTAGTCAGTTATTAAATGTAAATTGTGTTTGCTTTTGTCCATATGCTCTATATACATATATATATATATATATATATATATATATATATATATATATATATATATATATATATATGTATATTTATATATATATATATATATATATATATATATATATATATATATATATATATATATGTATATTTATATATATATATATATATATATATATATATATATATATATATGTATATATATATATATATATATATTTATATGCGTGCCCACCATTGTCTTTAAGCAGTATTAGCCTCCCTCGACCTTTGCTGTGCAAACAGCAAACAAAATGTGTGCTTTATCTTCCCCACATTAGAACGATAGGGTTCAGGTTGAAAATTGGCAGCGTGGCCCTTTAAGCCGGTATCTTGACTTACGATCCACTTATCTAACGGTATCTGCAGCGCACTGTACGTCGCTGAGCAGAAACAGATGGAAACGCCGTGATTAATAGATAAGACGCAGAGAGTAGGAGTGTGGATTCATAAAACACGAAACACTACGAGAGCTACCAAGTACAGCATGCACACAAAATACCTACTTATATAGACACACACACACACACACACACACACACACACACACACAACTCAGCAAGTGGGCCGATAAAAGGATGTACAACATCACCGCAGCTGCCCACTGAGAACTACAGCGAAAGCGTGGCTCAACCATTTACCAGCACCTTGTTGGCACATTTACAAGAGATGAACTGGGCATAGTGAGACATCCACACAAATATCAACGTATACATAACAGTTCCCGGGATGTGGTCGATGCTGCGTAATATTATAACGTTATTGTAAGGCTGAGAATCATTTATTTGCAACATTTCAGGAGATGTTTTGTGGAGGAAAGGAATCTCTCGTCTATGACCTCAGCCTTGATCGCAGCTGGGTGTGGTCAGGAATAACACAACAGACCAATATGAATTGCACTATAGTACAAAACTGCATTACCACTGCGCAAACAAAGAGCATGCAATCACCACTAGTTGACGGAGGACATACGATTATTCAATTTAGCCTTTAAAGAACTTAACTTAACAGCGTCTTGAATCCTCTTTTTCTTGACCCCGAGAGGTTTAACTCCTCAGCTCGATGCCGGCGACGTAGAGGCGTTGTGCATTTGTGTGACATCTACATGGAATATAAGTGCTAGACTTAATAGATTAATTAGGACTGAGGTGGTAAAAAAAAAAAAAAAAGAAGTAATAACTGAAAGTTTCAAAGTCCTCAACGGAATCAGAATGTGTGTTGTCAGCAGGAAGCTCATTCCAGAGGAAATCACAAATACATTGTGCAGAAACCACCGAGATAACATTAAAGTCCAGCAGTGCATTTTTTATTGCGCTTTATATTGGGCCGACACACCAGGAGTTGCAGCGCTCGAGAAATTTGCTTGGCAATACTGAATGCACAGCAGCCCGTGTCAGAGGGAGCCCTGTGCTGGTGGCTTTTTTTTTTTTTTTTTTGCAAGGTGTGGGCTTTCAGTCCAGGTACACAGAGCAGCATGCAGTGAGTCACAGCCTGTGACCCAGTTGAGCTTTGTCGCTCAGCATGACCTCATTCTGACTGCGCGGTTAAACAAATCTGATGCCGCTGCAGCCGGGTTGTTTTTTTTTCCCATCGGGCACATCACGCCAAAAACCTACTTGAGCGGTCCAGATACATTTTGCTGGATTTAAAGTGTATCTCACTGGATTTAAAAAAAAAAAAAAGCACCCTTGCCACTTCCAAGGCTAGCAATGTGTATGACTGCAGTCATGTCAGGAGGCTGTGATTTGCAACAACGTGTTAATAATCAACACTCGGGCTCGGAATCGGAAACACTGAGAAATGACAGCGACACGGCGCGTGATCTCAGGTGATGTCGAGCTTACGGACAATGGGCTAGTTGGCCTTAATCCTGCGTCAGCACAGCTCTATGTGTGTGTGTGTGTGTGTGTGTGTGTGTGTGTGTGGTTGTTTTAGATGTGTCATTTGTAGCACGTTAACAAGCATGCACAAGACCACACACACACACACACAGTGTGTGGTGCGATAAGCTCGTTAGCAGGGCTTTGGCTCAAAGGAAATATGTGATTGCACAGTATGAAGGCAGGGTTTGTTTCTGTGTGTGTGTGTGTGTGTGTGTGTGTGTGTGTGTGTGTGTGTAGGTAGGTGGTCAGGGGAACGAGTGAATTGTGAGGGACCTTTTTCCTTATTTGCCTTTGCAAACAGGTAGCCAGGCAATTCTTTTGACAGCTACCGACCCGGTTTGGATTCCAAGACGACGTTAGTATTCCGTAGGCAACACTGTCATTAATCTACCTTGTTTACATCTCGCTAATCTTCTTTAATCTGATACGAGGCCGATCCCAGGCATGAGCACATGCTTTGCTAATAACCGATTGGTAATAAAACACGGAGAGAGCAGTGCGGCCTTTCCGAACACCTCTCCGTAAGGACCCGGCTGCCGTCCAAACAGCTGGCTAACAGGGGTGCAGCTGTTTAAGTGCCAGGGCGCACCTGACACGCCTGGGAACGGCTAAGTTGTGGCTCGTTATGCAGTCACTGTTGGTGGAAAAGGTTACATCCATTAGTCAACTATAGCTGAGTGATAACAACACCCCGACGGCAGTCAGAAAAAAAAAAAATAGCATCAAATGTTTTAGTGTTGAAACACATAGGAGAGAGTATCACTGGGAGAGAGTATTCAGGGATGGAATATATCAATAGAGGAAGGAGAAAAAAAAGATGCCATCCAAAATAATAATGCACTAGACTTTTACTTTCAGGGAGAAAAACTCATTAATTTATTCAACAAATAAGATCAGTGTATATGACTGAATAGTGGCTACTCCCCCCCCCCCCCCCCCCCCCCCCCCACACACACACACACACACACACACACACACTGGCTGGCTGCTCTATATCCTCTAGGAAGGCTCTGATTAGCTTTAGATGAAAACATAAAACAGTGCACTTTATTGCTTACAGTCCTCAAGAACCCTTTTATTCATAATAATCATTGGGGACCAACCAACATCTCTAACTGCCCCCCCCCCCCCCACACACACACACACACTCACCCTTTCAAAGCAGTCTAGAACGGGGCCTGATCTGATCTTCTTTATCATCCGACCTCGTACTTCAGGAACCCGGGAGAGATGTTGGCGACACAACAGTGCCAGCAATCCTCGTGGACCAGCTTTAATCTTGCGATAAGCCACCGTTGAGTACCGACACCACACTTTGTTGATTATGAATAAAGTAAATCGAAAATTCTTTATTTTCCACTGATTTCTCTAGTTTCCTGTCGTATCAACGTGCGGAAGTTTGTTTGAGTAAACCTGTTTTCATAGTGACACGTTCTTTCTCTTAAGTACTCTGGCTGCTAAATTCTGCGTCTATTTCTAATCTCCTGTCTTTGCTTTGATATGTGAGACGTGTCGTCTTTGCCTTTTATAACGGAATGTTTCACAGTGTTTCGTGTGTTTCTTCACGAGTGTGTTTGCTCATGTATGTGTGTGTGCGTGTGTGTGCGATCGTTATGTCGCGATCTGAAGCCATCTGGGTTGGCTGGCTCATTTGCGTATCGTGTGTGAACCATGATACATATTCATGACCAGGGTCTAAACTGGTATGAATATTCAGATTGCCTGCAGGCCGTAGACGGGCGGAGTGGCTGTGATTCCAATCAGCAGAACAGAAACTAACTCAACCTTTTGTTTGGTGGACGAAGAACACTCGGCGAGTGCCGTGGGCCCCTTGGTTACGCTTGGTGAGCTCCATATGTGTGTGGATTTGCCTTTGTCATACGGCGGCCATGTTTGATGCACATCGTCTCATTCTTGGGAAACGGCGCCAGCGAGACGGAGAGGCAGATGGAGACGGAAAACAAACTCAACTTGTGTTTGGACAAAAAAAAATAAATTACTTTTTGACGTGAGTGGGAAGCTGCGGGGCAAACTATTCACCAACGTCCAATTCAGAAGCTGCAGCAGCAGGACCCAAAGAAATAACGATGGCGTTGAGCCAACGTGTTGGCTGATGTGTGACACCGTCAAACCGACGAGGAGGAATTCTTGATTTCTTTGTTAACACCATGAATCGCTTCTTCGACAGTTTACTTGCTAGAACTACTGTTAAGTCATGTGAACTGTTAGAACTGCCGCTGCAGCTGCTAGGCAGGGTGTAAATCATCCAAAGTGATCAGGTTAGTTGGAATGCACGTTCACTGCGTTGAGTAAATCACAGCTGCTGTTATGTTTCCTTCCTCTTGCCGTGGCCTGTGATTTGGACCGTGACCAGTTCCGCCTATCACGGCGATATCAAAGGGGCATTTGGGTTTATGTTTCATGTCGTTTGATTTTTATCCAACGTGGCGGACGCGGCTCTGTCTTTGATGCGTTGCCTCTGTTTCTTCCCGACTTTGGATCCGTTGCCTTTGTGATGGTCCTCGGTGAAATGGGAAATGACAAACGTGATAATTATGGTGATAAATGTGTGCGGAAATAGCAGCAAGCGATGTTGGCAGGTAAGATGTCACTCAGACGCGCATGTAAATTAATGCGCCGTAAAAACAAAAGCATGTGGCTTTTGCAGTCACCCCTTTCGAAAAACACATCGCTTTGAAGTGTGAACCTGGGCCCTCAAGTGTGCCCTGGAGGCCCCTGGAGGCCCCGCACTCCCATTGGACCACGCCTTTAGCCGTGCAAAATAATACAAAGACACACAGACGCTGTGTGGATTATATTAAACTTAAGTAGATCTTAACATAAAAGCCAGATTTCATCAAAGGGAAGAAACTAGTGGAGCTGAGGTGGAACCACCACGGCTGACTCTAATAGGCTCACGCAGCTGTCAATCAAGCAATCCCTAATATTTGCATCATATCAAACCATGATGCATTCACAGTGATTAATTCACTTTCTATACACTGCATGGTCGACTAAGATTGGTACAGAAGTGAAACGTTAAGGATCATAACTTTGATATGTAATTATTCGGAAAAAACAGCTTCCAAGACACACATTGTAGGGAAAAAAACATAACTTCTGAAGAAAACGTATGAATTCAATACTAGTAGTGAGCGTCTTCTTTCTTATTCTAGTTGATGTTTTGAATATAAAAGGGGAATGAGTGAGGAAGACAGAGATAAAGAGAAGACATCAGTATTCAGGAGAGAGGGTTTAGGAAGTGGCAAACTATAATGATCTCTCATCTTCAATAATACACACTCACACACACGCGGCATTGTTTTCAAGGGGTTGTGTTGAATGCTGATAAAAAATGGTAATTTGAGATGCTCGGAGAAGCACACATTTTTGCTCAGACACACCGCAAACGCACTTAGACATGCTCTACCAAAAGGCTGATACTCTTTCTTATACTGTCACGCTACGGCTTCTAAAACGCTATGCGCCCATATTTGCGAGCGCACAACATAAACAAAGGACACACACATTTACTAGCGTGCAGAATGCACACTCTTGATTTTTCTCCCTTGCCTGACAGAGACGTCTATTCAAAGAGCAAAAAAAAAGAAAAAGCCTTTGATGCGGGAACAATAGGTTGTTGTCGATAAATGTGGCGCGAGCGTGAACGTGTGTTTAAACGGAGTGAAAGTGGAGGAATCTGGAATTAGTTTGACTTCACTCAACCGCACAACTTCTGCTCACGTGCGCGCTCACGTGCACGCACGCTATCCCAAGTGCCTTAACGGAAAACACTATGGGGGAGAACAAAGAGCCTCCTTGAAGAACAGACATGAATTATTCACTCCATCAGATAAGAGGACAGAGAGGGAATGAGGGAGAGCGACATAGCGTGAGAGACGGGGAGAAAGAGAGAGAGAGAGAGAGAGAGAGAGAGAGAGAGTGATGGACATGCAGCGTGGGTGATGGGAAGAAAGAGACAGATGGATGGATCGACAGGGACAGAAGGGTACGGTATTGTGTTAGCAGTAACGACGACGGAGACGGTCCTCGAGACATTTCAGATCAAGGATCTCAGCGTGCCCCCCCCCCCCCCATCTACTAAACCACGTCTCAAAACCCACAGGGTGTACAAATATTAAACAGACCAAAATAAATAAATAAAACAACTCAACCACCATCCAAATACACGGCGTTACTTATCTGTGGACAGCTTTTTTTTTTTTTTCTACCTGAAGGGAAGCGTTTATCCTGTGACAATCCACAACCAGCAGCGGCTTAGCTGCAGCGTCGGCACTGCTTTCCACTTAGATACGCTTTATCAGATCCGAGCGTTGCTCCCGCTGCTAGTAATGCAGCGATACTGTACAGCACTTCAGTAACAGCAGACAACCCCGGCGCTTTATCCAATATGAGGAAAACCAGTGAGTGGCATCGCCAATGCGCTCTATCAGCTGCGAACATCTGTGGTAATCTTAAATGTAGTGCTCCCCCACATCACATGGTATATCCCTTTAAGTCATACTTTTAGTAAAGTAAAGGACCTGTACAAATACATTGTACTTAAACCTGTATTAAAGTGCAGTATGCGTACGCCGTGTTGTACCACGACACGGAGGCTCCTTTATCCGAACTGTTTACCAGAGGGCACTCAGAATATCAATCAGAGCGTTCTGCTAAAAGGAAACTCAATGAAATAGCTTACAGTAGCTGAGACTGTACAACAATGCACCTCAGACAGTCTGTCAGACTCCGCTTTGGCTCCATAGGGTCCAGGTAGTTGGTCCTCCGCCTGCACAAAGCTATATATATATATATATATATATATATATATATAGAGCAATATGCTTCTAATAACTTAAATATTATCTTATTTACCTGTTGTGTCTTCTTAGCTGGTTTGATAATGTTAGCTGCTACCAACCCCACATTTAAGGATCGTCTAATTTATTTAGAGTTGAAAGGAGCTTCACTGTGAGCACAGGACTCCTGTTGTTGCTGTGATCAGACACCTGGATTGAGTAATTACCAAAGTAAATGTGTCAAGAAGTTATATGATCAGCGTGTATGTTTACACTTTAGTCTGTTTGTATTGCGTACTTAGGAAAAAAAATATGCTGGACAGGCTTTCTTTTTGAGAGATTTTGGTGTTTCTTGACCTTGCTTTTCTATAACTTACAGACCTGAATGCTTTTGATTTCATAGTATATCTGTGCTGATCTCTAACCTGTGAGCTGATGGTGTATTATCTCTAAGTGCCGCGCAGGTTGCACCTCTAATTCATGTAAACATGGAGCGTTTTACCCAGGCTGTGAAAGGCTTAAGCAGCGTAGTCCTCTTGTACTACTTGTAGCAATCACCGGGAGGAAGACAGAGAAAAGTGAGTGAGATAAAAAACGGATTAAAGGACGAACAACTGCAAGGGAAAACTTTGCCGTCTCATCCGTTATTCAATTGCCGAGATAAGAATGAGAGACAGACACGCGGGCTGAAAAAAAAAAAAGGAAGGGAGACGAAATGCTGGAGTGATTGCAGAGCCAGATTGAATTTCATCATTTATTCAATAGTTCAGGAGAAGATAGAGAAAGGCAGGGAGGTAAAGTGAGAGTGAGAGTGAAAGGGCCTAAGAGGCTTTGAAAGACCCTGTAAGAAGTTTATTATCAGGTTTCCTAATCTTCTCCCTCCATTTCATCCCTCGATCAGCTCCGCAGCTGGCAGCCGGTCACTTGGGAAGGCGGGCCCTACGGTACTACGATGAGGTAATTTGAATTCACTTGTGCCATTTCTGTCCGTTATTACACTAAACCCAATTTGTGCTGGGCTGACACAAAAAGGAAGCTTTTTTTTTTTTTTTTTACAAGTTACAGAAAGAGGTTTGTAGAGAGTACGCTTTGCAGTCAACAATGATGGATTGGGACATTGTACAGGACCATAAAGGACACACATTCTTTTGTTCTTCAGGAATTCAATTCAGTTAACTCAGTCAGAATGAAACATTAGGCTTCTGCCTTAAACTTGTCACACTTAATCACCATGTGACTAATACAAATATATAACTTTTATTTTAGAAATCAGTTCTTATTGCTTTGTGGATATATATATATATATATATATATATATATATATATATATATATATATATATATATTCAGAAGACAGATTACTTGTGCTTGCTGCTTAAACTTTGCAGTTGAAATATTTGGAAAAAGCTGAAACATTGAAACAGTTGAAGTTGTAGTTAAAGTGACAGTGTAAAAACAATTACTGAAAGAAGCTGAAGTGTCGATTGAAAGGGAAGTGCTGAAGAGCGAAACATCGTCAAAGTGTTAATAAGAGCCGGATGTATCAGTTGAAGTGGACGTCCTGAAAGAAACAAATGCCAGTTCGAGTGTATGTACTGAACGATGTCAGCTGGAGTGTAAGCACTAAAGCAAGTTGTGTGTAAACTGTGGAAGTTGTGTGAAGAAATGCCACCTGAAAGGGTCTGAAGCGTCACTTGAAGTGTTCACATTAAACGGAGTCGAAATGTCAGTTGGAGTGTAAGTACTAAAGTTGGAGCAAGTTGCGTGTAAACTGTGGACGTTGTGTGAATAAATGACACCTGGAAGGGTCTGAAGTGTCAGTTGAATCGTAAACATTAAAAGGAGTTGAAATGTCAGTTGCAGAGAGCAGGTGACCTTAGTTAACAAATAAGGGTCGCAGTTAAACTGTCTGTTGACATGTGAATGCTGAAATCAGTTGAAGTGTCATTTGGAGGAGTTGACACATCAGTTAACGTCTTACATTTGTATTAAAGGATTTAACAAAAGCGTGCTAATTGTGAATATGGGAAGAAGTTTAACTATTTTTCAATGTCTAATAATCTCAAGCTGTTATTTTATTTATTTATTTGTCATGGCGATTTTGAAACACCTTGAACAACATAGCAGCGACTCTATGCTAAAAAAAAAAATATCGTGACTGACGTCAACCGGCGTTTCATGGTCCGTATGCCTGATGTGTTTTTTTTCAAGTAGCTTTTTTGATAAGATGGCGATGCCAACATGTGGCCATCTGTGTCAGCTGGCGCCCCAGGGTGACACTCCAAAGGTCCCGCCTGAATAATGTGCCTGGGTTTCTAATTTGTCTCCAAACCTGCGGTGAAGCCAGCTACTTGTTACCTGTTAGCAGCTGTTCCCCCCAGAATGACAAGAACCCAGTGCAACACTGCAAAGACACCTGGTCACACCCCCCCAACACACACACACACACACACACACACACATGCACACACTGGGCCAAGCTTCCAGATGCTATCCAGACAAGGTAATTGAGCGGAGGAATTGATGGACGCAAGGACAGAGAACAGCGAGGGTAAAGGACAGAGACGACAGTGTGAAAGAGACGAAACAGAGGTGCTTGCTAAGTCTCAGGGGAAGGGAGGTTCTAATGTGAAGAGGGGGGGGGGGGGGACACGAGAAAGCCATATTTGAAAAAGTGCGATAGGATGAAAGAAGGGATGGAGTGGCAGAGGAGAGGAAGCGGAGGGATAATCACGTGGGATGGGTCGGATACATGGAGAGAAGGGTTTGGGAGGAGGAGGAGGAGGAGGAGGAGAGGACAAATAGAGGCACGTAGACGAAGAAGGACTGCAGGAACGACACAAGAGGGGTCGACGGAAGAGAGAGGACGACGAGGAGACGTTTATTGGCAGAATACTGCAAGATGACTTTTATTAATAGCACATTTATGAGTTTCACTTCAGGATTGATTTGACATTTTTTTTGCGAATTACGCTTATTCGATTTCTTGCCATGAGGCAGACGAGAAGATTGATACGGCCGTTCGGCTGGATGCTAGTCACCAAGAAGCTAGGCAGGCTAAAGGCTAAGCTAAGCTAAGCCAATCGCCGCTTGGCTCTAGTTCCGCTCACAGATTGATATTTAACTCTCTGCAAACTGTGCATCACAGTTAAAAGGCTCGATAACCACCTGGGTGGGTTTCCTACCTTGACAGTCCAAGCAATCGTTTGATTTTATCTGGTTGTTTCTGATTATTTTTTAGTTTTTACTGTTTCTTTGTTACCCTGGCATGGCAACTGAAGTTCTGTTCTGCTGGTTGATCCCAGTAATTGTCAGAAATGTTACCTTGTGAAATGGTGGCCCCTGGTAACAAGCTATTTGATTGCTTCCAAACAGCTTTGTCTGCTCCCTCCTTCTCTCTCCTTATTCCCCATTTCTCTCCGTGAAAAGCTCTCTCATTGTCTCTCTCTCATCTCTTTTACTCTTGGATCAGCAATACTCAACACTACAATTTCATATTTGTCTCAATTCCAAAGATATTACGCACTCACACACACTCACACACACACACTCACACACACACACACACACACACACACACACACACACACACACACACACACACACACACACATACATTAGCCAGAGCGTTTAAATGCTGCTTGTATTGCTCAATTCAGTTCACAGTGGGCAAGCTGGGAGCAGCTTCACAGCCAATTCTCTAAATACCCCTGCTGTGTGTGCGTGTGTGTGTGTGTGTGTGTGTGTGTGTGTGTGTGTGTGTGTGTGTGTGTGTGTGTGTGTGTGTGTGTGTGTGACTGTTTGCTGATGGGAATAATGCAGTGGGTTAACTTTGCCAGCAAGCCTCTTCTTTTCGATTATAATGACGGCAACAGAGACACGGACAGACAGACACGGAGACAGTGAAGGACAGAGTGTAATAGTGGGTTTATTGTGCTTTTCAGTAGAGATCTTTTGCTCACATGGGAGTGAGAGAGCACCAGAAATACTCGGGCAACGGGATCGACTGTGAAGTAGCTCTGCTTCCCTTCATACTTACAACACACACACACACACACACACACACACACACACACACACAGACGCATGAGTGCACACACATAGAAACTGACTTGCACACAAGGCAATTCGTTACCTCCCTTGTTAGAATAAATTATTAAATGCGCCCCCGCCTGGTAATTTTATCTTGATTTGGGGTGGAGAATCTGATAGAAAATAACAAATTGCCTCCCCAACGATTCCCATGGTTCAGTCTGAATACATCTCCCATTGAGTGTGAGCACACGCAAACACATGAGCATCCCATCTCAGTCTTGGCAGTGAGCCCTGCCTCTGTGTTCCTTGACAAACTAGGGGCATAATAATAGATCCCACCATAACACCAGCACACACACACACACACACACACACACACACACACTAAGACAACAAGGTAAAACACACAAGCGAGGAGGCATAATTGAGATGTTTCGACGTGAGACGGAGGGAATCGGCGCATGGTGCAAATCCAGACAAACAAACAACTCATACAGACGCGACACAATCACACGCTAATTTACAGAGGCTTCTAGTGATTAGAACCATGGGGAAATGCCCCATGTTTTACGGGTGTTCACAATTTCTCAGCATTTAATAAAACAAATGCAAGTTATAATATCTAGTACTTTCCTAACAAACGGAAGGTAACAAATGTCTTGTTTGTTTTGTTTTTTTACTTTTTCCACCCCTGCATCCTAGTGAAATTGAAATTATTCTCAGTCACTCAAAGATTCCATGAAATGAATTACTAGTACTGGCACAGGTTACTGTATGAAGGACGATGTTTGAAATGAATATGATTAGTATTCATGCGGTGTCCTCTGTGGCTCTGGAGAAGCTTTGTTGAATCTGAGAAGATAACCTTGATCTATATGTATATAACGAAAAGCCTGTGTTACAAACTGGAGCTTTGGCGTTTTTTTTTTTTACATACACATGTATTCTATTGGTTTGCCTCAAATGCGCCGTTTAGTCACATTTCCTTCCATTATGCTGCCATCAATAGAGGCCAGATTTCACACACGTTGCCAGTCGCGTATTTAACGCCAAACTGGACCGAACACGGGCCTGAATAATGTACGTGTTTTTCACAGCCTTTGCTTTGTCACCGGACTGCAACTGTAGCTCGTCAGTATATTTGTCATTTGTCTGAGTAAGGTGTTAAGTTAAGTAAGTTCAGTGTTCTTTTCCAGCACAGTCGTGCCTCACGTTCATTCACAGTTACAGACATTCAGCCCGACAGATTTCTACTGTCAGCTACTGGGAACTTCCCAGTGCAGCCAGACCTTTACGCTCATCTGATGACTTTGTTGAAATATCTTGCTCTGAGGCTTCTTCACAGTAAATGTTTACAGTTCCACAACCTGCTGAGGATTTTAAAGTGTGTTCATTCCTTAAATAAACCTGCATTAGATCCATAGCGTCACTTGTTAAAACTGTTAGAATGTTGAAGTGATACGACGATGATCTCTGGGTGGCCTCACACCCTTTTTTTATTGAGTCTTAATGATTTTATCATCACTCCCCACAGATAATAATGGGATAAATGGAGAGAAAGGAGAGCAATAACATTGTGTGTATGTAAAGTTGACAGGTGTTAGACTCACAGGGTCATTAGCGCCATAATCACCCAGTAATGACATACTGGGAGAAGTGGGAACTGAACACTCCCCACGCTCTTTTTTTTTTTTCTTCCTCTCTCCGTGTCTCGCTACCTCTCCAGTTTGACCTTGCAGCAATCAATCAGTATGCAGCCGATTCATCGCCGATCGCAAACTGTGTGTGTGTGTGTGTGTGTGTGTGTGTGTGTGTGTGTGTGCGCGCGCCCCGCTGTCTTTGCGTGAAATGAAATGAGATTAGCTCGAGACACCGTTTGGCAGTCGCGATCGTGAGCTGCGTGCCAGCGCCCTGTTTGAAAGTGTGCGTTCAGGTCCGTGCGTGACGAGTCAAGGGGAAAGCGGTTGTGACATGTGGCATGCTTGGTGAGCAGCGGCGTGACAGTATGTCGCAGGGAAGCGACACACACACACACACACACACACACACACACACACACACACACACACACACACACACACGGAACAACCTGTCACCGTTGCATTAGAAGCTTTTAGCACTTCTTAGGATAGCAGTCTTCCTTGAGACCGTGAAAAGACACATCACACACACATCACACACTGGGGAGCAGAGATGGATTTGAAGTTGGAAAACATGTTTTTGATCAGATCAGGTTTCTGGTTTGAGGATCTGGACTGCATTCGGTCACGGAGTGACAGAACTCTTTTTGCTGCAGTGGGATCCACGTGAGGCTAGAAAACAGCGTGTTCTTCAGGCTGAACTTCTATCTTCTAACTATCTAGTAAATGTCCATTTCTTTTCTACTCTATATTTCCTATAAGACGTGAGGGGGGCTTCATATTATCTCATCTGCTATTGTCACTTCATGGCCACCAACTCATCCTTTGGTTCGACAGCCGCACACACATTACTCTGCATACAGAGACCCCGTTCATACACTCAACCATGTTTGGACAAAGGACCAACTGGGACTGAACACTGGAAATGATGGTGGACAGTGGTTGACGTGATCACTAAGCTTACGCCAAATCCATATTAAAACCCGCAACCTCTGCAGAAACAAGATGTGAACACAGCATTGATCATAATCTTTGAGGTTAATGTAGCAAACAGTTGCTTATCTACACATCCAGCAGCTATGGAGCAACTTTGAAGTCCAATATTGTTCTTTCTTTTAGCTTTGTTTTTGGTCTCTACCGACTCCTGAGGTTAATACGTCTCTCTTCAGGTGCTAAATGTTCACCAGCTACTCTCTGACTGTTCTGTTCGGTGATGACCAGTTAATGAAACAGCGGCCTGCTGCGACTGAAAACAACACTCTGAGAGCGGTGACAGCGAACCAAAACAGTGAGGTTGTGGACTGAACAGCTGAACAATGAGACGAAATCCTCTCTGATCTCTCTCTCTATTATTATTAAGGACTATCACTTACTCTTGCAATGACTTCAGGGATTCGTTTGATAGGAATACAGACCACTTTGTATCTCTTATTGTTTCAACTTATATAAGGATGCTCCACCTCATCTAACATATGCACACTACCTAAATTTGCTCTAAAAATGGCGACCAAGTCGAGCGTTATTTCCTACAAAGTCGAGCTGTAGCTTTAAGCTGCTTTTTCCGTGGCAGCTCCATTATAATTGTGGGGCTGTCACTTATCGGAAGGTGAAGAGAACCTGATGCATTAAAGGTATAATTATGTAGTCGCACTGCACAACGCCCATTTGAATGGTGTTTAATGTTGTTGTTTTTTTGTTTTTTTTAATCGCTGACAGCTCCTTGCATCTGATGCTATTTCGGTTCCGTTCATCGTCTTTTTGCTAACTGTTTGCTAATGATGTGGCTGAAACAAAATGACCTCTCCTATCACATATCCTCATTAACATGCTGCTGCTTTTTGATGAGGGTGTTTTTTTGTTTTTTTTTCATTCTTTTTTCTGCACAGTGATCTGTTTTTTGTAATTACAATCCATCAGCCTCTGGAAACTCTTAAATTGTGACCAGTTAGGAGTGTGCAGGGCATGAACCAGAAAAAAAAAAAAAAAAAAAAAGGCTAAGGAAAGCAAGCCTGCCACTGATGTCAAGTAAGTAGCCTTTAACACAACAGGTCAGACTCAGGGACTGTTCGGATATGCGCGAGTGCGTGTCAGGCAAAGAAATCAAGATTGTGTGGGCGTGTGCATAAATGTTTCTCCGTGTGGGAGAACGCTTGTCAGCAATGAGAGCGATTGTCTTTTTCGCCAGTGGAGAGAAAAGAAAGAGAGGGCCTGAGTGAGGAACCCGGTGTTGTCTGTTTGTGCTTGTGTGTGCACTCTAGTTATTAAAAAGGAGCTGCCCACCGCGGCTGAAGCGCGGAAACAAGCTTCCATGTGCCAGACGGTGGTAAAGTTAGGAATCCGCAGACTCACGAAGGTGAGGCTGGGCTCTCTTTGTATTGTGTGGTTCTTAAAAAAGAGAAGGAGAAATGCTTTTTTTTTTTGTTGAGATTTTAAGAATGCCACGCTGGTGTGAGTCTGCGCAAGCTCACTGTTGTACGTTCAGACGTCGTGACTGAAGTAACTGTCAAGTGATTATTTAATAACGTGCAATTATGCTGCAAGATTTTTTCACCCGGTTCAAAATTAGCTTTAACTTTGATTTTGTATTGTGACGGTGCAATGGGACTGAGAGTGTGTGTGTGTGCGTGTGTGTGTGTGTGTGTTTGTGAGTGTGTGTGTGAGTGTGTGTGCGCACATGCAGCCATGATAGCCTTCACAAAGTAGCAATTAGTTGTACAATATAATGTGCATGAACTGAGCTCTCAATTAGAAGTAGTTCACTTCATTTATTATTCCCATAAAATGTACTGCAGGTGCAAGCACTGTGGAATTGCATGTGTGCGTGTGTGTGTGTGTGTGTGTGTGTGTGTGTGTGTGTGTGTGTGTGTGTGTGTGTGTGTGTGTGTGTGTGTGTGTGTGTTGTTGTTGTTGATATTGTATTTATCGATGTGTGCTTTTTGTTGTCTGTGTTTGTAGCTCTCATATATCACCTCTGGGCTGACTTTGCTAAAGACACCGCTCTGATTAATCACCTATGCACAGAGACACACATAGAATCATAAAAAATATATATATATATCCACAGCCACAAACACACACACACACACACACAAAGAGTGTAATTCAAGGTTATGGTCAAGTTACTTAGTCTTTTCCTCTGAGTACACCAGAAGGTGACATTGTTTTGTGAGCAGGGGAGTGTTTACAGCTTTGTGCTTTTGTGTGTCCGTGAGTGTGTGTGTGTGTGTGTGTGTGTGTGTGTGTGTGTGTGTGTGTGTACTTACTGTACGACATGTGGGCAAAAAAAAACAAACAAAGTCCTGACCAGGTATATGAAGAATGTTGAGTGTGAATGTGTAGTAGGCAGAAGGCAGAGAGGTCAGTAAGCAGTTCTGTAATATTTAGCTAAAAATGAGTCACATCGAATATCCAGAGGCAGCCAAGGAATAAGAGGAAGACGATGAGTTTTTAGCGACAACAATCCAAACGTGCTTTAGGGAGAAAAACAGAGACAAGATGACCTATTTAAAAAAAGACAGCATTCTCTCCCTTGTGTATGATTATCCTGGCTTCGTTAAGGCGCCGAGGCATCCATTGAAGCTGTGTTGACAAATCACAGCATAGTGGGAGAGGCGATCAAACCCCCCCCCCAAAAAAAAACAAAGAAACCCAGTATAACTGGCCTCTAAGTGAGCATCTTGTATCTGTCAAAATGTGACTGCAGGATTACATGATCATTGTAACATTGACTGGGAAGGACTGTATAATTTGACTGGTTTATTTCAATTGTGACCACCAGGGGGCATCTATCAGAATGCACTCCAGTCAAGATGTTCCTTAGAGATGTTTATTGACAGTAGTCAAACAAGCAAGTGTGTGGTTTGGTTATTTGCACGCACACAGTCTTGAAAGTGTAACTCCGAACAGCCACATAACACACTTCAATCTCGGTACAGACACGGCCGTCATTTCGCGCCGCCACTCTCGTCAGAGCCTTTTCACCAACTTACTGCCGGTGGTATTAGTCCGCGAGCAGCTAACTGCCGTCCTCTTCCGCAAGGGGCGTAGTGCGGTTTCTGCTCGGCTGCTTCTCCGAAACTCGTCTATAGAGGTCGTCCTTCGTCACAATCATACTTTCAAAGACCTTTTTAAAAGCCAGTAACAATGACTTATCGCTATGCTGTTAAAAACCAAGAAACTGAAATAAAGTCTTATCTTATGGAGGATTTTGAATAGTGTTGACAACTTTTGGAGCCTTGGATGAACATTAAATCGACTATCGTCAATATTTTTCATATGGGCAATGGATGAAATGACTACATATAATGTGAATGAGGAATGATTGTCACTGCTCCTCTTGTTCACATGTATCGGCCGGCATCAGCAAGCAATATTGAGTAATGAAAGAAAAACGAGGACCGTTGCCTGGCTGCTTTGCTCAGAGGTGGTTGGAGAACAAAACGTAGCTAGAAGGTGAGTCAATCAACTGATAATGAGGCAATCTTGTGCTTACAACTGGTTGCCTAGCCACATAATTTGATGCGGGTTAATAGGCGATAGCATGACTTGACTGGATTTAGCTACATTCAACCAGGTCTTGAAATGTGTCTCCAGATTTTACGATGAATTTCAGTTTTTTTTTATCCAGCTACCCAGCCTTTCTTTCTTTCTTTCGATTGGTAGCCAAAGTTTTTTTTTTTTTTTCTGTTTTGGTGTGTTTGCTGAATATCAGCTGGAGAAACACTGCATATACGCCATTGCCCCAACTTGTGTGACTGGTTATAATAATAAGGAGATTAGATGTAGCGTTAGCTTGGCAGGGAAGGCCTTCTATTATCACCCTACAGAAGAATACAAAAAAAATGAGGAGAAAGCTTCGGGAACTTTTGCATCACAGAGAAAGGAAAACAAAACTGACACCAGGCGACAAAATGAGGAAGCAAATTTGATGTCAGCGAGACAAAGAGATACAAGTCGCAGGCCTTTTAAACGGAGGCACAGTCACTGTCACCCTCGCGAGCCTTCAGCGTCCGCCTCGATGACAGCGCGAGACTGAGCGAGCGGCAGAGAGAGAGAGAGAGAGAGAGAGAGAGAGAGAGAGAGAGAGAGTGTAATGTCATCTCCGAAAGTGAGAGAGGTAAAGGGTACGACCTGTGTATCGCTCACAAGTGCCTGACACGATGACTGTTAACAATGTAATTACATCACTGTCTGGCAGACAGCCCAGCACTGCCTAACCCAATATAATACGACCGGCTTGTGCAAAGTAAAGTCTTACAAGAGACGGGCAGAAGAGACACGGGCAGAAATCCCAGCACTGCCTGAACTAATGCAGACGTGGATGTCTTGCTGTTCTGTGGGTTTTGTACAGTTTATGATCTGGTTCAGGATATTTTTTTGGTTCGCAGAAAACAGTCAGATTATGTTTTGGTTCAGTTACTTTACTTCCAACCCAAAGCTTTGGCTCCAGAACTGGAAACTTTGGGGATTTTGGTCTTAGTTACAACATAGTTGGGATGACCGGAGAGCAGGGCTGCCTTTCAATCAGAGGGTCTGTGGTTCGATCCCCGGCTCCTGCTCTACTAGTCTCATGTCAATGTGTCCTTGAGCAAGACACTTAACCCCAAAATTGCGTAGCTGTGTCTACGGTGTGTAGATAGATACTGAAGATACTGTAAGTCGCTTTGGATAAAAGCGTCTGCTAAATGACCGTAATGTAATAGTTGATAGTGGTCTTGATTGAAAATGGTGTACCCTGAAAAAAAGTCATTATCCAACAATACAGTTTGCATGGCCTCCCTCCATGGGCTCCACCAAAAAGGAATTCATACATTTAAGTTATTGCCGTAGCGAGAGACAGAGAGCGAGCCGTACCCAGCATGCCGCTTGACGGTGTAACAGTGAAGCTTATAGTTAGCGAAAAGTGCGAGCTTTACCCAGCATGCCGCTTGACGGTGTAACAAGTTAACAGGGTTCCCTCTCAATGCATTTTCACAGTGTGCACACAACTAATAAATGTGACTCATGAATCTCAAGAGACAGCACTATGAACGTGCGTGCATGCGTGCAATGTATCTATGTTTATATGAATGTCACGTGATACGAATGAGAAAATGGCAAAAGCCACTGTACGGTGACACATTGAGCTGATAGGAGATGAGGAATGTATATGAGGTGGTTAGTTGATGTCTTAATTGAAATGGTACCCTCTATCTCATGTGTAATTCATCAATTGTCAGATTAAACATCTGCTGTTGTCATTTTTTTTTTTTTATTTCAAAAAGGATAATTCATTCAATTGTTTTCGCATTCGGTAGAAATTGTGAATCTTCCGGTAACTGGGCTTTTCACATGCAATTCTGTATTCAGTGTGATTGCATAATGTTTTATTTTGATTGACGCTTGCACGGTGTAAAAGTGTCAAATGAACGCAGTGTGTCGTGTTGCGTGAAGGTGCTTGGGTGAAAAAAAGGCCCCCCCAAAAAACAAAAAGTAGGTTTGCTATTATTCATAGAGATGGTCGCTAACGTCATGGTAACCAGATGGTGGGTGTTTAAATCGTGGTCTTATGCAATACGAGTATAGGTATTGTGGGCCTGCATTATTATGCAATTTTTAGTGCATGGATTAGATTAATCTCTCAGGGAATGTGTCATACCGAGGTTTATGGAAGGCATGATGGGGGCTTAAAGGTGGGGTCATGGGACAGATGAGAATGCATGAGATGGGGGGGGGGGGGGGGGTTCTGTTGTCTGCACGCAATCAGCATTTAAAGCAGTTTTATGCTGGAATATTATCCATTCGACTGGCGGGCAAGACGATATCTGGAGCTGTGTGAGATGAAGTTGAGAGGCTGAGAAGTCGGGAGGGGACCTCTTCACCTCTCAGTGGATCGTGATCTAAAGAGGGGCCGCATGTTGCGAGCGCGTTAAAGCGTTCACGTAATGCGGCTTCGTCCATCTGGGTTTCCAGCAACCCCTTGCACTTTTGGCCGCACATGAATTACATACGCAAATTGGCATTACGAACTGCAACATTGTAGGCATGTGTGTGTGTGTGTGTGTGTGTAGAAATTGTGCGTCTGTATACATAATGTATAAATAAAGGTACTGTATGCAGCTCAGGAGGCAGTTCAGTGGGTTCAGATCTACCGGGGCCAGCCGTACTGAACACATTGTGCGGTGCCAAGTGAACCTTGAGAGGCTCTGGACAAAAAGTCTTCCTCTTTACGGCTCCGTATACGAGCGAACGTTGCATTCGATAATTGTTTCACAGCGCACTATGATGCATTAAATAAGCCTCAATCTGAGTGATCACTTTAGATGTAATGAGTCACTTTAACGCATTCGTATGCAAGTCATTTAGTTTGTCTCTTTGCAGAGATGCAGTGATTTAGAAGTAACTTATAGCCATACTGTTTGTGTTTTCCCCCACAGGCTTGCAGTTGATACAGCATAACTAAACATATGCGTTATATATATATATGCTAATTAGTTCAGAGGCCACCCACTCAGGCTGAACAGGCCACTGACTTCTCACCATAAAGGACTGAACTCACCCACCCCCCCCTTTATGCAGAACTTCCTGCTACTCCAGCTCCAGTTTGTACACATAAACAAGTTGATCCCCCTCCTTACACAAATGATCACAAATGTCAATCCTATTTTTCCAAGACGATTAGGACAAAATGATGAATAATTCTGGGGCGCATCCCCCCCCCCCCCCACACACACACAAGTATTTTAGTACGCATGCGGCCGCTGGTTTATCAGGCGAGATGCAAATCTGCGTGGAAAAGCGGTCGGAAAGCTCTTCATCTGCTGATGGGACTTGGTGAGTATTGATATACATCTCACACATGTTTGCAATGGATTCTGGCCGTACAGTTAGTGCAGTGTCAATATATGATAAATAGGCCACCCAGCTTTTGGATCCCAGAAGCAATCAGAAGAACATTACTTAAGGCAGTTATTTCCATTGGGCTGTTCTTGTCTGTGTCTTTTTTTTTTTTTGCTCATGACTGTTACCAAGTGAAAACAAATAAGCGACAACGCTCAAATCATTTTTTTAAGAGTCTTTAGTAAAGACCGAGTCTCATATTATAACTCTTCATTGATTAGGATCATGATTTGCACTGAATAATCAGACAAGTAGGCAAGAGTCAGCTGTTTGGTATTGAAATATTGTCGTAATTTGTCTTCTGATTTAATCACTGCCTATCGTTTTTAATAAGTCTAACATTTGCAACTGGAATCTGGACATTGTGTGTTTGAAGGGGAGATGATGAGAACAAACTAGTGCAATGTGCTGAGACAAAATGTATGTTGACCTATGGGTGCTCATTTTGGCCTCTCAGTATTGAGAACCACCACAACTACACTCACACATTTCCACTACAGGTACAGGCTGAGCACAGGTGTGGAACGACTCCCATTTGCTCCTACCTGTGTCCTTCTCACGCCGCATTAACTTCTACATTTTTTTTTTTTTACGACAACCTCAGTCATTTATTTCTTTACTGTGTGTCCCCCTATAGTTCCCGTTAACCTTGGTTAGACGTGACGCAAAATGAGACACGTCACTGTAAACCACTGAGTCGTCAAAATGTTAAAGGAATTGTTGGACGACACCGAGATAGTGACTATAGACACACACGACTTTAATCCAGACTTTAATCCAGACTTTAATCCAGACTTTTGTCCTCTGTCTTCAAACAAACAACGTTACAGTTCTCCCTACATAGTCACCCTTCATGTATGATTCCCCCGCCTAGCAACAGGGCTGTTTTCATTGTCTAACTCTCACTAAATGTGTTCTCTTGGTTGTATTTGTAGTATATGTAGTATTTGTTTGTAGTATTTGTTTCTTCTGACTGTCGAGCCTAGAGGAAACAGTCTTGCGTCGTTTGTCCAATCTTGTCTTCAGTCCGCAAGATTAAGAAGAAATACTTGGTTGGTAAATGTTCTGTGCAATTTGTCATCAACATTAGTATCGATAGCTGTGGACCATGTCGCTACTTTACCGCGTGTGTGTGTGTGTGTGTGTGTGTGTGTGTGTGTGTCTGCTGACTTTACATCTTTTTTTTTTTAATCTCTGCACCAACTCTTCATCCTTGAAAACCTCTTTTGCTCTTTGGTTACATATGCAAACTTGGCTGGAAAACAGACACTACCTCTGTCCCAGATACACACAAACACACACAAACACACACATATACACACACAAACACACATAAACCAAAACACACTGCTGCAGAATATATTCTGGCCTATTTCTCAAAAATAATGGGATCTGCAGAGTGTGTGTGTCTGTGTACTTGTCTGATGTCCTTTGAAGTCCACTGACATTTTGTTGAGAGGTACATAATTATGCACACACTCATACGCGCACACGTACACACACTGTCCGTGCACGTGTGTGTGTGTAGGCTGGCCAGTTTCACGGGGCTGCAGATCAAAGACGTTTGTGTCTCTGAGGCGGACCGGACCGTCTTCCCCCCTTTTTCTCCTCCAACTATTTGAAGTTTCTTCAAGGTTAGCGGAAATTATTTTGGGTGTAATCCAGTGCTGTCTCAGTAGCTGGGACCAGAGGTGTCAGATCACCTTGAACCATGAAATAGCATCTATATGTCCAGAGGGTGGACAAAAAGACGGTGTTTTCGCACTTGGGTTAATTGGACCGATTTTTTGGTCTACCCTGAGAGTTCGTTATGTTTCATTAAAAGCATAGGAACCTTAAAATCATAAATAGGTATTAATTACGAATGTTGTCCCAACTGCTCCTGCGTTGCTTCTTTTCTTACATTTGAATATCTTTATTTCCTAGTTCAGACACTGGTTTGGCAGTGTTTTGTCAAAAATGGTCTATTTTTGACATGTTGGTCATTAGTCTAATAAGTGTACCAGGACTATTAGAGGTGGGGTATTTTTACTAATACACTCCCACGCACTTTATGCCAAGTGACAAAAAAAACTCAATTGTGATTCGTTTGGTTTGACTTTAAATAGTTGCACCCTGCATCACGTGTATTCTTACATATAGGTATGGATGATTTCTAAAGCCCGTGGCTCCAGTCAGTCTGACGCTTATCCTCTCATAAATACAACATGTGCTCTGACCGACACATCTATTTTATTTTACTGGTTACAACAATATTTTATGCAGGAAACCGGTGGATTGCCCACTCCGGGTAGGGAATGAGTCCTTACCCCAAGTGAAGGAGTTCAAGTACCTCGGGGTCTTGTTCGCGAGTGAGGGAACAATGGAACGTGAGATTGGCCGGAGAATCGGAGCAGCTGGGGCGGTACTGCAGTCACTCTACCACACCGTTGTGACAAAAAGAGAGCCGAGCCGCAAGGCAAAGCTCTCTATCTACCGGGCAATCTTCATTCCTACCCTCACCTATGGTCATGTGGACTGGGTCATGACCGAAAGAATTAGATCGCGGGTACAAGCGGCCGAAATGGGTTTCCTCAGGAGGGTGGCTGGCATCTCCCTTAGAGATAGGGTGAGAAGTTCGGTCATCCGTGAGGGACTCGGAGTAGAGCCGCCGCTCCTTTGCGTGGAAAGGAGCCAGTTGAGGTGGTTCGGGCATCTGGTGAGGATGCCACCTGGGCGCCTCCCTAGGGAGGTGTTCCCCGAGGGAGGCCCAGGACCAGGTGGAGGGACTATATCTCCGAACTGGCCTGGGAGCGCCTCGGGATCCCCCAGTCAGAGCTGGCTGATGTGACCCGGGAAAGGGAAGTTTGGGGTCCCCTGCTGGAGCTGTTGCCCCCATGACCCAATCCCGGATAAGCGGTTGAAGATGAGATGAGATGAGATGGTTACAACAATAGCCCTACCTAGTGTTTAATACTATATCCATTAATTTATTAACTGCAAACAAAATCCTCCTTTGTAGGTGTTCAATTCTACCTGCCAGCCAATCAGAATCAAGCGTTTTCAGTCACAATGGTGTTAGTGCAGTTGAACCATGGTTCTAGTGTGTGGGAACTAATCTCCTGTAAAGACCACCCCTCTCGAATTATATAAGGAACAAAACTGTGTCTATAATCATTTGAGCCAAACGTTTGAAATCCCCCACCTCCCCTCCTTTCCTCGTTCTCTCCTCGCCATCCTTTTATAAAACATAAGCTCTCCTTTTCTGTACGCAAACATATTTAGACCGTCTAAAAAAATTTTTCTACATATGTGCTTAACCCCGTCTTTCAGCTCCTTCTTATTCTCATCTCCATTTTTTTTTTTGTCGACAAACCATCTGCTTGGTCATGCTGTGAAAATGTATTAATCCTGACATATCACCCCAAACTCAGCTCAATGGATTTAACAGTCTGGAACAAATAACAGTATTATTCTGAGTGGATTACACTTAGGCATCACTGGACCACCTGTTTCATGAAATCAAAATGGCATTAATCCCAAATGAAACAAAATAAATGAAACTTTCTTTTTTTACGGCAGGGGATTAAGCCTGTGTTTACTCAGCAAATGAACTAAACCGAAAATACTTCACAGCTGTCGGGTTTGCTGTCTGGCATTGCTGTTTCAAAGAAAGGAACGCTCTTAACCTCTTCACGGTCTGTATTGCCGGTATACATTCTAAGGTAAAAGGCCTGTGGTTGTGACCAGGCAACAATTGCTGGCTTGCAACTGATGCTCTGATTCATCCGCGCTTCAAATGAGTCTGCAGTGAATTTGAAGAGCGCCGATAAGTCACTCTCTGAAAGAAGATAGAAGAGGCTGTGTGGCCTCAAATACCGACGCTTGGTCAGTGGCCCGAGGCCTCAATCTACGAAGCTCTAGCCAACCCTCTAGCGCCAGTTTTGGGATGTGTCAGGGACGGGGTGTCATATTACATGCGTAGTGTTCTTTCAAAATACATCACAGGAAATGAACAAACAAGCAACAAAACTAATGAGTTAGGGTTAATGCAACATCGTGGTTGACATTAACTTGACTGACTAACGGCTCACCAGAAGACACGGTGACGAGTGAACTAGAGTCGCGTGACTTACCACCGACGTCACAGAATAAATCACTGTTGACTTTGTGTTTCATACAGCAGCCTCCTGTGTTTGTTTGACCGATCTGCCACAGGGACTATAGCCTTCTAATAATCACACAGATGGGTTTGCATTGGAGTTCGTTGAAAGCTCATATGCAGGCACTAAAGGGTGCCCCGGTGCGTGGGTATCAGACGCTGAGGCGCTTGTAAGTGACGAGGTAGGAGTGAAAATGTGTTGTTGTAGCAAAGTTGTTTAGAAGATCTGCTGGGGAAGATTCGGTGAATATAATTACCGAATGCAGATTTTGTTGATTCCAATGAATCTCAAATACTTCACAACTTAAGTATGGAAAGTAATAGATTTAGCATAACTTGCGTGTATTTCATAATTTACGTAGTCCTATTGTATGCATATTCATTTTATGTTCTCTGTAATATTGTAAAATTGTACTATTATATAGGTGGAGGCTTCAAATAAGCCCAGTTGGGGCACGTTTCACCAAATTTGCAACACGCAAGCTGTTATTTGCAGCATGAGATAATCTCTTCTGGCACATTCTGATACATTTCTCTAATGATAGCAAACGTCATTTTTGCAACTCAGGAACGAGCCTGCAAGACCCCAAGTTGGACACGCAAAATGTGTCACGAGTGGCAGTTATTTGTGTGTGTGTGTGTGTGTGTGTGTGTGTGTGTGTGTGTGTGTGTGTGTGTGTGTGTGTGTGTGTGTGCGTGCGAGAGCGGTGCTTCTAAATCACTTTTGTGAAATGAGCCCCTGGAACGACTGTGGTCAAAAATATGCTAAATAAGCACTCCACTTTGTTGCAAACTTACTCCATTTCAGAGCCGCTGGCTGAATTCAGGATTGAAGCCAGGTATTGGATTTTTTTTTTTCCACTGCCCTCACTTGAAAGTAATTGAAACGATAAAAAAAAAAGTTTTGAAGTATTTCTCTGTCCCAGCTCTAGTCTGATGATCTTGGTAGTGATTTAAAACTAACCCTGATTAATGTGTGCTTGAGGTGTGTGTACGGTCATTTGTTCTAATGCTGGATACCCTATTACAATATAGTTGAACAGGATGAGTGGGTACACCCACTTACAGCTTACATTTTGAGTCCATTAAATGATTTGTCGATTGACAGAGAAAAAGGTTTTGCTAATATTTTGATGATCGAGTCAAAGCCGTATAGTTCAAGACATTTTATCAGGAAACAAAGTGTTTTGGTTCCAGCAGTGTTTACTGCTTTATTGTGTTGAATATCCTTTTAACTTGTTCAGTAAAAAGTGGAGTCTCTTGGTTTTAAACTGGTGGTCACAAAATAAGAAAAAATTCATTTGAAAGGTCACTTTTTTTTAATATAGACATATTGATTAGGCAGAAAAAGAAGTTCCAGATTATTGGATGACTAAAATAATTGTTCAGCAGCGATTACAATGTCAATGTCAAACACTTTGCAATAAAATCAATGCCATCAGACTGACTAATACACTGCCATGATGAGATATTACCAGAGATGTGTGAACAGTACATGTATTATGCTTATTAATCTCACTTTTTGTGTGTCAGTGCCGTTGTGGAGCTGACAGGAACCCTGTGACATTGTCTGCACGTTTGATTGAATGTGTGTCCTTTGCTCCTTGTTGCCAATATAGTTTTTTAAATCAGAAAAGCCCTTCTTTCCGCATTTGGGAATCCACAGCAATTATGAAATCAACATATGTTCAAATGATCGGCACAGATATTCATGTCTGGTTCAAAAAGGCGGGGGAGCTAATTAAAGCGGAGACCCAGGGATTCGGAGTGTCTTGAGATTCTGCTGAGTGGGAGGTTATTGTTCCGAAATAGTGAATATGTATTAGAGAATGAGCTGTGAAAACCAGACGTCTCAGCACTTGGCCAAGAAATTGTTGAGTCACTGTTATTGATCAACAATGCGCCACTCTATCACAGATTACTGAGGTCACTCTGTGCATTTTTTAACGTAATGTGCCTCTCTGTCTGCCAGAGGATTGTCAGAAGACTTGGAACATCCAAAATAGAGGATTTTACACATGCAAATTGTTTTGTGTGTGTGTGTGTGTGTGTGTGTGTGTGTGTGTGTGTGTGTGTGTGTGTGTGTGTTGCAATAGCATCAAGAAAATCCATATTCTGGATCCCACTGGGGATGGTTACCTCCAACATAGCAAGATGTTTCATTAGCTTCTGGCACCAATTAGCCAGTAGCTAATGAATACATTTTAAAAAAAAAGATAAATCAGAGCTCCAGCAGCAACTCAAGAGAGTTCAGATGTATCATTTACTTTGAACTTGATTGTCATTTTTACCCACAACATATACGAACTCCAGTGTAATGAGAGCAGTATATATGCAGGAACAACCTGAAAGATGATGTGGATGATATGGAGCGCTTTAATTTACCAGTTACTTAGCAACGGCTTTGGGTTATGTTAATAACATGCTGCCACCAAATGTTAAAGGCTGAACTCCGCTCCGATCCAAAGCAATCACGAGCCGTGAACCTGTCAGTAATGAGGGAGGAGTCAGGAAAAAAAAAACAGCAACTAGTATTACTGAGGGGATGCTAAAGTCATGTCCATTCAAAGAAATGAACAGGGCACATATATATATATATATATATATATATATATATATATATATATATATATATATATATATATATATATATATATATATATACTGTATATACTCTTTATATGTATATGGATATATGGTCATGTGTGACAAAATGTAATACAGAATGCATTCTTGACTTCCTATTGTCAGGCCCTTTGTGTTCCAATTCAAGCAAATTAAAAACATCAACATATGTTCAAGAGGGTTTTGGCCTTAAAAGCGCTTCAAATCCAATATTCCTGGCTGACGACTAAAAAGGTGAAGCGGCATTTCGTTGTGTTCCTCGGTCCTTCTATGGAACTGTGTGAAAGGCTCTAAAATCAGAATAGTGACCTTCTGCAGCGTGTCTTTTTTTGCCGCTGTCTGTTAGTGTGAAAGGAGCTTAAAGTGGGGCTAAGTCGCTGGAAATGGGATTTTAGAGGAAGTCCCGCTTGCACTGAGTGCAACTTTTCCGCGCGTGCTGAATGTGCATCTGTGTGGGTGTGCTGCTAAAGTTCTTAAGACCTGGGCGCTCACTTTATTTATTTTTTGTTACATTCTCAGCCTCCGTGTTTGTCGTGTGTAGAGGGGTAAATATTGGTAACCTAAGGTGGGTGTCCCTCTTTGTTGTGTAGTTGGAGTGCAAGATCTGCCACGCGTGCCTCTGATGTTAAGTATCTAACAGGGCATGTCCACATGGCTTTGACTCTCTATATAGTGGAAAACCTTGCTTACCATTGTTTCTCATCTGGAATATAAATGTAGGATTATGTGCTTAAAGAAGCGCTGCGATTATGTGTCTGCTAGCGGACGAGAGCCACCCTCTGTTCAATGTACATGGTCACATGTAGTGTATTTACACTGCTACACACGGCCTAAAGGCAGTTCCTGGCCTACTTATTTGGTCAAAACTGAGTTATGACCTGGATCTGTCTCACTGTATAAGAATTATTATTAAATAAAAATGTGTCATTTCTGTGAATACAATATGTATCCGTTCACCAAACCCAACCAGTAGCATAACATTTTAAAAATAAAATCAAATGTATTTTCTCAAATAAGAAAGTTAAAATCATACTTTTTTTAATATGTGATATAGTTTTTGTCAGCCTGTACATCATGCTGTCTGTAGTTTCTCTTCAGCCTACACTGCTGCCATTCTCACGCCTGCACACATTCGGTCTCTTTACCTCCATCCTCCGTTTACGACCCTCCCTCCATCTTGTCCATGGCCCTCGTTCGTTCCTCTTTGTTGCAACTAAATGTCAAGCATGGGAGCATTTGCTGAGTGACTTGGTTAGACATTTACATCTAGAACAGGTATAGCTAAATGCTGTAACTCCCTAAGTGCAAATTTGATTTACCATTATAAAGCAGTGGCGTAAGATCTTGCTGACAAGAACTGCATTTGTTGAGGATAAATGTGAGTTCAGAAGGGAGCCTGAATGTTATGTAGCCATCATTTTACCGCGGTTTAACATCTTGACAAACACAAAGCAGGGTTTGATCTTCCTCCGACATACTTTGAGTTTCTACCATGAAAGCGCAGCTAAGGGGGTGGATGGCTATAGATGCGCTGAGGGATGATGGGAAGGGAGAGGGAGTTGGGTGGGCAGAGATGGATGGATAGATAGATATGCAGAGAGAGAGAGAGAGAGAGAGAGAGAGAGAGAGAGAGAGAGACAGAGACAGAGACAGAGAAAGGAGGGGTGGGCAGCAGTCACAGAGATGGAGGGATGAGCTGGAGATGAGTGACAAACACAGGGATGAAAGATGTTCCAGCTGGAGAGACCACAACCGTAATACACACACACACACACACACACACACACACACTCACACACACACACTCACACACACACACACACACACACACACACACACACACACTCACACACACACACACACACACACACACACACACACACACACACACACACACACACACAGGGTATGTTGTCATGTGCTCTTTTGATATTTACACAGAGCTATATGTGATATGAAAAAGCCTGATCCAAGGCTGTGAATAACGAAAAATGACTCTCAGATGCCAGTGTCCTTTTTTTTCGTCTTATTGGAGATGGGTTTCAGTAAAAACCAAAATCCAAAAATGTGCACACTGTGTGAGAGATTGAAAGAGACTTGTAAGACTGCTATTTCACCATGAGTGACTTCAATTTTGTACTTCTTGCTATGTCGTTACCAGTAGGGCTTTGCCGAATATATTTATTCAAACATTACATTTAAAGCTTTTATTGAGGTTTTGGAATGAAGCTTGGACTGTGTGCCTGATATATCCTACGACCTCATCACCCTAAAAAAGGGACAAAAAAGTAGATCTGTTGTTACTGTGGTTGTATAGATGCGATTTATGGTGCTGTTAGATTGCTGCAAAACCGCTCAGTTAATACAGGCTCACATGCCTACTGTTGTATAGAACTGGGACCACAAACAGCTTTTTGACTGCAGTGGAAATCTAAACGCCAACCAATATGGATTGAAGCAGAATATTTCATAGTTCAAAAAACATGTGAATTTTGGAATTTTTGCAATTGATTACATCTTTCTTTATATAATACCAATATTTGATATAAAGGCGGTTCCGTGGTTGGTTTGATTGATTGTGATTGATTGATTGATTGATTGATTGATTGATTCTGATTGACCACACCCCAGTTAATAGGCGCTCTGTGTAGTACACCATTAGCTCTGTTGTGTTTTAGAGTGACTGGATGAGTAAATATGTGCAGAGAGCATCCATACTCTGCTGCGGTATGTTTGAGTCAGACCCTCTCAGTAGTAAGAGAGCACTTATTAAACGTAGACGTCCACTGTAGATCCACTTATCCCTCCCTCCATTCCTTTACCTCTTTATCTGCAAAGATAACAAAGTGCATTTGTAGGATAAGCTGAGTCGGTATGATCTTTATTGTCGCTGAGGGGACATCGGGGTTTGCAGCAGCGAAGGATAAAAGGGGTAGATTGGAGAATATATATAAAAAAAAAGTGAGAAAGACTTTATGTATATTTATGGTGATAATTAAATGGTATCTTCCAGGCCAAGAGTAATACAAGTGAAAATGCCTTAAGACAACAAAAGCACTAGAACCAAGTTGTTGAAATCCTTCCCCATAAGCTTCAAATGCTCTTAGATGCTTTTATCTTCACCGTCATGTAATGGCTGCAGAATCCTCTTCTTCATGCAATCGTTCATCTGAAGGTAGACATGAAACCGTTTAGTGACATATCTCTCAACAGTGAGAGATATGTCAACATTACATAACTTTGCACAAGCTGTCGCTCTGTGGTGACTGTGTGTGAATAATAGAACAGATATATGGTAATTGTCAGATGACAATGATTATCCAAAAACAGATTTAAAAGAATTAAGAACCGCATGACGTTTGTTGACTTAGCCTGGGTCAAAATTACTTAATTAGAAAATGTGTTAAATGTTTCACGTCTTCTTTTTATAGCATCTCTATTAATATTTGAGATGCACCAAATGTCTTAATGTCGACTGGATTAAGACATTTTTCTGTAAAAAAAAAAACCAACAACACAACATTGTAGTGTATTGTTGTTTTAACTTAACTAGATTCAAAGTGAATCTCAAATCTCAACATAAGAGAACGGATTGTGTTGAATATCACAGCAGCACAGAGCAGAAGCTCTGCCTGCCGTCTTCATATCGACCTCATCAGGGAACGCTGGTTACCCTCGTTTTTTTCTTCTTCTTCTGCACTATTTATTCTAGCCCCTGTCTGGTGGATGGAGGAACCAGCACAGGACAAAACAGGAGCAGAATGGAGTGCAGCTGCTCTGAAGCGTCTTGCAAACTCAGAGGAGCCTTTGAAGAGCTATTAAATGGTCATAACTACTATTGCACCAATATAAATCAGTCCTAGTTTCCTTATTCCCTGATGGATGTTTTCTGACAGAGTTCTGTTTTTCAGAAAGCCCAGTTATTTAAAATGCACCTAATCCACTATTTGCAATATTTTACACTTGTACAAAAATCTACTTGACATTTTTCCTGTTTTTTATTTATGAGCTTTGAAATGAATAGAAGGCGCAGCCATTAATCCCTTCTATACGGTCCTGGATAGAACAGAAAGCTTAAGCTGTGAATCTGCAGTGCAGTGCTGTA
>NW_027176395.1:3474040-3729040 GCF_023349555.1 Cebidichthys violaceus | reverse complement strand
GTGGCGTTTCATAACGGCCTTGGACTAGTTTCTGCTGCGCAGGCAAATTTGGTGGAACAATTCCCATTTTGTTGTCGTGAGTCGTGCTTCTTTCAGGGTCATTTTCAGGGCAGGACGTGATTTAACGTCTTGAATGGGGTTCGTGAATAAACAAATATTTGGGAAGGGAAACAGGCAATAATTAATGAATTGAATCAATCATTTAGTAATTTGTGGGTTTTTTGGCTGAGGTGCATGTTAACAAAAAACTAAACTAACAAAAACTAGGTCGCTGAATATACAGCGGGTCATTTCTGAGGCGGAGAAGGGCTATCTTGGCAAAGGAACACAAGGAGACGTTCATTTAAAATGCAGTTTGAATGGCTAAAATCCATTCAGCCACTGTGGAGATATTGATATCTAAAATAGTATAAGCTGGGTGATTTAAACATAACTGACCCACGGCAACACATCCAACATTTGACCTATAGGGAAAGCAATGCTAAAACCATTTGAAAGGTCTCCTAAGAGGATGTTTAACACAGGACTCATAGATCTGCTCTTGACACCCATCCAGTACCTGCATGTGTCTCTTCACAGTGCCCAGTGGGTGTGACGCCCATGGCCTTATACGCATGCAGTTCAGGGTGTGGTCCTACGCATTAACGCCGGTCAATCACTTCTGCTGCTCCTGGCAGATTTGCTGACAAAGGCGCCCTATTTTACCACCGCATACTTTTAGTTATGGCTTTTCAGTGTTACCAAGGTCATATCGAGAGAGGGGAATTAATCAATCGCAGACGTTATCCATCATTTAGTTTCTATCCGCTGTGTCCATCAATCTGTTAAAGTCCAATATGTTGTCTGATAAGTCCAATTATTGGAAGCCTTTCAATAGCTTTTCATACTAATAATGTAGTCTATTCATGTCAATTGAGATCACAATGATGAATTCTGTCATACCTGTGATTGCCATCCAATGAGCAGGTTTAGGGAAGGTACATATTCTGCACGTGATTAAATGGAGTGCATGTGTTTGTGCTGCTCTCGGCAGATTTCGTTATGGGCTGACTGTGATAATTCTTAGTGTGTGTGTGTGTGTGCGATGCTGCTGAAACTAGACACCACCACACTATTGATGTGAGGGCCATCTCGAACTCTCCTCTGCATCTATCTTTATCTCCTTCCGTCTTTTACTCTCACATTCATCCCCTTTTCCTCTGTTTCTACCTCCCTCCATCCTCCTCCTGCTTCTTAACCGTAACACCCCTCCCTGTCTTTAGCCCCACCCTCCCTCTCTTCCGTCTCTCATGCCCCCTCTTTATTTAGTTTTCATCCCTGTCCTGCTCACCCTCCCCTTCACCTTACTCTTTGCCCTCATTCTTTTCCCTCCTTGCCTCATTTTGATCCTTCCCTCCCTCCTTCCCTCCCTCCCTCCCTCCCTGCCTCCATCCTGCTGGCTCAGCTGGTATAGAAGCAGCCTTTGTTTCAGCTGTGTCCTCTACCCTTTGAAGGAGAGAAGCTGGAAAAAAAAAATGGGTGGGAGGAAGGGATAGAGGGAAGACGTGAAGCATGGACGGGGTAGGAAAGGAGAAAAATCCAACTGGGAAAACGGGATAAAACGAAGAGATGGGTGGGCGGATGAATAGAAGCAGGGGAAAGGGAAAAGGGGAGAAGTGCTGAAGATAGGGAGGGAGGAAGGAAGGAAGAGGGTTATCTTTGGATCAATGAGAAGGGTTGTTCAAGTCATTGACATCCAGTAGTAACAGCATTTGAGGCCTGTGTGTGTGTGTGTGTGTGTGTGTGTGTGTGTGTAGGACATGTGCTCTCAACTTAGCACACCTCCACTTGGTTCAATGATGCACAGTTGCAGCGCTTTTGTTGTCAGTTAAAGGCCAACCAAGCAGTTTATTAATAATGAAGCTGCTTTGAACACAGTCAATGCCGGAGAACCCTGTAAGCTACACAGTCACCGTGTACTGCAGCCCGAGTCATACCAAAAGTAGATGCACTAGAAAAGTAACGCAGGAAGTGATTTTTTTTTTTTTTTTGTTGAATTATTGCTTTTGAGTCCAATATTGAACACCCATCTTTTCCTCTGTGTTTCCTGTTCTACAGTGAGTGACAGAGAGAGAAGATTTTGGACCTTCACCCTCACCCATGATGTTATCGCAGTGGTAACATGTGAAACCTGTAGCAGAGTCTTATCCGCTGTTACATCTCTAAAGGTAAGGTGCCTTTTCTACATGATTTCCTTTTTTACTGATTTATTTAAGTAAACAGTTGTACATGTTGAGAAATACACTGATTTGCTTTCCTGCTGAGAGTTAGATGAGATTGATACCCCTCTTGATACCACTCGCATGTCTTCAACGCATGCTACAACCAGCCAGCTTAGCTTAGCATAAGCAGCTAGCTTGGCTCTGTTCAAAGTTAACAAAGCAGCCTACCAGTAAAGCTCACTGTAATACCTTGTTACACCTTGTTTGTTTGATCTAGCCCAAAAAAAAGAAAGAAGACATTAAAGAGCAAGTTGTTTTAATTTGAAGTCATTGCATCCACCCAACCAAGATGGGTGCTAAAAAGCTAATGACCTGCTGGGCTCTATCTTCATATGTACAGACATGAGAGTGGAATCAAACTTTTCGTCGAATCTTCAGCAACTTATTCCTTAATATTTCTGCTGTGGAGGCCTGTGATAAAAGTTGGTTCCTCTTGGGACAAAACTCTTCCAAACAGAGATTGGAGTCACTGGGCTTTGGATTTGTTAATTGGACGCAAGGCTACCTTAATTTGGCCTTGTAGTGAAAACGGAGATCTGGTGGAAACTACGTCAGTGTTTTGGCTTTGTCTGACTTTGTTCGTCCCCGTAGCGGAAACCTGAACAGTGTTATTTGGCTCTCTGTGAGGTGCTTGCATGCTGATTGGACTAGCCGTGTTTTTCGCCCTGTAGTTGAAACCGGGGCGGGCCCAGTTTCTGGTTGCGCCAGGCTCTGCTGTGGAGATCAAGCTGGCCCACTTCAGTAAGAGTCTTGAGGTCTGACTAATGGCAAGAGCTCCCTTTCTTTTTTCTTTAAAATCTTCACATCTGTCTCGTGCTCGCTCTCCTTTTTCATCATCTCTTATCTCGCCACTAATATTTTTAGGCGGGATTATGGTAGCTTGTCATTTTCATACAGGCTGTCTCTGTCAGAAATCCACCTCTAACCTCTTTACCCCCTGAGACTCTGCTGCTGATCTGCTCTCTCTCTCTCTCTCTCTCTCTCTCTCTCTCTCTCTCTCTCTCTTTTTTTCCCTAGCCTGCTCTCCCTTTTGCTCTCTTCAGCTGGCTGTTAGATCTACACTTCTAACCTTGATACATCCCGTTGGGATGTGGCTGACTGCTGAACTCTGCCACAGGATAGAAAAGGGGGAGTGAGTGGGGGGAGAAGAGGAGATAGAGGGGAGGATATTGGAAGGTTGGGCGAATGAATAGAGTTAAGAATCTATCCAACAATCCACCTACATATCCATGCTTCATTTCAAAAGATTCATTTCAGGGTTTTAGTTGAAAATTTAGTGTAAATTGAGGACGAGATAAGCATGGTGTGTATGTGTGCGAGCTATACATTGGTAGCAATGCCTCAGGCACATGCGAACTCTAACCCTAACAAATCTCAGACTTCTGCATATAAAGGTCTGTTTGCTGATATGCAATCGTAGCTAGAGGCGAAACTCTCTCTTCATAACGCTCTCTCTCTCTCTCTCTCTCTCTCTCTCTCGTGAATCCATCAACACCTTGACTTCCTCGTTTAATTACATTCATAGATCGTAAAATTCTTCCAATATTAATGTTGAATTGTAAATATGAGACAAACATATGAGACTCGAAGATAAACCGATTTTTCGCGTTTAAAAAGGTCAAAGGTCAAGATCACTGTGACCTCACGTACGCCCCGGTCTCACGAACGCGATATTTTAAGAATGCATTAAGTTAAATTCTTCAAATGTGACACTAACGCCCACCTGCACTCAAGAATGGACTGATTTGAATTTGGTGTTCAAAAGTCACTGTGACCTCACGAAACACGTTTTTTGGGCTACAACTCAAGAATCCACATGCTAACAATGAGAATTTCACACAAATGTTTAATAGGATGAAATGATGAAGGGATGACATTTTGAACGGACACGCATGTAAACTGCAACATGGTCGAGGCATACAACCGCGAGGTGGTAATTGTAGTGTTAGAAATAAACTATACTGGTCAAACTCTAGTATAGGTAAAGCTCTTAAACGCTGGATACTACATTTTCCCATAATTAGATTTTTTGGGCATTTATTGTGCAAATGCAAAAAATTTGATGTTGACATAACAAGCAATGCAGCAACTGTGATGGCCTTTTTTTTTTTTCATTGTTTCCTACCATTTTAAAGATCAGACGAATGCTGAATTCACTGTCAAATGAATCAGAAGATTAATTGATGACCACAGCAATTTTAGTGTTTTCCAAACTTTGGATGGCGATCTCCACGTGATCGTCCACATGGACTAAACCTTGTTACGAGCCAGCTCACCTCCAAGTGCAAAACTGGTGCAAAAATTCCCCTTTTAGTTGCATTGTTGACCAGTTTGCATTGTTACCACGGATGTATCGACAAAAATGAAATAGGAAGGCCTCTAATACAGTCCAGTATGTACACTGCTAGAACAGCAGGTGTGTGTGTGTGTGTGTGTGTGTGTGTGTGTGTGTGTGTGTGTGTGTGTGTGTGTGTGTGTGTGTGTGCGTTGCGTTCCTCTTCAGCAGCTGTCAGTCATCCTTCCTTGTGAATGTGCAGACACATCGAGGGTTAGAGCCAGCTCTGCTTGCTCCGGGGTGAGAGGAAGTGAGCGATGCAGCGACCGACAGGGAGAGAGATGAGGGATCAAACAGCAGCTTCTGTATATTTTATCTTTTTAATGAACAAAGTGGCACACATCGCAATGCGTTGGAGTTCACTCAGAGGCCTGTATGCCCTTGGGAGAATTAAACCTGCAACCCGGAAGCAAGTTGAACTAATACTCTCTTTAGGGCTGGATCACCCCTGAGGGTGTGTGTGTGTGTGTGTGTGTGTGTGTGTGTGTGTGTGTGTGTGTGTGTGTGTGTGTGTGTGTTTGTGCATGTACTGAAGCCCTCAATAGCTCAGCAAAACAGATCAAAGTCAAAGTCAAGTCTCCCTCTGTCCCCTACTCACTTTGATGAATGGATGGGTGGATGGATGGAGGGGAGGGAGGGAGAACGGATAAAAAGGGAGAGGTTGGAGAGAGGGATGAATGAGTGACTGAAAGTACAAGGAGTTCAGAATGGATTGACGGACGTGGGGGTTGGGGGTGGAGAGAATACGTGAAGTGGAAGTAGATGAATGAAAGGGCGGATGGATGGTCTTGACCTTTTCATCACCCTCTTCAGAGAGTTGTATTTGATTCATTTTTTTTCTTCTGTCCCTTCTTCACTATTTAAATCTACCAAAGCGTCATCCTTCTTCTTTGCTCTTATAATACTTCTCCCTCTCTGCTTTTCATGTTTTACCTCTAAGTCCTTTTCCCATTTCACCTTCCTTATATTCTATTTGTTGCGCTAGTCTGTAATGTAAACTGTCTTTCCCACTTTCCCACATTTCTCCTTTTTCATCTTCAGCCCGTGTTCCATTACCCCTAATTTTCCTTTTTCTTGATCACATCCAATCTTCTTTCTCCATTCACCTACTCGTTACCTCCCTCTCTGGCAGCCTGTGAGTGTGCACGTGTGTGTGTGTGTGTGTGTGTGTGTGTGTGTGTGTGTGTGTGTGTGATTATCTCGCCAGGCTGTGTCTGTGTATGTGTTTATGCTCTCTCTCTCCCGGAGAGTTGAAAGACTGCCTGGATCCCTGGGGGGGGGGGGGAGTTTGGCAGCCGAGACCTGCTGAGGGCCAGCCAGGCCTGGGTCACCAAGCTAACCTCTTCCACCTGCTTGGCCTCTGGCCCCGTGGGATAATAGGTGTGAGGAGGGAGGGTAGGGGGGGGGGGGAGATAAAAAGGGAAGAAAGTCAAAGGAAGGAATTCAAACATGAGAAGAAATGCAAATACGTAAGAAACACACCCCAAGGTATTGAGCTAGTCATGCTTAAAACTCCCTGTTTCTCTCTCTCTGTTGCTTTTATGTGCCGTTGTTAGTCATGCTGAACACTCCGAAAGTGTTCTTCTCTTTCTTCTTTCAGCAGGCAAACACGTACACACCAGCATGGCACAGTTGAATACACAAAAGAATGCAATTTAGCACGGCATTAGACATGTGCGTTATGAGACAAAGACTTGGAAACTAAAAAAACAGTACTGGAGGTGTGTCCAAATTAAATAAGACTTGTATCACTGTGTATGACATTGTATGGTTGACCAAGAATTCACGTATTCGGCTGCTCTCATTTGGCGTCCGTAGATATGAAAAATGATGATCTGTAATTCATAAATATCCCACAAAATCAATATACGGAATCACAGACCTTTCAACCAGGAGGCCGCTGTTTGTTCCCTGTGTAAAAATGAGAAATCAACGTCGATTTATTTGCAACCTAACTCGCGTACTTCAGTAACAACACTTCCATAGGTATTTTAACACGAACAGCAATACTTTACTCAATGTAACTAAGTACTAAGTGGAGAGCAGGGCCGCTTTTCAATCAGAGGGTCGGCGGTTCAATCCCCGGTTCCTGCTCTACTAGTCTCATGTCAATGTGTCCTTGAGCAAGACACTTAACCCCAAAATTGCTCCCGTAGCTGCGTCTACGGTGTGTAGATAGATACTGAATTGTAGAATGAGTTGTTTCCTGTGAAGATGACAAGACTGAATGCATGTCACGAGCAGAACCTGACATGTACTGCGGGACTTACAAAGTAAAACGCACAAAGACTCAGGAGCTACTTTTCGCGAGATAACATACAAACCATTGTATGAGAAGAACCCTGCAGCAGACACAGATGAGCTACAATGATCAATGTTTCCTTTATATTCGCTTTGGAGTGGCAGGACACGCGATCATTAATATCCTCTGCTCTCGTGTTTCACCAAGTGCAGGGCTTAGCCTCTCCACACACACGGAGCGGAGCCGAGGGGAGGAGATACAGGTGAAGATAGTGTTGTTGCTCCTGGTTACAAATGGGCTCGTTAAAGAGATAAGTATCGTGCTATTTGTCGAATTGGAGCGGTTGCTGTGTAGGAATGTTTCCAGAGTGTTGTAAAGTCAAAAAAAGTCAAAAAATGTATAAAATGTAATCATTTCCAAAATTCACAACATGTTTTTATGTAACACAATAATATGCTTCAATCCATATCTGTTGGCGTTTAGCCTCTCAAAAACTCAAAAATCACTGCGGTCGAAAAACTGTTTGCTCTCCTACTTGCCGCCCTCAAAAGGAGGCGTTGATGATTTATATTCATTGAAAAAAGTTTGATTTTGAATTTAATTATAATAAAAAAAACATTAAATAATTTAATCGGATTAATCCAGTTTTTTCCAAATGAAGGGTTTTGTTGGCATCATAAAATATGACCTGAATAGAGGCTTTGAATGTCAAGACAACATGACTTTGGTACATTCTTCCAGAAGAACAGTACTATCAGAAGAACTGGCAAAATAAGAGGCAATGGCAGATGAACCTCAGATAGATTTGTATCCCCTTAGGTGTGGTTTAGAGTCCACTTTGTCCTTAATGATCTACAGGTGCCATAGCTGTTGCTGTTGTACCTATAGTGCTTGATCAACACATTGCAACATTTGGTTGAATGGGTTATAAGGATTTTAACAACCAGACTATGGCAGAAGTAAAACTTGCCACACTGCTATTTAACTAACAGCTGTTAAATATGAAACGGACTCCTGTGGTTGCTGCTGTATTAGGGCAGTTTCTTCTTGCTCATGAGATTTTGAAATGCAATAGTATTTCACAAAAAAACGCCCCTCAGGATTTACCTTTTTTTTTTTTTTGTATAGGAAGCGAGTTTCTGTCTCTATCACTACCTCATCACATCGAACACGGTGATATTATTTCTGACTTCCTCTCTAGAATTCTCTCCATCTCTCTTTTGTTCCCTCACCCAAGGCTGCGGCAGGAAATGGAGTGTGTAAAACAGGATGTGAGGGTAGCCATACTTGTTTATTTTATACTGAAAGCCCACAGCCTGGCTAGAAACCCCCGATGGGTGACGCAAATGAACAGAGACAGTGAGACTTGGGACAGAGAAAGAGGCTGGTTTTGTTTTCACATTGTGTTTTTTTTTTTTTTTTTTATGACATTTTGAGAAACAACAGGTTTAATAAAATCGAAAATGTTGATGGAAATGACATACTGCCAAAAGATTGTGGCAAAACTTAATTTTTTTATAGAAATCAAGCAGTGAAGGGGAGATCTATTACATAATGATGTATTAACCGTCTGATGCATGTTTTGAGTTAAAAGTCAAAAGACCATTGCAGACATTGCTCACACAGCTGTCTATAATGTAAAGTCCATTGTGTTGTCACGTCTTGTTGACTGTAAATTCTTTATTGTAATTTATTTCATATTAACCCATCAATCCTCAATTGCTAATGCCTGCTGCCTTCTGATGTTCATGTAGTGAAAGTCACCCTCTCTGTCTGAGTGAGTTCATTTGTGGAGAACTGTGAAAGGAACGTACGTCACTGGCGAAATAGAGTATATGTCCTAAAGGCATGAGCTAATTCATGCATGTGTGAAGAGCAATGCATCACTTCCTAAATGTATGATGTCCTGTAGGCTGTGACACTATTGTTTTATGGCAATAATTAGATCAGTCATAAATGGGAGGCAAAAGCATCACTCAGCCGAATTGTGGAATTCAATCACTGCTGTGTGTTTAACGCTGACATTTGAATACAACTTAATGGAAAATTCCTAAAATTCCTAAATGTCCAGTAGGATATCTTAGAGATGCTTTAAATGTTAGTTCAGGTCTACAGCCAAACTAGCAGCTCTGTGATTCTATATTTAGACTTGTTGAGATATTTCAGTCTCGATCAACATTCTGGCAGTCATGTTCAGAAGAGTGACTGAATTCTTTTTGAGATTGCACAGCTTGAAAAAAAACCCTACAGCAAATGCAGAGATGGAACTCTAAACCGCATGAATCCAGACAGATGGTTTACAAAATGGATTGATTCAATTCTATAAATGATGTAGTATTTATATTTCAACGTTACGTTTTCAGTAGTGATTCAATTCTGCAAGTAGTGTAGTTGCTAGAAAGTTGTGTTATTGTGGTATATCTTTGTTTCCATAGAAAGACATTACATAACACAGTATCTGTGTCACAAACACAACTCGAATATAGGGAACTCTTATGGCTTGTGTTTAGTATTTAGAATGCAGTTCTCCCACACACTCAGTGAGGAGTATAGAGATTACATGTTGAACTCTTCACTGTCTACATTTCAAAGAAGGACTTTTTCAAAGTGTATTTGTCTCTCCCTGCTCACCTCCCACCCATCCAGCTCTGCCTCTTTTTCCATCTCGGTCTCCTCCGCCTCTGTCTCCCTTTTCTATTTCTGTCTCTATCATTCCAACTTCCCTCTGCTTCTATCAGCGTCATATCCATCACTTTGTCTTCAACTGTCTGACAATGTGCTGCTGATGTGATCGCATCTATGTCCATCTTTATCAGCGTTGCAACCTTTAGTGACTCAGCTGCAGCCGGTACACGCTTACGCGTTCCAGGCTGTTCTCTTCTAATTGTTCGTACTTCTGTACCAACAAAAAGTGATGCACAAAATTCATATATAACCAATGTAGTCGTGAGCCAGGCGACGTAGGATGAAGATCCAACACGGGACTTTCACCCAGGAGACCGCTGTTTGTGTCCTGTGTGAAACCAAAAGTAATGTTGACTAATTGAACTACTTTTGTTACGTAACTTCTGTGCTTAACTCCGTACGTAAGTTACATATTAAACCACAATCTTCACCTAAACCTAACCAAGTAGTGTTGTTGCCCAGGTTCTGCACTGAAGGCTCCCGTTCCTGGACATTCACAGTACAGAAAACTACCGTTTTACGAGGTTACGTTGTGTATGTGTGTGCTGTATTAGTCTCATGGATGTGTGTTGCAGTAACAGTTAGAATGTTTATTTGGAGACTTGAAACATTTATATTGGAGTTATTCTGAGCAATAAACTACTACAGACTCCACACTGTGCTCTATTCACAAAATGGACATTAGGTTCATACCTAGTATGCTTTTTCTGCAGTTGGTGCACACAAGAAATGTTTATACTTTATTGTGCACCAAATCACTTCAATGAAACTGTAACTCCAAAACATTACTGGCAAACAAACTAAATTGTTATTTTGTTGAATTGTTTATATTTGTTCAAGCTGTCACACCATCATACACAGTAGGGGCACCTCTATCTCCTTTGTGCATTGCATTGTGGGGTATTCTGATATGTGAATCAGATAAAGATAAAGAATCTTCTTTAAAAATAAAGATAATCACTACTACTCCCTGTTACTTTATCTCACAATCTGCTGCAACTGATTAGCAGTTTGCATATATAGTCTTAGTAAGGTAGTGTAATATACCGTATGTGCATAACTCCGAGATGTTTTTCGCAATAAAGACGTGTGTTTTAGGACATTGCTTTTGGCTGAATTTGTGTTGTGGATACGCAGCCATAAGAGGAATTGGCTTTGTTTACAATGCGTCGGGTATATTCCCTGCTGTGCTTTTTTAGCTGTTTCATTAATGCATGTCAAAGTCTCCACATTTGCGTTGCCTCAGATGCCCCCATTTCCCTCTTTGAATCCGATGTGTTCAGTCAGACAGCTTGCAGATGCTATCCTTCCTTCCCTAAAGCGTAATGCATCTTCACCAACATGTCTGCTGCTTTTTCCTGCCTTCGGTCTCTGTTGTGCCCACTCTTTTTGTCTCCTCTCCGATACCCCCTTGTCTTCTTGCTGCTAGGTAGATCTATCGCTTTTTTTCCACCGTTCATCTCCTTCTGTCTTTCTCTCTACCTACTATTTTTATTGAGCTCTTTGGTTTTACATTACAAGGTTTTCTTTCTTTCTCTTTCCATCTTTTTTCTCTCTCTGGATTTGAACGTCTTGGATGTGTGTGTGTGTGTGTGTGTGTGTGTGTGTGTGTGTGTGTGTGTGTGTGTGTGTGTGTACCCTCCCCTGTCTTTCTGGTGGTAAAAATAGGCGCTCTAGCACATCCCGAATCCCTAACAAGAAGCGTGTGTGTGGAGCTGGATCACATCTTTGGCGGAGATGTGTTTTCTTGTGAAGATTAAAGGATAACACTGTTATCTGAGTTCATTTTGTGGTCACTCTGCTCTAATTAAGGCTGCATTTTGCCTTGAGTGCTAAATTATACTTTGCTTACTAAACTACTTGTTATACCTTTGGTCTAAGACGGTCCATGAATATTAATAAACATGAACTCTCTCCCAAATCCCCAAAAAATTAGTGTTAAAACTCAAATTTGTGATGTCATCAAGTGTAAAGTGGTGAATTGCTGCATAGACAATTAATAAGGGTAGATGTGATGGTTGACACTGATGAGTATACTGGAACATTTTCTGTTTCAGAACTGAGAACACTAGAATAGAGCTCATTTGGGCGTCAACAATGTGAGCGGCCCCTCCGATTGGTTGCTCTGCTGTGTCTGCGCTTTCAGTTTTTCTCCAGGGCTGCCGGCCTGATTGGGGAGTGATCAGCGGCATCGGTTACACCTGGGCCCGGTGTGCCCCATTAATAAAAGCTTGAGCAGCAGAAGTTGTTTTTGTTGTTGACAGATCTCCTCTCACCCCGTACCTTTGCTGTGGCACTACTGACCCTACAGAGCCCTCCCATCCCTTTCTTTGACTAGTATCGACTTACTTTTACGGTTATACGTATACACATGTGTCTCCCGTCATTGTTATAGAGCCGGGCTGTGACAGAAAGAAAATAAACTAAATCAGTCCCCCATTCATTGCCTAAGGTGTTCCCCTTTTAAAGGAAAATGTCCGCTCCCCAAACGGTGACCATCCAATCGTAGCTTTTGAATTACTCCACATGTTGAAGCAGTGTGCAGCAGTGTGTGTGTTTCCGAAGTAGAGCGAACTCAGTGCACCAATATATTAACCATACTAGTCTTTATTTCCATGTCCTCATCTGTGGCTTACTAATGTTTGGTGTAAGATTGTCTTGTGTACTATATATCAACTAGTGGAATAGCACAAAGTAGAAGTGTCCCTATCAGGATGTGCCTGGAGGAAATTGATTTTATATATATATATATATATATATATGGTGATCTTTACATAAGCAAACGAGTAAACACACAAGCAGATGTGCATTTTTAAAAATAGATTAGGTAGGTTTTTTGCATCCACTGCATCCCTGATTTGTCCTCATTCTCTGTATGTCTTTGTTTCTCTTAATCCATCTGTCCCATTATGCCTTTGTTAAATGCTGATGCATGTGGAACATTTAGACAGGAAGTGCACTGCAGTTGTCCAAATATGGATGTAGATGTACTGTAGTCATTGGAGAAATATGCTGTCAAGTCCCTCAACAGGAAATGTGCTGCCTACGCCTTCTTAATGAGTTGTTTGTGTGTGTCTGTGTCTGTGTGTGTGTGTGTGTGTGTGTGTGTGTGTGTGTGTGTGTGTGTGTGTGTTTTTGGTATAAAATTGTCTGCTTAACAAACAGACTATTTGTCAGCATTCACCAGCAGCAGTGGACCAATGCTTCACATTCGAGCAGATAAACAACCCTTACAGTGTAATGGCGAGAAGCTGCTTGAATCTAAAATGTGCAGTACATATTTCAAATGTTACCTTCTTTATTTGGCTCAATGTATCCTTTTTTTACTCATCGCAAAGCGGCGCTATTATTACTACGCAACACGTCCACTGACCTATTAATTCTCACATTCTGCTTACAGTATGACTATCTCATCTGGTAAACAAGCTTAACTGATGTAGTGGGCGGTGAGAACCAAGAGATGAAATGTCAAGGCTTTATTGGTAATTAGAGTTATTCTCACACTGTGTTGAAACCCCATAGCTCCGTATGGTGCCCAGGCATGATACTGAGGGAAGGAAAAGTAACAATGAACTGCATAGGGGTTATGTGTTGTGGTTGTTTGCTAGACAATTTGACAGAACAAATGTCACCTGTACCAATTGCCCATGGTCGTTAATGAGCAACTATGTTTGTTTTGAGGGGGGAGGGGGTGACTTCCTGGATTCCACTCATCTAGGCTCAGGACTAAACTGTAAAATCTGGCAAGTTGATCTCATTTAAGAATGACTTCTATTATTAGCTATTATTTCAAAGATGTATGTCTTTTTGTCAAGTTCACTTAAATGTATTTACTTGCTTTTCTTAGGTTAATCCAATGCATCAATCTTGTTTCTGTTTGTGGGAACATCATAAAGTTAAGGTATGGAGGTAAATGGCGGATTTACAGAAGTATCTCCCGAAGCTCCAGGACACTGATACGCTGGGCTAACTCTGGGCCAGGCAATGTCAGGAGTGATCTGCCACCACTGATTGGAGATGCATCGCTGGCTCGGCTGCACTTCCTCTGCCAATTTTCTCTTTGCTCTCCCACAAGCAAGGCTCACCATAACCGCCTGAGGTCAACCGCGGTGGCCCGTAGGGGGCTGCTCGAGCTCACTCTGAGATGCCAGGGGCGCCTTCGTACCCGTGGCACTTTTACAGTAGATCCACTGTAGCAGCCCGGACCGACAGTATGAAGCCTTGGAGGCCCGAGCTCGAGCGCGATCTTGACCGCCTAGCTGAATCGTGAGAGTGTGCCGTTGATTGGCAGTGTGTCTCTTCGTTGATGAACATCAGCAGCTCGGTCTCCAGCCTGCTCATGGTGCATCTGGGGAGCAGAACTGAACGTCAGCATTCTGCAAACTTCTGTGAACACGGCCGCAATCAGGTCACGACCTGCTTACTTCAGTAACGGCACTTCCGTAGTTATTTGAACCCAAACAACGATCTTAAGTATTTCATGATTTCTTCCAACCTAACAAAGTACTGTAGTGGTGTTGCCTAAACCTAACCGAGTTGTTTTCCTGGAGTTTATTTTGAAAAGGCTGTGTTGCACATTACGAGCACAAATGCGCACGTGTTGCTGGCTTTCGTAGGAAAATTGCACAAAACATAAGGAGCAACTTTCCGTGACTAAGCATCATATGAGGATGTGTTGTCCCTGTGCATATGAGCCGTCAGCCCGTCTAGAGACACGACCCCCACACTGACAGAGCAACGCCTACCTCCTTCCTGTGTGAATGGAATAAGAGCATGCAGGATCTCTGCCCTCAACATCCCTGTGATAAGCAGTGGCTGTGTATTCAGCACCATGGAGAGCTCTTCCCTGCCAGTAAATAGTCTTAGCCGTCTGTTGTAGCAGAAGGATCGGGAGACTCTTTGCATAGCATGTCTGTTGTAACACCATAGCAGCTATCGTAAACCTATGCACCATGAAAACAACTCCACGCTATTATTTTCTATTTAAGCACTAATTATTTTTAGCTCCTTTACAGAGCAGGTGAATCCAGTTTCCAGCTTTCAGAGAAACAATATCTCAGCAACTGTGGCCCTTTGAGGTTGACAGATTGAATATTAAACTCCAGTTGTAGAGGGAGCTACAAAAAAGCTTTCGTCTACACTCTGGTAATTCAAGACTTGATCCTCTCTATTATCTCTCGGGGACCAGGCTGACGTCGGTACAGCTGATAATAAAAAAAATTGGTTGCCGTGTTGAACCAAAATAAAAATGTTTACTAACAGCAGACATTTTAATCCCAGCTAATGGAGTTTGATTTTGCGTATTTTCAAAGAAAGTCACGGAACTATTTTAATGGAAAGCATGCTGGAAGAGCCGCTATTATATCTATTATTCTGTTATTTGCTTCATCTCTAATGCAAATTCAATGTAAAGAAACACAGTTTCAAGACCCCCCCCCCCCCCCCCCCCCCCCCCAGTGTTATAGTGTTCATAAACTCTGTCACCTTTCACAGTAGCCAGTGACTGTTTCTATGACTGAAGTGACAAGTAGCTTTTGATGGATAAATTTAGATCAGTCACACTCCCAGGCATTATGACGCGATCACACACAGTGGCGTGCAGGTATTTTTATGCAAGGGCTAATACACACACACACACACACACACACACACACACACACACACACACACACAAAAGCTGTATTTAGCCTAGTTATTGTGGTGGTTATGTATGTATCTGCTTTTAACCCAGATACCATGACGATTAGCCAGTGGCTGTTGACAAGTCTCCGACACATTAAAGGCAACGTAGCACACACACACACACACACACACACACACACACACACACACACACACACACACACACACACAGACTGAGGATGACATAAGACCAGGTTGAAATACATTTGCAATACTTCCCATATGTGTGAGAGTGACCGCAACAGATTCAGGTATTAAAGTGCATCCAATTAAATAAATACTCTCATTTATATCAATTTGCTCCTAATGGTGCAAACCTCACACATCTGTTACCTGACCCAAATGTAACAAGGGGTACTCAGTAGAGTGCAGAGCTCCACCGGGGGGTGTCTGCAACGCCCACTGCTGTACTGTTTGATTAAATAAACACAACCAACAATTAGCTAACCTCTCGTCTAGACACTAAACCCGCTTCAGTTAAACTTTAAAAACAAGCAGCAACATATGCAGGCAATCAGCTCGTACAGTAAGTGTATAATGCACTCCAAAGAATCTTGCGGCGAGGTACTCAGCTGGTGGCCAAACGCACTGTCCAAACGACTCGGATGGGGGTTGAACATGCACTCCGCTGTGTTATCACTAGCGGCCCCTACCTGCTTGTAGCTTGTTAAGAGTAAGGAGTGAGGGGTCAGCATTCAATATCAGGATTGTAAAATGGGATAAACGGTGTTTTGAAAAAAAGTGTGAGTCACGGCGAGAGTCCTTGAGCGTGCAGACAGAAACGGCTACCCAAAATGTTATGCAGTCTCCTGGATAATTTCAGTGAGAAAAACACATGTCAATGAAGGGGATGACTCATTCAGAACTCTGATATCAATTGAAATTATTTTTTATCAGGATTCAAAATATCCTATTTGTATGTGAAAAAACTCCCTGTGTTTACAAAATAACTGAGCGTGAGGTTTTAGCCTGTACTCGATTTGAATCCTTCCACTTTCAAGTTTTGCGAAAGAGCTGTTTGTGTTTCTTGAACCTGATTGAGTTGCATGGCCTCAGCAGCTATGAATAATAAATGTCTCAAAATCAGTTGCATGAAACGTTTGCTTTGTATTTTAGGATCTGATGCATCCCTAAAGCTTCTCTTTGGGCCAACAAGGTGAGTCAGTGGTGTAGGTCCTTACATTATGGTCTGGCCAAAAGCCACAATAGATCCCACATCATCAAACCTCAAATGTTTTGGAGGATGTAGTCCGCCGAAGTAATAAATCCTTACACTCAAAATTGTAAACATTTTAAAACCAATACAGTAGCAAATATTGTTATTGTTTTGTTTTATAGTCATGGTTTTCATTGGTTTGCTACGGTGCGCTTTAACAAAATGTCTTGTCTTACTTCCATTGCTTTTTGTAATTGGATTAGAAATACATGAAATACATGTTTTACAGCAGATCTCTGCTTCACATTAATGCATTTGTGCACACACTGACACTTGGGGGGGGGGGGCTGCCTTTTACAAGGTGCAACCTCTGTCTGTTATACTTTTTAGCCACTGAGCAGCTTCAGCGGAGCAGGCAGGACAGCTCAAGAGTTTTAGCTCAAGGGCGTCTTGGCTGTTAGCTGGGGACTAAAAAAAAAAAGAAGTGTGTTCTATTCAAAAAAAAAGGTGGGTTGCTCATGTATGGTGGGCTTCTGGGGGAAGAAAGTACTAGAAAACAAGCAGTTGACCCGACCACAACCCCACTCTGTTCACTTTTGAAGTACTATTTTTATTGCTATGACACGATGGGACACCTAGTAGCAAGGTAAACATTGAGAAAAGAGCTTTATGCAATATTAATATTCCTCCCCCACGTCTCTTTTTCTCTGCATGTGTCTGGCTGTGATTCACCTTTTTACTTCTTTCTTCCTTGTCCTTCGCTCTCCGTTGCTGAGTACGATTTCTTAAAAATTTATAGTAATTCTATTTTTTTTTTTTTCAATACAGAATGCATTAAATGTGGCATTTGTGTGCGTCTGTGTGTCTATGTATGTGTGTGTATGTGTGTGTGTGTGTGTGTGTGTGTGCTTGTGTATTAAATGTGCCGCCTGTAAATAATGAAAGAGCGTGCTCATGTTTGGCTCGGTGTAAATTATTTAAGCGAGCCTGCACGCACACAAATACACCCCTGCGACATGCTGCCTGCGCGCCGCAGTGCTACCTGTCTCTTTCTGTCCGTCTCCCCCTCTCCTGCCCGGCTCTCTGCGTCTCATTTCTTATTGAGCTCCTCGGTTGGAAATTACAAGGTCGAGACAGCTTTTCTCAGGAAGTAAACATCTCAGTGGGCTGGCTTGGGACCAGCAGTTTCATACTCTGTTTCCAACTTGACCAAGTCTAAAGTACATCCTCCAGCTGGACTCACAAGGGGGGGACATAAAGTCTTTATTTAGTAACTTTGTTAAGAGGATGGAAGATGCATTGAGAGCAAGTTCAAATGGAGGAGCCCAGGGTTTATTCAAGCACAGACTCTGGGTCTGTTCTTTGTATTCTTTGTTCTTTTTTAGATCTTTTCCATAGGTCTTAGCCTTGCTTCCAGATAACAATTGCTAAGGAGCTGCGAGTGTTTTTGAACAGCATTTCTATGAATACGCAATTTGTTTTCATCATTTTCCAAAGCAGCACTTGAGAGTGAGTGCGATATCGGCTTTTTCGTGGTGGTGATGATGATGAGAATGCTGAAAACGCATTAAACTAACTTGACGCAATTACAACTGTCTGTAAGCCAAACTATGAATCCAACATATGTCAATTACAAAGTGTTGTTAAGGACCCAAGTAAATGGGTTTTTTTTTATACCTGGAATTGTTCAAGCAAAGCTCAATGTGCAGCCAACAGTCAGGTTTCTCTGCCCTGTATGATTCATGTTACCCAGTGGAGGGAAATACACTTTGATTGATATAGCTGCTGCTCCATGCATCATCAATTCTGACATCATTTCATCATAATTTCTGTATTATACCTATACTGCGTTTAATCCTCAACCAAATGGCATACGAACAATGCACAATAAAAAAAAAGACAATAGGACAAGTATAGACCTAAAAATGAACAAAAACGGTAAACATGTACTTTGTGGTTCCTTTTGCAGGCTGGAGAGTAATTTACGACGCTCCTATAAGTCGGAAGCACTCTTTATTCTACTATCATATCTAAAGACACGTCGGGCCCAGCAGTGCTCTTTGTGCTCGGTTGATTTAGATTCACACTAGTAGAAGATGGGTGCATGAACCAACAAGTATTCATAATGTTAAAACATGTAATTTTTACTCTCTTGTTGCAAACACTGTCAACACAAGAAACTACTCCACTAGCGTGGAAGGAGTAGAGGAGGTTTTCACCTCTATGGGTGAAGTGAAACACTTCTTAACCAGACCTAATTTGTAATCAACTGTCTTCTTCATGACCGTCAATGCCGTGCTCTGACTATTGATGGAGCTGCCAACAATGTGTTCTGACTGACTCCCCCCCCCCCCCCCCGGGGATTTAAGGTGAATTACTGCCCGTTAATTACAAAGCAGTGGCTGTAAATTAGGAAATAATAATGGTCATTATTGAGTCGTGCAAATGAGAAGAAGGCACCCTCACCAGGCACCTTTTTGTTACGGGTGGGAGAGCAAGGAATTATGTAAATACACAATGTTATCATCACTGATTGGATTATAATGGCTGCTAATGGAAAGGTCATTGTATTTTCAAGCTTAAGAGATGTGCATTTTCTTTATTTAATGTTTAAAGGAAAACACTGCGAAACATGTTGAAAAAGGGGAGGATAGAAAACACTGGAGATTTAAGGGGACAGTATACTCCATCAGAACTGCTTGTCTCCCCTTATTCTCTGCATTCAGAACCGCTGTTAACACTTTTGATTCCCAACATGGTCAGGCAAAACACATCTTACTATCTTCTGATTGAGCATTGACCGACACTTTGCTAGTTCTAGACGGTCTGTGGTTCGATCCCCGGCTCCTGCTCCACTAGTCTCATGTCAATGTGTCCTTGAGCAAGACACGTATCCCCAAAATGGCTCCCGTAGCTGCGTCTACGGTGTGTAGATAGATACTGAATTGTAAGTCGCTTTGGATAAAAGCATCTGCTAAATGACTGTAATGTAATATAATGTAATGTAATGTAACTAGTTGCGGGTTGCTCATGTACAACAACACTAGTTGTGTAAAAATAAAACCCTAAAATGCACTACAAAAGAAAAAAAAGAACAAAACAAACATAGCATTAACAACAGAGCTGCATCTGTCTGTGTACATAGTGCTGTTGCAAAGTCATTGCAAAGTAATTGTTAATTAGCTAATTAGCAAATATTACCATTAGTCCGTAGCTATAAAAGAACAATCTGACAATCTGGAAAGCCCCATGTTACTAAGCTGGCTGTTAGTTGGCTGTCAACTGTAAAATGTAATGAGTGCAGTATGGAGAAAATAATGGGGCCATTTGGAAAAAGCAAATGAGATATAACCTTATTCTGATTAGCTAAACACTGCTTTTTGCCTCTAAAATCTCCAACAGAGATCTCTAATAGGTGTCATTAGCGAGGACATAACAGGGCTTCCAGCAACATACACATGGGGAACGTGAATGAACGCCATAGATGGTGATCTTGAAGGGAACGTAGTTGGACTCTGGTGCCACATTAGCAACACAGGTGTTCACAGATGTACCTGCACTGCTATGGGGGCAAGTTAAGTCATCATATAATCATATATTTTTGGAGTCTATCGGAGGATGATTACAGTTAAATTGGTTTCTATCTGAATCAGGACTTTCTATTTAGAATCGAAAATTAGAATTGGTACTACTTTACGAGAATTGGTAAAGTCTCGATTAACCACGTTGTTGCCCTCGTCTGTGCAAATTCCAAAGCCGTTTGGATCCGCTTTCAAGTGGAAATCTTGTTAGACGAAAAAAAGAACAATCGAGCAATCCGCATTCCAGGTAACATTGAGAACTAAAGGGGCTGTTGGGGATTGTCTCGTATGCTTGTTAGATACTGCAGCTGTTTGATTGCTTCTGCGCCAACACCAGGAAATAAGTCCATAGTTGACACGTGAGGAGAAGAAGAAGCTGCTCCTCCTGTAAGAAATGTCCTCTCTTTGAGATTTGCCGTGCTCTTGTTTCCCATTGAGGTTGCTACACTGTTTTATTCTTAATTGTTTGGAAGATGAAAGATGACTGCTTCTTGGTTGTCATTTCATCTCTCTCTCTCTCTCTCTCTCTCTCTCTCTCTCTCTCTGGCTACTTTCAGACACACACACGTAAAATCAACAATAGGTCATTACGAGCTAATGCCATAATATGTTTGCCATGCCCTCCCACAATGCTTTGCTCCGTAGGCCAACACCATTTACTGATCTGCATATAAGCAAACAAAAACAGGGTCTTTGTGAGTGTGTGTGTGTGTGTGTGTGTGTGTGTGTGTATGTGTGTGTGTGTGTGTGTGTGTGTGTGTGTGTGTGTGTGGAGATGCATATGTGCGCTGTGTTTTGTGTATTCTTATGTAAGCATGCAGCCTCCTCTTGCCTCGAGGGTGATGATGGAAACAGTTTGTCATCCTCCCACTTCTTTCTCTCTCTTTCTCTCTCTCTCTCTCTGTCACACTCTCTTTCTTCATCCATTCAAATCAAATGTGCTTTATTGCCACAAAAGAGACATTTCCAGGCTAACATAACCGTTGCGACGCACACAACTAGCTAATTAATTAAGAATTTCAAACGCATATCAACAACGATATAGGCTGCAGGTTGTGTTACTCAAACAGTGTGACGTGGTGTCAGATGCTTAGCTGCAATGCCTGCAAACAACCACTGGAGGAGAAAAAGGCCACCAGTGAGTAAATGAATGAGTATGAGAGTAGTCTGAACTACTGTGTATGAAAAAAAAAAAACACACAAATGCTTTATGTCCTGTGTAGCTTTATTTCTCCTTTAAATTGTTACACTATTTTCAGATTATACTTTTGCATGAATCACAAAAATATATATATTGATGTCCCATATGGTGATGCTTTCAGCTGTTACAGTTATGGAAGAGTAAGTAGTCCCACTCAGTCAAAGTCAACCTTTCTCAACTGAGGGTGTCCATTAGGTTCCCGTCTTCAGAGTATTTGGTGTAACAACTGAGCAACTCACTTTAACTTCACTTTTCCCAAATTGACCAATCACAGAAGAGGAGTTGCAAGTTAGACTGGTCGATGGTACCTTTAACAATAGCAGACACGGAGGAAAAATACAGAAACAAAACACACTGCTTTATTGGGGTAAATTGCCTGGGAAATGTACTGTTCCACAAAGCAAGATTGAAGTTAACCGGATAGATTCACTGACTAACCCCTGGCACTTTGAGATTGTTGCACATTGTTGGTGTTTCAAGTTTAACTCCATACAATTATCAAGCTTTAGATTTAAAAATGTGTTTCATGACAACGCTGTATGATATGACAATGTGTAATGTGAGAGGCACCACTTGTATTGATGAACTTACAGAGCTTCACGAGTTCCAGCGCGATGTTGAGCTGTCCCGCCCACAAGTTACCGCTTTGATTCACTCTCACCGCTTTCATATTGCTGCTTTCATTATCAGCAGGCAGGGGTTTTCAGCGAAAAGAAATTAAAAAACAACAACAGCACATTACCTTCTCAGCTCAGACAGACAGCTAGCGACTAGCTGGAGGACATAGTGGAGCGTTTAGCAGCTAAAGTCAAGATATTTCCCTCAGGAGCTGGTAGAGACCAAAAACAGAGCTAAAAGAGAGTGGATATTGGATGCCAGGTGGCCAAAAACACGAATCCAAACAATAATGTGCTCCGAGACTGCGGGATGTGTAGCAAGTTTGCAATTTGAGCTCAAAAGACGATGATATATCATGTTCACAACTTCTTTCTGCTGCCACAACCAAAAGAAATCCATTGTATATCATGAATGCTAATATTGTTTTGTCTGTTGCGTAGACAAGTCTGCTTCAACTTCATAAGGTGATATCAATGATGTGTTCATCATGTGTTCATGTGACCGAAGTGACAAAATTAAATCAGAAGATATACCGTTTAAATATATTCGTGGAAACCTACTGCAGGGAAATCGCTCATGTAAGCGCTGTTCGCTAGTGTGAGGGATTTTATGTATATTGAGTGTCTGTGAGGGGGGTTTGAGGAATGTGCCAGGAGCGGGGGAAGTATACGTGCTGGCTGTGTGAGGTGTTTGACCAGAACAATGGGTTATCAGCCAATGTGCCTCCGCATTCAACACAGTCTTTTAGCTGTTTGATTTACTTTAAAATTTCAAGACAATGTACTTTACCAGCTTCCTGCGGCCTCTCCCCATGTCCGGCCTTCAGAGACGTTGATCACAGACATTTTCCCTCTTAAGTTTCCTGTTGTCTACCTATACAGATTTTTAGTAAAACGGCTCTGTGTACATTTTTCCTTGTGTGCACACCGAAAATGTTCGTGATCCTCGTCCTCTCCAGCTTTCTACGAGTCGAGTCCAGTTGAAGTCCCTTCGTGGTTTGCCAATTTCACTAGCCAATGCTGTTTGATGAATCTTGACACAAATGCGTGGCTAACTCATCAATCACTCCTTAAACACTGATTGTTATTGCAGATGCTTTCAAAGTAAGTCAATGCCAGGACTTGTTTATTCTAGCAGCTTATGGTCTATCAGTATTTGATGACTTTTCAAGAGTTTGCTTCAAATGTTCTCGACACTTGAATGGAAGCAATGTCTTCTCTTGTTTCTGTCTCCATCAGTCGTATGTTATCTTGCCTTCCATACTGCTGTATTTTAGACCATTAATGTCACTGTCTATCTCTCATATATTCTAATATATAACAGCCTGACCCAATTTAGATTCTTTGAATAAAATATTTATTGCCTCTTCCCAATTCATGATTAATATAAGCTTCACCCAAGAGAGCCCATTACCAAAATAAATCCTAAATCCTAGTATCTTATCCTAGTTGTCTTTTAGTATTTTTTTTCCCTGATCTTATTTTTAGTTTTCTCAGGTTGGCCAACTTATTTTGACATATTTTGTCACATTTTCATGAATTAGCTTTTTCTTCACACTGATTTAGGCTATCGTCCCTTATGGTTTTGCTTAGTTTGTTCTTAATTTGAGTCTGTTTGTTCCCACATGGACTTCAAACAGAAGACACAGTACTTTTAACCAATGCAGAATATATGGGAAAAAAGTATTCTACCGTTTGAAGTTTGAAAATGTTATGGACCATATTTATTAATATGAATTTAGTGTACCATTTTCTGTCTGTTGCGTTAGCTCCGCCTACCCTCTCTGGCGAACTGACAACTGCTGGGTGATGCGTCACTAACTGTCGCCACGGACACCTTGTTCATAATAAAGAAAACTAAAGGGCAACTTAAATGTAATGGCATATCGAAATGAATGGAAAGCCTAGCATAGCCGTCCAGGTTTGAATTAAATCTAATGAATTGTTTATATATTTAAATCTGTATGCATGATTTAAAACCAACAATCTGCATCGTGTTTTCCCCCGTGTAAACGTCTAGGTGAACAAAGCGTATTTTTAACGATAGGATGGGTTAATGGGATTTCTTTTGTCCTGAACGTTTCTCACCTTCTTCTTTATGCATCGGGAAGGGGAGTGTATCCATCTGCTGTGGCAGTTTGGATGACGGGGTGAGACAAATGGTGTCATTGCATTAACATCAAACACTCCCTAACCTCTCAGGGGATGGAAACACTGCATCGAGGACAATCAGCACTTGTGACTGTAATAAAGGCTCCCTCACGTTCGAAAAAGCTGCATCCTGTGGGGGGGGGGGGGGAGTTTTGACTTGTTCAGTGTGGTGTTGTAGAAGACGTTGTTGTACTGTGCAACTGACAACTCTCAAGGCATTTTCACACTTTCACACCTATGTGGTTTGCAGCACTCATTTTAACCCTGTTGGTTTGGGTCTATGGGAGCTCTGTAACCACAGTCAGAGCTTGCTGAGAGGCTGGTGTGTCAGTACATTTCCAAATGACCCTTAAAGCTTTTTTTATTATTATTATTGAGAATGTGAGCCACAGCAGCACCACAAAAAAAAATCGGTTGTGCCCAATTTGTACTTGATTGTGACGCTTGATTCTCCTTTTTCTCTGTTCTTAAGAACTTGACCATTGAAGTGTTTTTGCTGTCTGTTTCTGACAGTACAGATGATTGCTTTGACAAAAAAACACTCAGTGTGTGTGTGTGTGTGTGTGTGTGTGTGTGTGTGTGTGTGTGTGTGTGTGTGTGAGAGTGAGAATTGTGCCTCTGTTTGTGCGCTACAGCTCAGACAGACTGATTTCAAAATGTAGCAGGAACTACTCTACCGCTTCAAGTCCTCTTCATTTTGCTTGAGTCAAAGCAGGATGGCCTCACCTTGTTTTGCTCAAGGTTGGGAAAGAAGCTCTAAAAAATAAATGGATGAACTTGGATTGGACCTGTTTTTGCCAGAATGTCAAAATGCATTCACACCACGTCTATGTTTGGCCTCGCATGCTATCTGAAAGCACTTTTAGGCTTGTATTCCTGTTTTTCAAGCAAATGCTAAATGCCTAACCAGCTTTTTTTTTTTTTTTTTTTTTATAAAAAGAGCCACATTTCAGAAGGGATCCGGTAGCTTATGTTACACTGTGCCATAGGCTGAACCTGCCGATGGAGGCTACTTGAAATGCAACCAGCTGAACCACAGATGCCTAGCAGACACAGAGCCTGTTAACCTTTTAGAGGGTTGCATAGGATCTCTGGACGGCCTATAGAGCTGCACTTATGGCTGTAAATAATGAGTATTCTTTGTCAGCTATGCATTAAACATGCTACATTTGTGTGCAATTAAGTACTGTGATTTTACAAGCATTACAGCTTGCTGTGTGTGGCTCTCCCCTGTGTCCCTCTATACTGCCCCATCTAATCACGGTGGAAATTAAATTTATTTTAACGATTATTAGTAACTGTGGAAATAAGCTTATAGTGGAACCATAAAGCTCATAGCAAGACTTGGAAGTGTCTAAAGACATCTTCAATTATTCACAATATATATATATATATATATATATATATATACATACATATATATATATATATATATATATATATATATATATATATATATATATATACATACATACATACATACATACATACATATATATATACATATATACATACATACATACATACATATATATATACATATATATATACATATATATGTATATATATATATATATATATATATATATACATACATACATACATATATATATATATATATATATATATATATATATATATATATATATATATATATATATATGCGTGTGTGTGATCTGAATAGCTGCCTGTGGATATTACGCTTGCCAGAGGGAAAACGATAGAAAGTGCAAAAAAAAAAGAAAGAAAGAAATGCTGATGGTTATGTAGTGATTCACGGTACAGGTGTGTGACTAGTGCAGTGCCCGTTTGAAACGTACCTGTTCAGAACGGGACGATTGCTTGGTCTTACGATGTTGCTGCTTGAGCGATTTCTCAAGTTCCACTCGTACAAACAACTTCACACTCACCACTGTGCTTCCCAATGCACCTGCCATGCCATGGTTGCATCCGTAGACTTTATAAAAGAAGTTGAAGTTGTCACCCTGACGTCACCCATTGTGGATTACGGTTTTTAAACCTCAAGTTCTACACAGTTTGACTTTATTTGTTCAACTAGAGGAGTCACCCCTGCCATTGGAAAGAATGCAAGCTTATGGCACCTCCGCATTGGCTTCACTTTTGCGTGAACTGGTGGTTGCTGCCCCTAGCAGTGCTAGAGTATACGCATCATTTGGGTGCCAAAGCACACTCAAACATAGCTTACATGGAATGCAGTTAGCTTCATGCTCTACATTGTATCCTGGACCAATATGGTATTGACTACTTTTACATTATATATACGAAAGGTTATACATTTTAATGGCAACAATCCTTGATCGCTCTTGGAACAATGAGCTGATAAATCATTTTTTATCAGATGCTTTTTAGCACGACAGACGTGTGCACTTGCGTATGCATTTTGAGGGATTGCGATATTAATGTTGTGGCATAGAGACTGTCTTGTGAGCACAATATCATCTGATAGCCGGTGATGGATGCACTCCGTAGTGTCTAAAAAAAAAACCAGTATTGTGATGTAATGGTGCGGAAATAGCATTGTAGACCAGATATTACACAGCGCAGCCATGGATCAGGCACTTAAAGCACCGCTGTTAGGCTCCCACTGCCAAGATATCCTATTACAAGTCTTTCTCCTCTTTTCTTTCACCGCTTCTCTTTCTTTCCCAGTGAAACTCGTAAAGCACATGAGTGTGTTTGTAACTGCACCTAAAATCAATACACAAGTGGTATCTGCGTGCGTCCGGTCTATATGTGTGCATTAAACATGCATTTGTGTGTATGGTTTTAAGTGTGTGTGTGTGTGTGTGTGTGTGTGTGTGTGTGTGTGTGTGGGTCCATCTGTGTGTTCTCTCATTTCTCTGCTATCGGACTGACCTTGCCGGTGACCGTCTCGTGTTTCTGGCAGCTCATGTACTCATCCAGCTGGCTGTTCCTGCCTTTGATTGATTTGATTTGATCCATTAAGTCCAAATCAGTCATGAAGAGGAGATTGCGATGGAGGCTGCGAAGCAGGTTAAAGAAGGATTTCTCAGCCTTGATGCAATAAAAAAAAAACATGCGTGTGCAGAATGACTCGCAGGTTAAAATGAGCAAAGTGGATTGATTGGAATTGACACCAAACTCCTCCCCTGGACAGCAATTGAAAACTGACTTCCAGTTTTCCTGGCCTGAAAAAACCTGTTTACGGTATATCACCGCTTAAACCTGTTTTTTATCTTTTCAAACAGGTTGAACCGGCATTTGTCATTACGACCCGTTCTGCCAGCAACATCAGCAACCTCTGCTGAAGGCGTCACATCGCTAAATCCAACTTTTAATGCATCAGTAATGTAGGTGGCTCTTCACTGGTTTGCCTAACTGAGTTTATTAAGAAAAAGGATACATGCATACTGAGCATCCGATCATCAGCCATACCACTTTATTATGTATCCTTTCACTCACCCCTTCTCTTCCTCTCCAAAACACTCCGCCCTTCCATTCCAATTTGTTGGTTGCATACAGGTAAACAGTCCATGTGGAGAGCAAAAGAGGCATAACACATTGACCGAAATGCAATCTCGATACAGTTATTGTCAGATGGCAATTTAGCTCCTTATTAGCGTTTATATTTATTGATCTGCATCCATATACGAATATCCGTTTATAGAACGTAGCTGCCGATTAGATGCCGTTAATCAACCCCATTCTCACGTCTCAGGTTACCAGTCGATCTGTAAACAATTACCTGCTCACAGAAGAGGAAGTCTTGGCCCAGATATCAGTTAGCAGTAATCTGAATATTGGCTGGTGACAACAGAACCCACAACATTTTGCTGCTTCCCCCAGCGGCTAAATCATCGTCAGACCAATAGCTGATGTGTTCCGGGATTGTGTTAGAATGAAATGACTTGCCCGGAACAAACGGCTTTAGCCTCAGTCTTTTAGCATTATATCAGGTATGTCGTCATTACATGTATATCTATAACACTTATCTCACAACATGCTCATTTCAAAACAAGCTAGAGACATAAAAAAAAGTCTGCATTTTCAACCAACCAATCAAGCTACCTTTAGCTTAATTAGCTCGCTAGCTACAGCTGATCAAATTTCCCGGCAACATTTGCCAGCTAGAAATGACAAAGCTGCTGTTCTCATTGCTTGAACAAATCATTAGAAACTGTTATCATTTTGAATTTAATAAATGTTTGTGTTCCAATAATTTTCAAGACTTCCTGCTCGTATGTCTGTATGATATTTGTACACACAAAGAATATATTTTGGCATCTGTTTTGAATGCAAAACAGCTCATGCATATCAAAGTAAAGTCTTTGTGTGGTTGGGATCACTTTCGCTTGTTTAACTATGTGTGTGCCTGTGTATCTACATTTGTTGGTTGCTCATATGCTCATATAGGCATGTTCAGAGTTTCTAGAGCTTGCCTGTGTGTGGTTGTGTGTGTGTGTGTGTGTGTGTGTGTGTGTGTGTGTGTGTGTGTGTGTGTGTGTGTGTGTGTGTGTGTTTGGCCTTGCTCAGTGCAGCCATCATAAAGTGCACTAATTGAATAAAGAGTAATTGTGATGTATTTAAGCAGTCGCTGAACCCTGTTGTTCAAGTGGGTAAAGCCATTAGCTTAAGCATAAGGTCTACTCCAGTGGACACACAAAAACAAAACCAACTTGTGGAAGCAAGGAAAAAGGATGGCAGTTAGTTAAGTGGCCTGGGCATTTGTGGGTTTTTTTTTGTTATGCGTTACATGCTGGTACAAACAACCAATCTTTCAAAATCAAAGAGTACATCTAACAGTGGCCTTATGTTGTTGTTATTTAGCCTTTCTGAGGGTATCGGCAAGATGACGCTGCGATATTCAGGCATACATGGTGATTTATTCACTCGCACTATTTTCACATTTGTACTAACAGTATTATTAATTGGTTGATATTTAAAAACAAAATAGGCTCCAGTATATATCATGAGAAATCAAGCGTATTTATCTAAAATCAGACATTCAGCACCCCTGTGTAGCCAGAATGGAATAATCCTTTGATTTACAACCACGTTTTTTTCACTGCTGCGGCCATTCGACTGTGAGATTGGCAGGTTGAATCGTGCGCCCGAGATCGAATCATCAAATCGAATGTGTAGATTTGTTGGTTAAATAAAATGAGAGACACATCTGCCATAATAAATATCCAATCAACAATCCCATATACTATAACATACAAGTGTATATATAGTATAGTATTCTTTGCACGCTATATTCCATAACGGGTGATTGAAATACTACAAAGCAAATGCACTATGTCAAATTAAATGACACAGATATGCCCCTAGACTGATCCCATATTATCATAATCTGCCGCAGCCTGTAGGAATCTGACAAATAAAAGGAAAATCTAAAGAGCGGTTTCTTTATTTGCGCCCGCATCTTAGACAGCAATCTCAAATTGCTTATTATAAAATCTTGTCCGTAATGATGCAATTGTCTGTGTCACTTCAATCTTTTTAGGTCTGTGTGGATTGCGGAGCTGTTTGAATAGGATGTTTCAGTAAACAACATTGCTCTCCTCAACGAGGGCCCAGCGCTCTGAGACTTGTTGGAGAACCCTTCAAAACATGAAGTGTTTTTCTAACTCTGACATGACTAATCTATTTTAACAACGCAAGTACCATAGCGAACTACGTGACGCTCCTCAACAAAGAGCCCTGCCAACCGCTGGATGACACTTTAGGATGACACGTCCACGTCACGCGTTAAAGAAGGTGGTGACGAGCTCTTTACTCGGTGCACAGTTTGGTAGGTCAGAGAAGGTACTGCTCTTAGTTGTGACTATTATCAGGAAATACCACGTATTTCTGATGCCTTTTTGCAAATTCACCAAATTGTCTTAGCAGTAGAAATGTGCCCCTTATGACATCAGATACGATGACCTTCAATGGCATTAAGGTTCTACTGATGGACACAGCCACTGGGTTAAAGAGATTACATGATTTCTCTCAAGACATCGCGAGTTTAAACCCGTCTTAAACCACGCAGCTAAGCTACTGATGGTGCAACAGCCCCTATTAGACTTAGACGGCAAGACATTTCGGGATTCTACATCGCTGCTTAGCTCACAGATGTAAATGAAGAAAATGATGTTACAGGATTGCTTATTTGTTCTTCACACTGCAATATATGGCCACAGATGTAGCACTGGCTAATTGGATGCATATTAAGTATGAAAAAGCTGATCAGGAGAAACGCGAAGTCTGCAGAATCTTCAATCACAGCAGCTTGGCAAGCTTCAAAAGAGTTTGAATGTGCGAATACTTGCAAGTCGCCGCTTTTAACTGCCAAATCGTCCCACTGTTTATCCCTGTGAGATTGGAATGCGGCCTGAGATCAGCTTCAGTAAATGGAACGTGTGGAGAATCCGTTTGAGCTGTCCAGGACGCCAGTTGTTCATCAGTGAGCAAACCATGGGTGAAACTGGCTTTATGGAAAAACCCTTTAGGGAACCGGGATGTCCGCGTGGAAAGGCTTTCAAAGAAGTGGATAAAGCGGGCTGCACACATGTGTGAGACAGAATCGTATTCAACACAGCACTCCAAACGGAGCTTAATTTGTCCTCCTTGCCCATAATCCCGTTAGTTAATTCACCGTTTCATTTGATCCCACTGGTCCTACATGTCACCTCAAGCTACACCGGTTCTATATGTGTGCGTTTATGAAGAGGAGTTTGTGTGAAATTGAGCTCAATTTAAGTGTAACCTTTCTTTACATATATATATATATATATATATATATATATATATATATATATATATATATATATATATATATATATGACAATTGATATGCAGCCTATGCGTCTTTTCCCATTCTGTGTATATGGTTTGCTTGTCACATATAAGTGTGACGGTGTGGCGCTGTGATCATCTATCCTACCTCGCCTCCTCTCGCTAAATGAAATTACGTCTCCCCCCGTTCCCTTTCACAGCTTAGCCCTTATTTTAATTAGCTCGCTGTCTGATCTCTTTTTTTCTCCCTCTCTCCCTCTCTCTCTGATAATTCTCCCTCGCTTCCTTTGCTTTTCTCTGTCCCTCTCGCTCATTCGCTCTCATTACTGTACAGTTATTTCTCAGGGTAATTAATGAGCTGATATCTGCTTTTGTGTCACAAGGGTCGTGAGCTTTCATTCTCTCTCTCTCTCTCTCTCTCTCTCTCTCTCTCTCTCTCTCTCTCTCTCTCTCTCTCTCTCTCTCTCTCTCTCTCTGTGTAGCACATGAGTCATCGGGCGCTCTATCTTTCCACTCTTCTTTCTCTGCACTCAAATAGAGAGAGAAAGGGAATACGGGGATTGTATGACCTCCGATGTCGCCGCATATGTCTGTTCAGTAATTACGCTGAGAAATGAAAGAGAGAGATATATAGTGAGTGGACCGCACAACTAGATTAGAGAAAGGTGAATGGCTTCGTAGTCAGACCTGGGTAGTGATTTGATGTAATATGAATACGCAGCAGTAATAGCAACCTGCAGTAGAGCGTCGTCTCACTGACTCCATTCAGATAGCAACAAGGAAGGTGTCAATTACTGGAACGCAGCGCGAACTCATCTCCAAACACTTCTCTGAAACTGTCGTTCTGTCAGTCATTGCAGTGTCCCATGTTGCTGTTGTGCAGAGACAGCATTAAACGATAAGGGTGGTCATGCTTTATGTTTTTAATAAGTATTAATAAAACTGACTTGCCCACAAAAAATAGGGTAATACCACCACTCTTTACTGACAAAATAAGTTTTCACACAAAATCTTCAAAATCACCTTCTTTTTTTGTTTTTGTTTGCCAGAACAAAGTGTGAGAATGGTTTACTGAGGCAAAACCTGAACTGCTTTCACCCTCACCCAGCCTGTTCATGTGCATACGTCTGTGCACGAGTGTGTGTGTGTGTGTGTGTGTGTGTGTGTGTGTGTGTGTGTGTGTACGTGATCCCTTTTAATCCTGACTCGCCCGTGTCCTTCAAACCCCAATCAAGGTTGTCATTAATGAGCATTTTCTCTCCCTGCCTCTCTATTTAAATCATTCATAATTAACTACAAGCACTGCTGCTTACTACTGTTGACTGAGTGTGTGTTTGTGTGTGTGTGTGTGTGTGTGTGTGTGTGTGTGTGTGTGTGTGCGTGCATAGCAAAACGGATGAGCAATAAATGACTCTAATAAACATCTCCTCTGGTTCGATTAGCGATGGCTTAAAAGTTGGTGGTGAATCAAACTCTTTGGGGCCTTTTGGGTTCATCTAGTCATGTCTGATCATGAGGATTTTTAACTTCTTCAGGATCTGACTCACTCCAGTTGCCAAGCGCGATGCATGTTCGGGAGTTAGTCACTGATGTGCGAGTCAGCCTTGTCCATACTGCGCAGATCATCCCGGGAATGTATACACTCAACCAATACAGCTCTCTGGATTCAGAGCGACATTCGCTTTTGTTGATATAGAAGGAAGTGCAGTGGATGATAAGCGGTCCATTAGTCCAGCGCAGCATGAGGAAGTGTACCCAATAGAGAGAATACAGTGTGCACAGTGTGCGGCGCACATGGTTTTCTTGCACTGCATACTGAAGACTTTGAAGAAACACTGGGAATATATATAAAAAAAATCAGTCATTAAGTATAATTCCCTATAATTTCCCCGGGTAAAGAAATGCCAATGTTTCCATTATGGCTTCTACAATATCTGTTAAGTTCCTACTGAAAGTCCAATGACATTAACGTCTCCATTCCCTTCTCGCTTTTGTCTCCGTCTGTCTCAGGTGTCGTGTCCAGGTGGGGTGGTAACCATGGAGAGGCTGTTGCTGTGCGTGATGCTGGCAGTTGCCATGGCAGTGCGGGCACAGATCTGCCCGAAGCGCTGCGTATGTCAGATCCTGTCACCCAACCTGGCAACCCTCTGCGCCAAGAAAGGTCTACTGTTTGTGCCGCCGAACATTGATCGGCATACAGTGGAGCTGCGGCTGGCTGACAACTTTGTCACAAGGTAACAGTCACATCACTAACACTGCTATTAAAGGAATAAAAAAAAAATTAGCAGTTTTGTAATTAATTACTCACCCTGTGTTGCCTTGTGTTCCTGAAGAAAACTTGTATTGTATGTCTCCACGTCTAAACGAAGAATCCAAACACGTCCAGATTTAACAACAGCAAACATTTCTAGCAAATTACAACCATTTTGAATCTCTCATACAATCAACTCAAATAATCCACATCTCATTTATCCAGTCGTATTCTCACTATTTCCCAAAAACATGCATCTTTGCTAAAACTTTTATCATTTAAAAGACTTCGGATTCATCCAGCATCGCGAGGATGAGATGAGCGCACATGCCTAATGAAATAATTTGGAATGGTTTCCTTGTCATCGAAGTAACCCCATGTGGAGTGTTTTGGAGTCAATGTATGAAAGTAGTTCTCCAAAACTCAACAGCTGCTAAACCGGTAACAGAATTACCAAAACTTCACCAGCCTGTCAAATATCTTCCTTTAAATATTTAGTAGAAATAGAAGTAGTCGTAGAAAATTTCCACCAAGACAAAGTAAACTCCTCAACTGGAAGATTAAAAAGTGACTCATGGTATACAATGTTTCTTACATATGATATTACTACTTCACTAGCATTTAATTATTAACAACCAATGTATAATACTTGAAGAACGATGTACAATAGTACTTGGAAAGTTCAGCCGTTATGTGCGAGAATGAAAAAAATTGTTCCCTCAAAGCTGGAAACAGAGACACTGATCTATGATGTCATGAAGCGAGAAAGCCCGGAGCCTCTCCGGCGAAGATGAATAAGTCGCTGAATCTTTGGACAGAGTGGCATCGCCCAGGGTGCCTTTTTATGACGATACGAGCACATTATCCGCCGGTGCAAGAATGAAATAAAACTCATTAGGTGTGAAAAAAAAAAAAAAAAAACGCATTATTTGAGGCCGCAGACTAAGTCATAGTCGGTTCACAGCCAATGGAGCAGCTCAAGGCTGCCTCGGGATCGCATTGCAGTTTAGAGCTTCTGTTCTCTAGTTTGTAGACATTTGAGAGAGTTTTCACGACCACAGACATTAAATGAGCTGCACAGCAAAAAAGTCACACCATGTGTAAATTCTGTTTTCCACTATTTTCGCTTTTCAAAAGAAATTCATTTTTATCTGCAAATTGACTCCGCTCAACGGCTTCACGCGTTGATCGTTACTCCAAACTCTTGCTTGCACCAATAGCAGAACCACCACCAGAGGACGTCTTCTGATATATGCAGTATGTCCCTTGTCTTATCTGAGTGTTGCTTATCTGTGTCCACAGTGTGAAGAGGAAAGATTTCGCAAACATGACACGGCTGGTAGACCTAACATTATCCAGAAACACCATCTCCTACATCACACCTAATGCCTTTACCGATTTGGAAAACCTCAGAGCTCTACACCTCAACAGGTATGGCGTACAGCTGTGTTCGTGATATGAGTATTGCATGAAACTCCCTTGATCAATGTGAGGTGTTATACTTTATTTCCAAAAGCTACAAGCTGCTGTTTTTTTTTTTTTTTTTCATCTCTCTCTCTCTCTCTCTCTCTCTCTCTCTCTCTCTCTCTCTCTCTCTCTCTCTCTCTCTCTCTCTCCCTCCCTCCCAGTAACCGGCTGACGAGGATAAGCAATGATACATTCAGCGGGATGTCGAAGCTACACCACCTGATTCTGAACAACAACCAGCTGGTGCTGATCCACCAGGGAGCGTTCAATGACCTGCTGGCGCTGGAGGAACTGGACCTTAGTTACAATAACCTGGACTCTATTCCTTGGGAGACCATCCAGGTCAGGATCTCTTTAAACCACTGCAGCCTTTCCAACCAGTCTGGCTGGAGGCCCTTCAAAAAAAAAAATCCAATCCCGAGCACAATAAAATGGCCATAAAACGTCTTTTGGACATTTGTTTGAAATTGAAATAAAGAGATCTTAAAGGCTTTTGGATTGAACAGAGGCCATTATGTATACTATTTATTAAGCCTCACTGACACTTAAGCATTTTCAAGGATAACAGTTTCAATTTAATCGATGCTCTTTGCCAGCCAACAAGCAATTGTTATATAATACAAATGTCAGGGCAATCAGTTTACTGTAAAGTAAAGTAGTTCTACGCAACTTTGATAAATAGATGCCGCATTAGATAATCGTGTTTCGATAATGATTAACCACATGATGGCTTTGTTGTTTTCAGTTTAACTTTACATTTACAAAATAGACGTGTAAACACCATTAGTCAACTGCACTATTAAAGGAACAGTGGCAATAACCAGGATATTGCAGCCTAGGACGCCTAAATAAGTAAGGAAGGAAGTATTAAAACAGTTATTTGTCTCCCTGCATTCTTAATGTCCTCCACTTCCTCCTTTCAAAACAATAATGAAATCCTGTGTTTCTCTCTGTTGTTCCTGCAGAGAATGATTAGCCTCCATACTCTGAGTTTAGACCACAACATGTTGGACTACATTCCAGAGGGAACGTTTTCCCTGCTGCAGAAACTCAACCGGCTGGATGTCACCTCTAATAAACTCCAAAAGCTGCCACCGGACCCACTTTTTCAACGAGCACAGGTATTTTCAGAGGGTTTTTTTTTTTTTTTCCCACCACATCAAAATCCAATCTTACAAAAAAGGCCTGAAACTCTTAAAAAATAATCAGGCCCCTCATTTTAACATGTATTGGAGACAAACTGAATTCAAACTAAATTTATGAGTCACAACTTTGTTGTCCGTTGTATGTAAGATATCATGACTTTTTCATGCCTTTGTTATGCCTCCTCATAACTCAGGAAACATTTAGCTTTATTGGTTCAAATGAAATTCTTGAAAGTGCATTGTTCTAAAGATGTTACTGGTGAAAAGAGAGTGCTCTGCTTACAGATGAGATACATTCCATTGTGTAGTGTTTTGCACTTAAGAATAAGATAAAATGCGGCTGGGCCACTAATTGAAGAGGAGTCAATGGAACAGCTTCCATATTAGTGACAATAGACCCTTTTAACAGCAGCCATTTTGACATGTCATAGCAGCATAACACGGGTGTAATTGTGTAATCAATTTAATTATATTCCTATTCTATTTAGGGTGTCACAGTCATTCCAGTGAGCCAGATTGCACAATAGCTGGGCCCCAGCCCTCCTAAATGGAACAGGGCCATAATGAATGTTATTAATGTGTTTACCTGGCAATGACATGTCAAAATGACTGCTGTGCAAAGGGCCTATTAAATCACTATGAAAACTGTTTAGAGCGTATTTGAACCTTTTTCTTCAAAAGCGTGCAACTACATTCTGAATCATATTTCATATTGTCTGACCCTAGTGATTTATACAACCACTCATCCTATTCTGGGAAGCAGCTGGCCACATGTTAGAGAAGGGAAAATATGTATTTTATCACTATCATTTCTTTATCCGCTAATGGGAAAGGGCAAGCTGCCACACACTCAACGGGTGGAAACTGGTTGAACTAGACAGCTACCTTTTTGAAGAAGTGGATTTGAGTGTACAGCGAGGTTTTACTCGAAAATAACATGACTTGACTAATAAAGCTGTTTATTAAAAAAAAAAAAAAAAATGCAATCATTGTTTCACACTACCAGGTCCTGGCCACGTCGGGGATCATGACCTCCTCTTCTTTCGCGTTGTCATTCGGTGGGAACCCCCTCCACTGTAACTGTGAACTACTGTGGCTGCGGAGGCTGAACAGGGAGGACGACCTGGAGACTTGCGCCTCACCCCAACAGCTCTCTGGCCGATACTTCTGGTCCGTCCCCGAGGAGGAGTTCCTCTGCGAACCTCCGCTCATCACCAGATACTCCCATGAGATGAGGGTGCTTGAAGGGCAGAGAGTTACACTCAGGTACCCACTATCAGTTTGTAACTGACCTGCATAAAAATAGTCCGAATATGCATTAAGGTAAAGATAAACAAAGTTCTCTCCTATAACCAATCTGCCCAGTTGAGTAACACACACGGATACAGACACACACATACACACACTCTCTGTTTTGATTCATAGCTGTGTGCATTATGTGTACAAGCTGCACGGGAATGCAAAAAAAAAAAAACGTGTTCAATGAAGCACAAGACAGGAACATCACGCTCAACTTTTAAGGAGGTTGAAACTAAATCAAGAACAGGTCTGAGAGATGATGATTACTTCATTTGCATATATATTGGTCACACGCTTCCAATCATGATAGATGTTATGTTTTCAAATATGGAATTATGGGCACAAAAAAAAAAAAAGGGGGCAATGGAAATTAATGGGACGCTATTATTCTCTTTCCTTTATTGTATCTTGTCTTCAGCTCCGTATATAAGTTATAAATCGAGATTATCAGAAGGTCAACACACCTAACGTTTGTCATCTTGTGCAGAGTCCACGGTAATGCATTCAACAGCCAATGTCAGTCATGTTTGAAGAATGCGTACAGTGTGAGCCTGCAGCAAAGTCCCCTGAAAAATGACTCTCAGCTCTTATTTATTCATTTCATCAAAGCACGTCACTATAATTACAGCACATGAGAAATGTCGCAATGACCACGACGCTCTTTACTTTTGATTGCTTCGAATTTTGACAACTTAAAAGAACTTTTTTTTAAATTCACCAATTTCAATTCAGAGATGCACCTATACAAACGATCACTGTAGAAAATCTGCCAGAATGAAAAGAAGGCAATTCTTCCTTTAGTTCCACAATATTTAACTTACCTGATTAATGTTCGCTTTGGCACAATCCATGTCATATTTGTCATTCGGCCTAAAAGTCATCGTCATTAAACAGTTTTCTGTCCTTTTATTGCATCTCTGCTTCATGACTGAACCACATTAACATTTAGGAAAGAGCTCGTAGTTCACACTCATATAGTGCCTTGGTTTATTGTACATAATAACTAATTCAGAGCTGTGACTGTAAGTTGAGTAATGGACCAGTCAATGGAAAGATAATGAACTATTTAATTGTGTGTCACTCTGTGGTTTGTGCTTCTCAAATGCTATTATGTGCTGGTTTTCTTTGTCTTTTATGACAGTAAACAGAAAATCATTGTGTTTTGTGACTTTTGGAGAGGTGAAACAAGACATTTTGACATGTTGCAAAGGACCCTTAGAAATTGTGATGGACATTTTTGACAATTTTCTGACATCCTACAGAACCTACAAATAACTGTACTCTGCACTGTACACTGCCTTCCCTTTATTCACTGACCTCCTGCCTTATTCCCTTGTACCTTCTTTTTTGTCCCTGTTGGTAAGAATTGATTTGGTACCCAAATACATACAACACAGTCATTCAAAGACTGTAACGTAAAGCATTTTCTAACTTAAATTAATGTGCTCTGCCGACACAGTAGCTGATGTTCAGCCTCTTCCTCTTCCCACTTGAGTCTCAGCCAGAAGGTGGAGGGAATCCAGAAAGTTCCTTGAGGCAATGCTCTGCTTCCACTGTGCAGTTGACCCCATTCTGTCTTGTTTCTAATATGTTCAACTAATGCTGGTTTTCTCTCCCTACAGGTGTAAGGCAAGAGGTGACCCAGAGCCGGCCATCCATTGGATCTCTCCTGAGGGCAAGCTTGTGTCTAACTCCTCCAGAACGTTGGTCTACACCAACGGTACCCTGGACATCCTCATCAGTACGGTGAAAGACACAGGCTCCTTCACTTGCATCTCCTCCAACCCTGCCGGCGAAGCCCACCAAACGATAGACCTGGTCATTATAAAGCTCCCACACATCTCCAACAACACCAACAACATCCAGGAGCCCGACCCGGGATCGTCAGACATTTCCACGTCGACCCGAGGCGGAGCCAACGGGAGCAACGTGACGGGCGACGTGAAAGGCGGAGTGGATAAGAGGGTTGTGACGGCCGAGGCCACGTCCTCAACGGCACTGATAAAGTTCAACTTCCAGAGGACTATTCCAGGCATTAGGATGTTCCAGATCCAGTACAATGGGAGCCAAGATGACTCTCTGGTCTACAGGTAAGACATCACCACAGCGTTCATCACAGCAGAGTCAGACAGTTTGCGCAATGGAAACTGAACCATGATATGGCCAATGTGGAGGTAGAGGATTACCCAAGTCGGATCTGTATGGATTAGATTACAGTTGATTTGATGCAATTTTAATGACCTTGTTTGGATCCTGTTGCTAGGACGCCCTATGAGTACACGACCAGGGTGCTACAACGGCACTTCAATGCTTTGATTCTGAAAGATTCAACTAAGTACAGCATATGACACATACCCAAATGGAATGACAAATAAAAATGTGTCCAAGGCTAGTAAATATAACTTGCATAACTTCATAAACATAGTAAATGTTTCGCCCTGTCAAAAACGGAAATCGTGCTGATGTCGAAGAGGAGCATTGTTTTATCAAAGCACATGTGCAGACTATTTGTCATGGCTTATTGCATTACAGCACAGACATATATATCATATCAGGGCACATAAGTCCAACACAGAGATGAATCAGGGATGGACAAAAAAGACGGCAGACGAACAGCCGCGTGAAAAAAAGTTCACGATCCAGGACGGCCTTGACAGGGAGAGCCGTGCTAGTCCTTCTTGACTTTTGCCGTTTGCTCAGGATTACACAGATTACATCGATCTCGCAGGGAATGATTGTTATTTGAGCTAAATATTTACTCCGGTGAAATGGGGGAGAGGGAATTAACAAACACACAGAGCTTTCATTTGGGAAATCTGCCAGTATTATCTGCCTTTCATATCGCTGCTAATCCCTATACATACTTCATCAGTACGCATCCTCATGAAGAGCCGGGGGAGCATTGAGATTGACCGTCTGGGTCACGATAATGACAATACTCTAGGTTGTCACGTTTTCCCATGAGCTATGAATTTGTGATCCTTGATCTCTTACGGTCTTTATCTCTCTGTGACTGCACCAATATATGATTAACATACACAGATAATTCATAGAAGAGCCTGCTGGTATTATCTGTCGTGCATATTATTCCTAATCTCTGTACATAATTCATCAGCACTTAACCCGATTCAGAGAATGCATCATCAAGGGGTTTGGCGCCGATGGGATTTATAGCCGTCTGTCTCACAAAGACGTAGCGTCATCACTTTTCACATCAAGATAGACGCTCTTCCTCTCTATCCATCTCGTCCTCTCCTCCTCTCTCTCTTTCATGCTCAAAAGCACACCGACGCCTTTGTGCATTTGTGAGATTGTCATCCTACAACAACAAAAAAAAAAAAGGCTGCGTCTGTACTCTCAGACTTTAAAATACTTGGGTGGAAATTATTACAGTGGAGAGCGTGAAGGCCACAAAAACAAACAGCTTCCTGTGGGGACACGGAGGAGGGGCGATTAGACAGCCTTTCACCACCCACACCGGTCCTCCTGCGCTCTGTGACGTCACTCAAAGTCTTTCTTTCTTCCCGTCGTTTCATCCTCTCCTCCTTCGCTGGCTCTACCTTCTTCTCTCTTTTTTTTTTTTTTCTCCCCCCAATATTAAGCACTGAAGTCGTTTGTGTTTCTCCATGTTATTTTGCTGCTCTCTTGTCTTTAGATAGCGGATTGATTTCCATTCAACACCTTCTGCTGGCATAAAGCAGCAGTCCATTGATTTTTTTTTTTTTGCGGGGGGGGGTGGTTTTCATTACCCAAAACACTGAGAAGAAAGAGAAGAGGGTCGGAGAGGGATGAAGAGAATACAAAAGAAGGAGAATGGGGAAAAAAATAAGTGGAAAACATGGGAGGAACGTTATAGGGGAGAGATGGCGAGAGTGAGAGGGAGGGGGGAGGGCGAAAGACGGAAGACGAAAGACGGGCGAAGATGGGTCCTATTGTCACAGACAGGGTACGTACTTTTCAGGTTCAATGAGAGCTTATTGATTTGCACATTGACGTTTGTGCGCTTTAGCTCCCCACCTGTTCCACATAATGCTCTTGGGCTTAGCTGCATGTTTCCTTCATACTTTGAGCTCAGCTGTCTGCATAAACAGATGGATAAGTGAGCGGTAGTTTTAAAGCTTTTACAGGCACATCCTCCCGGTGATGTTAACCTCCTGAGCATGTGATACGCTGCCCATATGGAATGTAAAAGTTGCTACGCTCGATTGTGTATCGATCCCTGCAGGGTAGCTCCACCCTCCGCTCCTTCCACAGGGGGGTAGGTTCCGGGTCAGCTGCAGAACAGCACTTCTGGAGCTGACGGGGGATTCGGTGTCTTGCTCAAGGAAACTTGACACAGGCAGATGTTTACTGATACAGTACTGGTGTTTTAACGCCAGTAATCCTGCTTAAGTATTGTATTTCTATCCTGGAGGCAGGCCTACTGCCCAGCCGGTCGCACATCAAACCCCCTCACAGCAAGCAAACGCACAGCAATTCTGGTTTTGTTCAATCATCATCAATGTGTTAACAATAATCACTAGTGAAATATGCATTATTATATTAAGAGTGAATAATGGCTCAACAATAAATAATGTATAAATCTAAAAAGCAATTTGAAAAAGTGCCAATTTCAGATGTCAAATTGAATTGTATCGTACAAAATCAACAGAGTTTCATGTCTGTTTCCACGTCAACAATGGAGGTGATTATATCGGCTCCGTAGTTGTCGGGCGTATGGCAGACAGCTGCTGAGTATCCCGGTTTAGCTTCTTTCCAGTGTGTGTGTGTGTCTGTAAAGCTAATGTTAGCTTAACCAGCTTCAGTGCAAACAAACTGTAGCGTTAATGATTACTAGTTGTCGTACCATACCACGCCAACAAGCTGTTGTATTTAAACACAGCGCCACTTTTATCAGACTGACTGACTTGAAGCCTCAACATGCATATTCTCTTATCCTCCGACTATTCTCTTCATGTAGAATCATGGTGAATATGCGTGAGACATACCTAGCTTGTTTAAAACGTTGGCCTATAGTTTAATTCATAGAAAATGGTCTTAATTAAAATTACAATGAGCTACAATACTCAAATCATTCAGCCCTGGTCCTTAAAATGAAGTTAGAGATTTTGTTATTTCTGCTTCATGTTGCTAATTTTGTAACAAGGGACCATCTGTGAACTTATAATTGAGTTCAATTAGCTTGATTTGTTGTTCTGTCTTCAAGGCACTAAAACAGAGCACCATTTTAATTAACTGTACTTAAATGTATGTCAAAAGCTTGTATGGCTACCAAAACAAAACCATGTTTCTCGCTAATCATCCATCGCACCTTTCTGACTGTTTTTCCTCTTTTCTTTTATTTCTGGAACTGTGAGGAACTAAATTGAGTGATCCACACAGCCTCAGCTGTTAACCCCTTATTTCAAGGGAAGGCTTATATTGTGTAAATAATGTGCTGACCTTTTACACATGACCTATCACGCAGGTTTTGACCTTTACACCTCGCTGGTTTTATTGAACAATCCACAGCCGCGTCGATGATGATAATAAAACTAACAGGCAGCATCGACAACCGCGACCATAAAACGTAGAACACGCTCTTATTTAGACGCAGAGTCAATCACTGCGCTTAATTAAATGTTTGGGGGCGAATGCAAGCCATTCTGGGATTATGGAAAGAATGAATTCACAAATCATAGGATGACAAGATGTAGTGTCTAGTCGATGAATGAATTAAACGATGATGGTAAAAGCGCTGTGAAATAAATGTGCGCCTTGAACAGAAGATAAAGATAGAAAACAAAAAGGTATTTCAAATAATAACTGAAATATGTATGTAAAATCTATTTCATAACAATAATAAGACATAATCTAGGTACCAACATTTGGGTTGGATCATGCCTTTATCTGGACCTTTGGACTTTAAAAGCTTTGTTCTTGTAACCCCTTCATACAAAGCAGTACTTCATCACAGGTATAAAGTACAACCCAGTTATTTCTTACTCTTTCAACCCATTCAATCATTGGGAACCGCTGGTTTGAATGGTATTTCAAAACAGGAGGTATGCAATTATGATAGTTAGACTGAGATCAAAAATAATAATTAGAGAAAGAAATATTAAGGACAAAAAAAAATAAGAAAAAGTGTGTTGAATACATAGGTATTGAATACTGGAGTGTGCATTCTATTGACCTGTGTGTAATATCTGTATAAGAAAAATTAAAACTGTGCACATGCCCTCAAGATATGCTAAGATGCTTTAGAATTGATTCAATAAAATACTTGTTGATTAAAGGCTGAGGTAAAATATAGTTCATCCACTCCAAGCCTGCAGTCATAAAGGCTTTAAAATGTATGCCAAAACTGAAGCTGTATTGTCTTCATGGGACACAAACTCCACTTCACATCCACTAAGTTACTTACGAACACACACACACACACACACACACACACACACACACACACACACACACACACAAAACCCATTCTACCTCTACCCTAGTCCTCATCTGCTCTGCCGCTTGTTTTTCTTTCGTTTTTTCCTCGATGTTCATTCAGCGGTTGTTTTCTGCTCCAGCAGATCCATCGAGCTACAGGGGCTGGTTGCCATTTGCCAGGAAAAAAAAATACACATCAAGCAAATTGTGTGGCAAGCTTCTTTATGAGGCTACACAACAGGGGATGGGGGGATGAATCCAGGCTTTCAGGAAGGCAGTCTCTCCCCTTGTCTCTCTCACACTAGCAGGAAGTAGTTTATCCTTGCCTTTGGTCCCTGCAGCCCAGGTATAACACCTTGCTCAGCTGTGCTTAAGGCACGAAAAAACATCCGCCTTTATCCCGCCGTAATGTTCCAATTCTGATTTTATAGCACCATAAACATATTGTGGGCCTAACGTAACAGTGTTATTGTTGTAAGTAGACTGAGAGGTTTTAAACAGTTTGTTGTGTGTGTGTGGAGGGGGGGGGGGACGACGACGACGACTAACACAGCAGTAAGGATGACTCTAGGTAGGCGGAGTGGTAAAAGGAAGGAAGTAAGGAGGGTAAGAGGGAGACAAACGGAACATAAAGAAGATTAATATGACTGTTCAATCAGATGAGGGGAACTGAAATGTGTGGAAAGTTTAAGGGAGGGAAAGAGCGAACTAAGAAAGAGGGAGGAATGACAAAAGGAAGAAAAAAGAGGGAGGGAAGAAGGGAAGAACTAACAGCAGAAAGAGGTTGCCAGCAAGAATATTGAGTAGCAAGAAGAATGGGAAAAAAATGACCAGGGAGGAAGATTTGGGAGGACAAATGGATAAAAAAAGAGATTGGAGGAAAGAATGAGTTCTTAAGAAAGAAAGGAGAAAAAAAGGATCATACAATTATTTATGGGAGATTAAAAAAAAAAGACTAGTAGAGTAGAAACAAGTAAGAGTAGATAAGGGAAGAAATGACAGTATGGAGGGAGAAAGTGTGTAAGGAGCCAAAGGCAGCATTAAAGAGAAATGTAGATGAGTCAGCTGAACTGGAGGAATGGAGCTGAGCTGGCCAGAATGGTGTCTACACCACAGATGGTGCTGAAAGGTCTCCACATCTGGGACAGCTTCAGTTGCACGGCACCTTGACGTGGACTCTGCCGCCGCACTTATTTGGACTGAGCTCAGCAGTCCTGAGATCCTTGATGGAGCCTTCTGTTTTTTTCATTAGCGTTGAATTTAGGCATTGGCAAAATAGAAAAAGTGATTATTTATTATTACACGCATGCTCTACCACACTTAAATACGCATATACCCCTATAAGAAGAAGTGAATACACATTAAAGCCATTTCAAAGTTATGATTTGTTTGTAACCTTTCAATATTCTAATATTAACTGATAAAGGGAAACATTTGTGTTAATTGGTAAGACATGATCATTAGCACAATAAAGAAGCTAAACTTAGCTGGTTAATAATATTCATAACTAAGCTATTTTTCTTCCCAGTTATCTTAGTGTGTGAGGATGATCCTGAGAAAAACAAATCAAAGGATGGCACTAATTACAGTTTTTAGATAATGATCATCCACTCTGGCATTTAAAGAAAAAGGGTGTTTTACTGGGAACTGTGATGTTGTGACTGCAAATAAAATATAAATGTCTTAAACTGTTCAGTGTTGGGAAAATATTATCCTTACTGTATCTTCTGAGTAAGACGTTAACCACCAGTGTGAACACTCCAACACGCCATTGCTTGGCCACTAGCGAGGTGGCTACTATCAGCTACTGTCCTCTGAGTCGACTCTGAACGGGGTTTACTGAAAAAGAAAATGGATGGGGAGGTGTTAGCAAAGCCCACCTGGCCGGGGCTCAAGATCCCCGTTCCACCTCTGACTACCAGCTGTGTGGGTGCTTGTTAACCACTCGCACAGGAATCAGGGGCATTATGCATGGTAAATCAGAGATAAGAAGCTAGCTCCTGAAATGTTTCTGTCTGCCTTAGAGACTCAGACCTATTAGCATGGCAGAGTGCCATCTGCTGTGTAAGCCACATTAGCTTCGAGGTCAACAGTAATGGGGCAGGAGTTGAGCTACCATTAATCCTCTTCTCTTTGTGCTTAAAAACCAGTTCTTAACTGGTTTGATTGTACTTGTGGCACACCCTGGAGTGTGGTGTGTTGGTGTTTGCTTAATTCTTCAGATAATTAACATAATTAGAAAATTAAGTTGAATAGGTAAGACATGATAAAATGAAAATACCATGTTGCCATTTCGTACGTATAGGAATAGGGCAACAATATTTGAGTTCTGAGTTTTAAATTACAATTTTGAGTTTAATGGTCTGAATTCAGAATTTGTTTAGTTCAGACAAGTTTATGTTTTGGCACATGTATTCCAAATACAACACATTCAGTTATGAAAGTGGTTACTGTGAATACTACCAAATCATTATGTCAAAAATAAAACATTACATTCCCTAATCAAACGGTGCAGGCATTACCCAACACTCAAAATAGCAGTGGAACAAAACAAACAAAAATATAATATAATAAAGAACCACAAAATTATAAATCGGAAGCAAATATACAAAAACAAACCATAATTGTCAGTCATTTGTCAGTTTTGATCAAAATGAAGAATAATAAAGAATCCCAAACACAATCAAATATTAATCTCAGAACTCTGACTATAAACTTCTCATTTGGCGCTAATCCTCTTCCATAATTTAGTGGATGCATTATATAATAGCAAGAAGAAGAACGTGAGAGGATGAGGATAACACATGTTTAAAAAGTGCTGTGTAAAGAAAAGTTTTTCAAAACCTATAACTGCTTCTGCATGCTATTTTCTTGGCTTTTCTGACAAAGTTTTTCACGTTCCAGGCTATTTAATTTAGACTAGCTTGCATTGCGGTAGCATGGGAGGCTTTAGCCAGAAGCACTGAATACCATTTTCTGAAATAATTGGACAATCTACTTTTAGATATCTGTGACCCACATTTTGGTCCCATCCCTGTTTGGGCAACAGTGCAATTTTAAAATGTTTTATTTATTTTTTTCTTCTGTTCAAACACACTATTGAAAGTGGGTAGTGTTAATATAGGGCCACTGATATTTGCACCATTTTTTTTTTCTTCAGTTTAAGCAGCCTAATTAGCAGAGGCTTGGTGTGGGATGCTATTTCATAAAAGGAGCAGATGTTAGAATATCATGGAAATGTTGCTTTGAGTTTTTTTTTTACAAATACATTTTTCAAGATATTTGGGTAGAACAATCCTACCACAATGTCTGTGTAGCAGTTGTTCTCTTGCTTTCAGACATATCACAAGAGTGGAAATGTAGACATTCAATTATTCTTTATTCTGAGCGTATTAATATCTTGCATTGTTGGCTTGAAAGCTAATGTTCAAAGTTCATGCTTGATCTTCGGAACGGCAGTTGACAATAAACGTTTTTCTGTATGTTTCTTGTATCTGCTACTACTATCCAACTACTCCTTTAAGTCAGTCAAAAGCAAACGGTAAACCTGTGAATCTAAATCTCGGATGTGACACGATGACGGCAACAAGTTCACAAGTGAAACCGAGTGTTATATTGGTTACTCGCTTGCCAGGTGTGAGTCTCTGAGAAAACTCAAAAACTCAACAAAATTCAGGAAAATGATATTCAGGTCACCAACATTTTTTTGGGGGGGAAACTGGACAGCTTCCCCTCCCCTTATGAAATGCAAAAACAATATCCCCCTGCAGCTATATGAAACCACTAATAAGCTAGCCCAGAGCAGTGGATATCATTTAAAAAACATTGGAAGTTGCTGTCACACATGGTTCGGCTGGGCTCTGCTGCTGGGGGAGCCACTGACTGCAGCAGAGTTATTAGGAGCCCTTGCCCCTTTATCGCGCGACTCCAGCTCGACCTGGAAGCCCTCGCCCTTGTGTGTTGAATCATTATCTTGAATGCCCCCCCCCCCCCCCCCCCCCCTCCTTCCGGAATAATGCGCGTCTGTGACCTGCAGGCTTTGTCCAATATTTAATCAAGTGAAATGGCCTGAAAGTAGAACAATCTGGTATCATAGTTCACTGTTCTGTGCATAGAGGCGATCATTGTTACTTTAGTCAGAAAGTAGAGAGAGTAACTAATGGAGAGCGCGTTGTCCTCCTGGCTTCGGAGTGAGGAAAGCTAAAGTTGATTAACAACAAACACTCGCATCCGTGAGCGTGCGCACGGTAAGGTATACCGGGCATGCAGCGCCGTATCGGTGACGAATGTTGGCAGAGAGCAGGACGCGGTGACAGCCGCCGGGACGAAGAGGCTGTCATGGGAGGAGAAGATTACTGTAATGGAGCACACACACACACATACACACACACACATACACACACACACACACAGACATAATATATTGCAGACGCAGATACATTGTGTACATATACGTACACAAATGCATACTCACAGAGCAGCATGCACACAGACACTTTCTCTTGTGTAATGAAAGCATAATGAAACCCAGAAACACACACACACACACACACACACACACACACACACACACACACAGGCGCTCTGGGCTGAGGGCTTGGCAGAGCAGAGTAGATAGATTAGTGTAATAGTCTCGGCCAAGGCAATCATCTGCCCACTGTAGGGCTTCAGATACTGGCAGCAAGATCCCGCTCAGACACAAAGAAATTAACCACAATGAATGAGTCAGTTTGGATGATTTCACAATCCTAACGGCTCACACAGTCAGGGAATAATCATATGCAAGGCAAAAAAGGAAACCCACTGATTTGCATGAAAATATATATTTGTGAACTCTGCATGCGGCGGAGCGGGGGCCCAAGCACATTATCGATATCTCGATGTTGCATTGTATCTATGAATTATAGATGATGACAGCTTGGCTTACACGTCGACAATGAATACCAGCTATGCAATGTGAGTGTTATTGGCCGCAGCGTCCGGTTGAATGGATTTTGCTCAGAAGCTCATTTGGGCTGTGTCCAGGTCAGGAGGAGTCATGTAGCTAATGGTTTCTTGGAAGCGAGTGTTCCTGAGGTGGCGAGAAGAGAGAACGTAATCTATTTGTGTGGATACAGGGCGAAGCAGCAAACAAACCCTCCAGCGAGGTACATAATTGCTGCCACTTTCATAGATTTTTTTTTTTTTTTTAACCAAAGCACATTCAGTGTTTTCCGGAATTTAACACAAGCTGCAACATTTTCTTTTTAATTGGCCTTGTTACTGTTTTAAATCACAAAGTGTCTGTCTGTCTTCACTGTAAACAAAGCATACTAATAGATGCCCAGATGGCCCACGTTCAGATATACTCTCATGCAGAAACAGTGGAGAGGAGAAACATCGATGACATGTTTTTGGAGATTTAAGACAGCAGTCTCCTTCTTGAAACCATCAACTAAAGAAATACCTCTTGAAAGAATGTGACACCAGAGTATACCATCTCATTAGGGCGGCTTTTTTTTTTAACCAGTTTTTATTCTCCAGGCATAAAACACACAAGCCTATACATGCCATTAGTTGTTTATTATATATAAATAAGGCATACAGAGATATGTACATGTCCTATAATATTCCTATGGTGATTTAGAGCATGTCTGATATTCATTTTTGTTTATAATATTAACCTCAATATAATTTTTACTGCTTTTAATGGCAGTAAAAAAAAAAAAAAAAAGACTTTCTGTTGTGGCTACTCAACAGGGATTGACTGTCATTTTGAACATGTGATATTGATAGAATATTATAAGGAGGTCAGGCTGTGCAAGCCGCAGAGGCCCTCCAGATAATGGGGAGAGAGAATTGCCTGGTAGTGCTGCAGTCCAAGATTGAGAGAGTGGGCGGGAAATTCATAACACACTCGCATTCAGGGCGGCCTTAGACACAAACCTTAGAACGTATTCCACCGTGGCGCCCATCAGTTTACTGCCCTATTTACCTTTGTGCGCTCATATCAACTTGTTGCTGCAGAGAGAATGCACCTTGTCTTCCATACTAACGGTTTTCTGAGATGAAGAAGAAAAATACATACTTTATTGATGTCCGAGGGAAACGCACGCACATACACACGGTACCCTATGCGCATGCATTTAGGGCGAGATGTGAGATTGAGGGAACTGCCCACGGACAGGAACCCTGTGTAGTCGGGGCAACGCCTAGGAGGTCGAACTGGCACCTCTCCCACCGGTCGATACGCATATACTGCAACTGGCAACCAGTCTGGTTCCCACGTCAAGTACCCATGGACTGAGCTACCGCCGCCCCAACGACGGTCCAGAATTGAACCCGGGATGTTGCTGTTATATGGCAGATGCTGTAAAGACAAGAGTAGTTTGCTTTAGGCCTCTTTCCTATAGTGTTTAAATCCTTGAAGAACCCAGAGGTGCAGGCATTTAGGGTCAAGGAATGTTCCAAAGAAATAGTGTGACAACGTTTCAGCACAACCACATTATTTAACACTAAGATATTGATGCTTTGCTGGCTAATGTTACACACTACCACGCACACACACACACACACACACACACACACACACACACACACACACACGCATCCATACACACAAATGAAGCCCAAGGCCACGGCAGTAATAGGGAAATTAATCTCTGTCCGTGTATGTATATGTATACAAATGTAGCTGCTTGTATCTGAGCTTGTTGGTGGCGGCGGCAGCATTCGCTCCTATCATTAACCTGCACACTTCAATGTCACTTATTGTGTCCCAACACAGAAATAATGGTATTGCGATTGTGTGTGGGACCAAGGTTCACCACCCTTGTGATGAAAACATTACGAGAAGCAAAGAGGAGAACACTTATGGTCACCCAGTGTTACGATGCTCCGATTAGTATTCATGGGGTCATATAGATACTCACACACACACACACACACACACACACACACACACACACACACACACACACACACTCTTACAGCCTTGTGCTGTTATTCCACTGAGGACACACTAATGACCTACCGCCACATTCATTCCCTAGCTCTTAATACTAACCATTAAACCGCACCATGTCTCCTAACCTTCACTTAACTCAAGCTCTAAACCAGATGCTTAACCTGGCCAAAACAGCCCTTTGCTCCTCTCAGTGCACACACGGCTGTGAGCTGTGAACTAGCAACCCTCTTTGGTTTTAATGATGAATTTCATTAGCATTTTAAAGAGGGAATCCAGGAAAGCTGACAAGCCCTTTTTAGGGAAACTGAAGTGCAAATGTGCAAATCATCTCGTAGATGAGTCAAGTGTCCAGTGAAGAATAACCAGCTTCAATCTAAGTGGCAAAGCACCTTTGTATTTGTCGAAAACAATACCCAGATGTATTCACTTTAAATTCAATGAAAACAAATCCCTTTGTATGTTTTGTTTGCGAAACCTGGTGATGAAAGATTTTGGAAAGGAAAGGCACCTCCCCCGATCTGTGCAATAATCATCTACTTGGTCTGCTGTTCAGCTGATGACTTTTGGGGTTTTTGAGGATTCAGCACCAAGCTATACACAGTTGAGTTTTCTTCTCTGTTGACTATTTTATTTCTATTCATTCTTCTTCCTTCAACAGCATACTTGAGTCTTTTGTCCAGTGGAAGAAGGTGCTTTCGGCATTTAATAACAAAGCAGACTGTAAATGTAGTACAGACAGCGTATGTGTTTGCTAATATCGTATGCAGTCCTATGTCGCACCTGTACCCCCCCCTACTGTTAGACAGGAATGTACCTAATACTGCTACAGTCTAATGGAAATGAATGTAGGGTTTCAAAGTTGTTTTAGGCTGCTATGTTAACATTTAACACTTAATAACATTTAGCATCTTCCCATCGCATGTCCCACAGAGAATTATGACCTGACCTAGTTTTTTAGCTCATTGTTTTGGTCTTTTTTTGGCAAAAAACCCACAATGCATCACCTGCCCAACAGAAAATGGCAGACATACAAAGTTACATATCCTAGCTGGGTGTGTACATAAGAGACAATGTTCTAGTATGTTCACCATATCAACCCCTAGGATGTAGAGAAAAATGCAGGTTTAATATGTGTTAAGGGCAAATCAACACCAGCTTAAATGCCTCATGTCAGATGATTTTAATTCATTTGGTCTGAGGACATTGGTCCAAATGGGAATCCAAATCTTACCAGCGCATTCCTTATCGTGCATTGTACGTTGTTGTTCCTCAAAGGGCATCTGGTCTGTTGATGCTGTCAAATATTACATTGTATTTCCTGTCCCTCCCTCCCGCTCTCGCTCTCTCCTTTGCCACAGAATGATCCCGCCATCGAGCAAGAACTTTCTGGTCAACAACCTGGCAGCAGGGACCCAGTACGACCTGTGCGTTCTGGCCATCTACGACGATGTCATCACCTCTCTGACAGCGACGCGCGTCGTCGGCTGTGTGCAGTTCACCACCGAGTCGGAGTACATGAGGTGTCATTTTATGCAGTCTCAGTTCCTCGGCGGGACCATGATCATCATCATCGGAGGGATAATAGTGGCTTCGGTGCTCGTTTTCATCATCATTCTGATGATACGGTACAAGGTGGGTCTCTGTCTCTCTCTGTCTTGCTTAATGCATTCTGACCAGAAGGAGAGAGGAGAATAAGAGCGGAGAACTTGTCATTAAGTAGGACGACGAGCACTCACGAGACACGTTTGACCATTTAAGATCCAGTATATCACAGCCATATATGCACACATTTAAAAAAACTCAAAGTTTCCATCCATCTTTTTCCTCAGGTGTGTAACCCTGGTGAGGGTGGTAAAGGCGTTTCATTGTCGATGACCAACGTTCACTCACAGACCAACGGGCAGCAGTCACAGGGATGCACCGTGACTCCCAGCTCCTCTAAACACGGCTCAATCGGATTAGACGACCTCTCTGGAGGCACAAAGAAAAGGAGCGGAGCAGCAGGAGGAGGAGAAGTGTGTAAGGATACGATAACTCAGTCGTCCGACTCATCCCTGCCTGACTGCTCCACGACTACGTCGGTTCTCAGCCAGCCTTGGGGAGCCAGAAGTCCAACAGCCGGAGCCGATGAGGAGAGAGCTCAAGCCGGCGTCTCGTCGCCCACCGGCACCGGCGGTTCACTGACCAAGCCAAAGCGGAAGCCCGCTCCGAGTAAGCCAGGCTCGGCTTGCTCCAACCTCTCGCCCACTGCTGAAAACCTCCCCTCCTCCTCCCCTCGCCCTCCTTCCTCCTCCTTCTCCACTGCCTCCTCTGCTCTCCTCCCCTCCACCCCGCTGGAGAACCTCAACACCAACCGCAACAACTCCACCTCCCTCAACCAACCCCCATCTTCCTTCTGCCCTTCCCCTTTCTCCAGCCCTCTCGCCACCCTGAGCCCCGTGCCCTCCACCCGATTTAGAGAGACGCCGATCCTGCGCAGGGCTCCCCGCACCTCTGCCTCCGCCAAGTACCGGACTGTCCCCGTGGAGGAGGCTGGGAGGAGCAGGGCGAGGAGGAGGTACTCGCTCAGTGAAGGCGGCGCAAAGACTCACTCGTCCCATCAGGGAGCAGGAGGAGCGCCCAAAATAGGGCGCATAATGCGGAACAAAAGGAGCCAATCAATGAGCGGTATTCTACTCCCGAAAGACGGGGATGGAGACTCGGAAAAAGGGCGGTGCGATTCGGACTGGATCTTAGAAAGCACGGTTTGAACTGGAACGAGACAGAAACCATAAAAAAAACAAAAACTTTGAGTCATTCATATTTGTTTATCTTTTGTATGAGTGTATGCGTGAGGTTTTGTGTGTCACTTTGAACTTCTCTAGAGGCGTGTGAGTGAAGGCTAATGTGTGTTTGTTTGTGTGTGTTGTTGACATTTTGGATGTGGGTTTTTTGGTGTGTACAGTTTGTGTGCGCGTGTTCATGTCGGAACCTGTGTTTATAGATGCTTGAAAGGGTGGTTGTGTGTTTTTGGGTGAAAGCGTGAACATATTCTTTTTTTTCTTTTTCAGCCTGTCTTTTTTATTATTTTCATGATTTTTCTTCGCAGTTCTTTGTATTCAGTTTACAGTTGTTGTTTTTTTCTCTCTCCCCTAAACAGTTTCCTATCTGGTTTTCAGTCGGTTCATTCAGCGAGCGGATAACTCGCCTTGTCTTGTAGCGTCGAGTTGTCTCGTTGGTTCCACTTTATAGCACAAAACAAGACAATGGGCTCGCCACGTCATTTCCCGATTCACACTCACCTTATCTGAAAATACCACGAAAAAGGGAAATATTACAGGAAAAAAAAAAAAGAGGAATTCAAAAAAACAATACATGAACTGCAAAGCACACCATTCTCACGCTCACACGCCCACAGGAAGTGTGTGTCCAATGCCGCAGCAAGAGAATAGCAGTCGGTGCCTTCTTTTGCACTAACAGACCCTCTGACAGACGATATATCCAGTGTTAGGACTCCACCACGCTCCCTGACCGAGGGACTAGGACGGAGGGGACCAGACGTAAAGGAAGAGAGTTCACACATAGCCTTTCTTACCTACTGAGGAGTACAGACGTCGCTTGACATATAGACAGACACAAACGGAGACAGGAAGTAACAAACAAATGAAGACTTTAAACGGACCTCTTATGAAATTGATATTTTTTAAACGGAAGAATAAAAAAAAAAAAAAAAAAAAAAAAACACATACAAACCCTGTGAGCTTTTCACTGACATTGGTATACTACAGCCTGTGTTGGTCACAAGCTCCCGGAAAGCTACTGTACAGAAAAAGACAACATGTACTGTGTTGTTATGTTGTGTAAAATAAAAAGGGATAAAATGAAAACTAGAAACATGAAACGTGTGTTTTATGGACACAATATACTTGTGAGGAAATGTTGTTTACTTGATATTTGCATATTAAGCACGGGTGAGGTTCTAACTGTAGCAATAAAATCTCCAGCGTCAGTCGCTGCTGAGATTGATTCTCACTACAAGGAACGGTAATATTAATAGGAGGACACTTTTCAAACTGGCATCAATGTTTGTGACATCGATTGTTATTCAAGCTACTGCATCATGTCTTTAGAAAACAAAAGAAAGACATCCCTGCTGCAAATCAGGACAGACGGATGACAGTTTTCAATTAAAACAATTTGAGTTTTACTTTTTTATTCAATCTTTTTGTGATTTGATACAACACACTGACTGTCTGGCTGTTCATTTAGGGTAAAAAATCTATTTTCCAAAACTTCCCACTTGCCTCCCATGAGGCCTTGACAATATTCACCAAGTCTCATGGGAATATCTTGTTGTTGAGTGCTTACAGAAATAACCATTGTCTGATCTTTGTTAATTCTTTCTCATACCAAATGGAAATCATACATTTGGTATTTGATTCATACTGTTTTTTTGTTTTTTTTAATCAAGGCTGAAATTGTGTGTCATAAAAAATGATGGCCATGTGGAAACAGAGGTGTCTTGTACTCATAGGGGGCAATCTATTGAGGTTCTGCCAAAAAATGCACAGAGAGGGATAAAAGCGAAACACAACTGTTTGAACTTCTTGTTTCTTTTTGCGGTTGCTCAGAGAAAACCTTGGCTCCCACTTGCTGACATATGCATTACCATGGTAACCAAATGATCTTGCATAATTATATAGACCTTGTCCTTGACAGTTCCCATGAATGATGGATGGATTTAATAACAATTCACTTTTGAATTGATCTCAACAATTCTACCACCACGAAAAACCTGGGGTCGGCGTTTTTTACTTTCACACCACAAACGAACCGTGCCAGCATGTCATCGGTCCAAGACCAATCTGGTCTGCATCCGAGTTTGATTGACAGCTTTCGCACCAGCCCAAACTAATTTGAATAACATCAAACGGGTTAGGGTGTGATATTACCATATCAAGTCATGGTAATTAAACCGAGTAGGAATTTCTCTCGGACCCAAACTCCACCTTCAACATCTCCTCTAAATAGTGATAGCAGCAATAAGGATGTGGGGTTACACACTGCATATCATAAACCCCACACAGTCTGCTACCGTAGACCAGCACCTACAGATACAAGGCGACCTGGGGGGGCCACAGCCAGTATGGGTGAAGTCACTATTCGTTAACATCAACGCAGGGACTTAATTCACTTTGGAATTAAATCACTGGAATTTGTTTGACATGAAACAGTTCTGACAGGCAATTGCAAATGGATGTTCTCACTTCAATTATCAGACATTGATGTTTTAATGAAGTAAATTGAAATGACTGAACGGATCATGCAAGCATATTTTGTTGTTTTTTTTCCGGTGTTTTTCTACAGTTGGCAGGACCTCACCGTTAGACCTTTAGGTTCGATCATTAATAATGAAGTCAATGAAACTGAAGTGTCTTATCCTGACAAAAGTTGTTTAATTAAAGCGAGTGAGATACAAACCTGAACTCCTGTGGGACTAAAACCAAAATGACCCCCCCACTGCTGCACTAAGATTGCATTCAGGTTCTCTCCCTGGTTTTGAATTACAATGGCCGATGACGCCAACAGACATCAGGTGAATATTTCAACAGGAACCCGAGTTGCTGGACTGTCATATGATCGGCTGAGAGGGGAAACAATTGTCCTTGTTTAATTTGTGTTAAAAGCACTTTGCCTCAGCTGCAGAGCTGTCCTATACAGCCAAGTGAGGCAGCTCACACATCCGCAATCATACTGTGCTTAAAATTGTGTCAATAATGTCCTGGTTCATGCCTCCTTGACTGACCTTCCAATGTGTTTCTTAAGCTGTAAATGCTTGATGGTAATAGGCTTTGGAGGAGACAATCCCTCGCTATATCCTTCTTCCACATTTCCCCTCCCCTTCACCCCCTTTTGCTCCCTTCATCTCTCAGTTTCTCTCATTTATCATTTATGTTTTTTTGGGGGGATTTAGCAGGAGCTTTTTGCAGTAAGTGATAGTTTGTGTAGGAGAAGATTAAAGCAATAATCTGTGACATTCGCCCTGCATTTAAACTATTAAACACAGGTTTTGTTGAGGACTCCAGAGTCACATGATCCACGACTGGAAGACAGCTCTGATATGGGCAACCTGATCAAGACCCAGCGGAGGTTTGAGTCACATTGTGGAAGCAGGTGGTGGGTGGCAGAGGTGCCTGAGAGAAAAGAAACTGAAACTGAGGATAAATTGTGAAAATGTTAGAAACAGTTGGAAAGAATGACTAAACAAATGCGATGGGAAGCAAGAGAGGAGGATGGACAGCAGAGACAATGAGCCTTATTACAGAAATCCATGATATTTTTATATTAAAGACATTGCTACGTGATCCAGAATAGTCTGTTGCAGATCAAAGTGAGTTTTTCATATCATTCTTTATGACATGCTATGGTACGATTTCTTTTAACACAATACTATGACTTCTTTGACACACTATAACGTCACTTTTTATATTTTAGACATTTATGACATTTTGAAATAGTATACTATGACATTTTGATATACTACACCATGACATACTGAGTATGAGTTTTTTGTGCCTTTTCTCATCATACTGTACAGTGACTTTTTTTCCGACTTGCATCACCATGGTTTTTCTTTGACATACTATAATGTTTTTTATTAATTGTTTTGACCAATTATTATATCATTTTCATCTAGAATTTTTCTTTTTGAAACTTTTTTTCCAAAAATGACGTATGACTTTTTTTTTACATAGTCTACTGTGACTCTTTGAAAACTTTTTTCGACATTCTATACTGGTGACTTATATACTAATTTTCAACTTTTTTAATTACTTTTTTTGACATACTTTACTATAACCTTTTAATTTGAATTGTATTACTTTCTTGAACATACTATTAGATTACTTTCATGGTATTTTTAGGACATACTATACTATGACTTTTTGTGATTTTTTTTCAACATTTCTTTTACTTTTTCCAACATAACATACTGTGCATTTTTTTGTACTTTTTTTTGACTTACTATACCATGACGTATTTTTTTCAAAATACTATACAATGACTATCATGACTTTTTTCGACATACTATATGTGGTGGAAAAAAAATCTTTTTAACCTCCCTGTGAGAAATAACTGAGATGAGAAAACTCTTAAATATAAAAAACATATTTAATGAACAGTTTGTAATAATTCAGCTGAATGGATAGAGTTCTTTCCCCACGGATGGTTCGGAGGTCTAACAACAATGAATAGACAAAGCAGATGTCGTCCTCCTCTGTCTGCCGATGCACCCACCAAGGCCATGTCCTCAGCCTTCTGGTGGGAAGAGGGTTAGGTGGTGAGATCAAGATGACACTACTGCAAGTCAGAAATACTAAAATACCTTTAAGTGGTGACATAAGGATAACACTACAGAGGGAAAGAAATGCTAAAATACCTTTGACATGAGATCATTTCAATTAGTCTTGTTGGCCTCGTCTGCATTTCTGCAGGTTTTGAGCAATACAAGTTAACTAAGAGAACGGTATGATACATTTCTCCAACACTATACTGTAACCTTTTTATTATTGATGAACTATATTATAAATTTTTGTGACTTTTGTCGACAGACAATATGAATTTCTTCAACATAATATACTATGTCTTTATTCAATATTACTATGCATATTTGACATAGTATAATATGACATCTTTTTAGTTTTTTCGACACACTACGACTTATTGCGATATACTACACTATGACTCTTTTGTGACTTTTTTCAACGTACTGTACTTTGACCTTTTTATTACTTTTTTCAACATACTATACAATTGTAGTGGACTCTTAGTGGACTTAAGGACATAATTCAGCAGGAGTGGTGGTGTAGTGTGAAGTGAATTTGGTTAAGTCTCACAGGGATATTACTCTGATGCTGCTCATGGGGAGTATGACAGGCTCCCTTTTAGAGAAGTAGTGTCACCATGGTAATGCAACGTCATTTTGGGGTTCAAAGTGATGTGATGTTCGTGTTTTGGTTGTCATGTTTTTTGGGAGTTTGGATTAAACGGCGACAGTGGTGTGCAGCCAAAAAAGAGACGTTTGCTGTCCTTGTTAATCTCGGCGCTCCTACACTGTCCTTCACTTTCTTCAACATACTATACTACGACTTTTACATGATTTCTTTCGACATACTATACAGTGACTTTTTTGACAAACTATACTATGAATTTTGTACGACTTTTTTCACTATTTTCAACATAGTATATATATACATATATATATATATATATATATATATATATATATGTATATATATATATATATACATATATATATATATATATATATATATATATATATATATATGTATATATATATATATACATATATATATATATATGTATATATATATATATATACATATATATATATATATATATATATATATATACATATATATATATATATATATATATATATATATATATATATAATATACTTTTTTTGACTTACTATACCAGGACTTTTTTAATGACTTTTTTCAACATACTATACTATGTTTTTTTCGGCATACTATACTATGATTTTTCCTGACATACTATACTATGACATTTTTTAATATTTATTCGACATACTGTACTCTGGCTTTTTTCGTCATAATATACTATGACTTTTTATGAATTGTGTAGACATATACTAAGACTTTTTTTTTACTTTTTTCAAGATACAATAGCATGTTTTTTTCATAACATAGTTATGTTAAGACATATTAAACTCTTCCTTTTTTCGGCATACTACTGTATGCTATGACGTTTTTACACTATACTATACTAAGACTTTTTTCATAATTCTTTCTGACAACGATGACAGTTTCTTTACATTGTGGCATGATTTGTTGCTTTTTGAGATCTTTCAGCCTACTATATAAGTGATTTCTTGATTCAACAGGTCTGGCAGTAATCAGGCCTGGGTGTGGCTAGTGATTGAACTCAGCTTTCCAAAAAATCACAGTTCATTCATGATTTATCAAGGGGGGGCAATTACTTTTTCACAAGTCGGTTTGGATAGCTTTTCTCCCTTAATAAATTAAATCATCATTTAAAAAGAGCATTTTGTATTTACTCGGGTTATCTTTGTCTAATATTAAAATTAGTTTGATGATCTGAAACATTTAAGTGTGACAAATATGCAAAAAAAAAAAGAAACCAGGAAGGGGGCAAATACTTTTTCACAGCACTGTAGGTGTGAAATTCTTTCTTGTGACGGGTTTGGTTGCTATCTTCCCAAATCAGGCCCTGAATGAATATACAGGCCAGATCCCTTTGTTTCAAAGCACATGGTTAGAAGCACATGGTCAGATCCCAACAACTACAAATAATTTATAACTTTTTTTGAAGTAACATAATATCATTTAATATCTTTTATCATACTATACTATGATTTTTTCTTGATTTTATTTAATTTTTTATACATTATTCTTTTACATGACAAATTGCAATTCAATTATGTGAAAAAACAATATTTTATTGACATTAGAAAATGTACACACTTTATATGCTTTGTAAAATTAAAAATTAAAAACACTACAAAAATTTGGCCAAGTGCAATTCACCAACAAAAAGACACATTTTCTCCTAAATTTCACTTTTAACATTTGAAACTGTTTTGCTTGGTATCCAACCAACAAGCTAAAATGCTTGCTTAGTTAATATAACTATGGAACATGATGGTTTCACTTACATTGGCTTGAAAAGTACATTTTTTAAAAGGGGGCTTTCAAAAGAAACTAAATTCAAGATGGTGGCCGCGGCCATAGCTGTGGCTGATGTTGTAGCCCTTGTTGTCACATTTCCTTCGCAGCAGGGCTCTGATCTCATGTCTGTGAAAATAGGAAAGATTCATGGGAATTAGGACTTGATAAGAAAGACAAACATTTTACATCAAAATCCATTCTTAATGAGAATTTGCCTAATGCTCTCCTCCAGCATAGATGACACTGAATGCACAAGTAGAGCGAGCAACGGAAGCCAGGAGTGACTGACTGTGATCAGCATCCCTCATTTTTAAGCTAAAGACTGTAGAGGGCTGAAAGGGGCTTGATTCTTTGAAGAGAACAAACTTTTTTTGTTTTTCATGAGGCTCCAGGGAGCTTAGCTGTTGTAACGATGCCCAGATAATGTAATTTCCTGGAATTGGAAAAAAAGTTTGCTTTTCCAGTGTAGTTTTCTCTGGCAACATGTACAAACATAACTTGAGAAACAAGAACCGGCTTGGAAACCTGTCAAACTGTTTTCTGTAAGATCAAAGGAGTCAAATAGGCTGAGAGTAAGCACATTTACAGGAGAGTAATCAAGGCGCAGGGAAGTCATTTTAACCCTCCTGACCATCCTTTTAAAGGGGAACAAATTTGAAAGCCCGGGTAATGCTATGGGTCTGTTTTTGCTTATAACTTTCTAGAAATTATATTTGTAATTTAAAGCAATTACAGTGATAATAAAGAGCAAGCTTATATTTAGTTGAGGATAAAGTTGAGTTCCTAAACAGCTGTTGACTTCAGAGGAATTTCCTTTAAATAATTGCAATAATAAAATAAAAGCAATTATTTGCAAATAATTTAAACCAATTAAGACAAGAGTGTGTGTGTGTGTGTACGTGTGTGGTGTGTGTGTGTGTGTACGTGTGTGGTGTGTGAGTGTGTCAACCAAACACAATACACCTGCTCAGATGCTCACAATACCATATGGATGGCATAAGAAAGTGGAGGGGGGGAGGGGGGGGGGGCTGAAAGTGAGAAGACTATTTGATACTGTGGTGGAGGAACTCAATACGCAGCAACCTGAATTGCACACACACACGAACACACACACATACACACACTTTCCTTTGGCTTTGCAGGAGATTTCCCATTGTGAATTATCCGTGCCTTCAGGGACTGTGGTCTTGTATAATGAGCCGAACACTAATTATTCTTGTGTGCATGCGTGTGTGTGTGTGTGTGTGTGTGTGTGTGTGTGTGTGTGTGTGTGTGTGTGTGTGCCTGTGTATGTGTATGTCTTTGTCCATCTAACTGTCTTTGCTTCATTTCTATGGCGTTAAATGTCAAACTGAGGGATTAAAGGAGAGGTTAGAATCACAGGCGTAATGTAGATCAATGCAATTGTTCTGGAGGGTAAAATAACACAAACATGTATGTGTTTGTTTGCGTAGGAGCGGAATGATTCTGCCCCTCTTCCTTTTGCTCATGAAGCCAGAAGGAATGCTTTCTGAGAGTGTCAGCATGTGCCAGCCAACTGTGGTGATGCGTTTGTGCACGAGAGGAAGAGAGCGTCAGCATGTAGTGTGTGTGTGTGTGTGTGTGTGTGTGTGTGAAACTCGGTTTGAACGTCCGCACGTCAGTGTGTAATGAGTGATGCGAACATCACCTCGACATCACCTCAAAGGAAAATAATGAGATTCGTTTTTCAACAGCATCCTATTAAATAAGTGCAAAGTGTCAAGTTAGCAACATCATTTAGTTTGAAGCAAATGGACCGTGCAGGGAACAAATGAGGCTCTACGTCTTGCTTTCCTCGAGCAGGCATTCGGAAGTTACCGGCTAAGGGCGTGAGGCTCAGACTCTGCAGGAAGATTAACTAATCTGGTAAGGAAAAACAAAATGGCAGCTAGTCATGCATGCTGTAAAACTTCACATCCGACATCTTCAGACACCTTGAGGTGTCTTTTGTTTTTGTTTTGCATCTTGAAATGCATGTAAATGACAGAGAGAAGAAACAACAAAATCATCATCAGACTAAAAAACAATCCTTGAGATGAAACGTCTTGCATACAAGTGGATCCAGCATCATTTATGATCAAGGACTTAATACAAAGAAGACCTCCAGGCATTTTATCTACGTAAGCATCTCTGCTTTCCCAGGTGAAAGGAATATCAATGCACTATATGGAAAGTAGAAAATGAATTAAATGGAATGGAACATTTCAAGGAAAGAGGTTGTAAAGGTGGATATATAAGGCCGAATCATATTTGATAGTCAGGATCACCTGGCCTTGAGTATTCAGAATCTGAACCTCCTCTGCTTTCAGGGATGGTTATGTTTTCATAACTTAAGAAATCTCAAGGCAACGATTGAAATGACGACTATGCTGCTCCACGTGTTAAAATACATTTTAAGATCACTGAAACAAGGGAAAACAGCAACATTTACATCAAGCTTCGTACACATACTGCAATATTCCAGAGAGGAGGCAATATGAGACTGTTCTAGCGTTTCTGGCCATTTGTTATGACTCCATTAGGTTTATGATTACTAAATGTGTTTCCAACCCTGTTCTGTGCACATTATAACTTTGCACATTGAAACTTGTGTGGAAAAGCCAGATATTCAAAACAAAGTTGAATTATTGCATCAAAAAGTTCTACTCTTGGTGTGATGAAGTGGAAAGGTTGATGTCGACAGTAACAATCCTCGAATAAATACGTTAAAACAAGCATAAATATCATATTTCCATCATGTTTTCTACATCGTTCAAGCTAGTTTAATGTTTGACTGACGCTCTTTTAATTACTCTCGGCCCCAGAAGTTAAAAACAGTCAACAATCCCACATATAAATGTGTATTTTTTAGATTTCATTTATTTCCCTGCCAGTATCATGTTCTCTTGAAGCTGTTCTGTTGTGCCTTTGAAAACAAAACACACACACACACACACACACACACACACACACACACTGTTGCTCTGTGTTGTCCTTACACCTTGCATTTGACTTGCCAACCAATTAGTCACACAGCATTAAAAACTCAAGCCTTAAACAGAGTATGAATGGGTGGTAATGAGGGAACGAACACTCTTGCAGCACCCTGCTGTGCGGGGGATGTTTGGCTTGCTCATGCATCAAGCGAAGTCGGAGACGGAGCTCAGCGCCAAATACACCTGAGAGGCTTTCGGGGGTGAAGGACTCTGGGAAAAAAAAAAGGGGGATGAAAGGACGAGGGAGGTGTTCGTACAACCCCTGTGCCACTCTTTCATCCATTTCCCCACCCCTCTTTACCAAAGCACCTTAAGTGAAACACTCTGCTGCAGCACTCCCCCGAGGACCGGACTGATTTGAATATTACATGCGGTCTGATTTTTCATACACCGCTTCTCCATTTATTTATTTTTTTGCTTTTTAAGAAGGTGAGTAAGGGATGAAAAGAAAGAGAAGGAGGGAGGCATGGAAAAGGAGGGATGGTAACTGGGCCAACGGGGGGAAGTGGGGTGAATGAGAGAAGTAAGGAGGTCTGAATTCATATTCATTGACCGGGTGAATGACAAGTTGAGTGGAAAAACTGCGCTGCTGAAAGGTATAATTTCCAACACATCTTGAGTAAGTATTGTTAACACAGGCCCGATGTCAAAATGGAGCATTAAGTATTTATTTCAACGTGCCTTGTTGCTTATACATGCAGAGTTGAAAAGCTGGTGCATACTGGTGTTATTACGTCTATAAGATTGGCTGGATAACAACACTTCCCAACCACCGAAGACACTACAAAGACTTCAATCGAAAGCAATCACCATTGTGAGAACCTACATCTGAAAAGATTATTTTTTTCTTCGTTTTGGAAATCTGAGTGGTGAAAAAATTTGCATTTCGACATTTTGGGAGTTTGGTAAGTCTCTCACATCTAAAAGCAAAATATGAAGCAGGGGAAAATAGCTAGCCTGGCTATATAAATATATATATATATATATATATATATATATATATATATATATATATATATATATATATATATTTACATCAGTGAAGGCAATTTTGGTGGGCTGTGGATGCTAGCTCGGGCACAGAACAGCAAGCTAGTGCTGTCCATGCTCTGAACAATGAGCACCGTCGAAATCCCGTTATGCTTACATCACGCCACAAACCATTCAACTGGTTCTTGAGGTGTTTGGTCAAAAAACCAAAGTACTGGCTAAATTGATCTGATACGTCACAGGATAGGTGGAAACTAGAGGTGCTAAAGGGAAAGTCAGGGCATCACCAAAGTCATTGTGATTCTGGTGGACACGAATGTCAATTCAAAATGTCATGGCAATCCAATGGTTCTTTAGATACCATTAGAACAAAAGTGGTGTGCCATCCATTAGCCTGGCTTAATAAACTGCCATTCTGCAAAACAAACCTCTCAGTGGTCCTTTTATGAAGCTTCTCGAGTATCCTGGATGCTTGAGTCCTAAAACAAGTCAACAAGCTACATAATCACATTTTGTTTCTGCTGTAATTACACTGTGAATTGACTATTCACAAGTCATTAATCGTATGCCTCATATTGCATGAGTATTTATTCATGTTTGAGCGAGTAAAATGACCATTCATTGTTGCTTAGAATTAGCTACAGCTCTCATTTGTTTTCTAGTGATACCTAGAGTGTGTGGCAAAGCTTTATATTACTCAGATTTGGATGTTGGACTTTGTGGTCATGAAATCCTTTGAGAAACTGGTGCTGACCCACCTGAAGGACATCACAGGGCCCCTGCTGGACCCCCTGCAGTTTGCCTACTGGGCAAACAGGTCGGTGGATGATGCAGTCAACATGGGACTGCACCACATGCTGCAACACCTCGACTCCCCAGGCACACATGCAAGGGTTCTGTTTGTGGACTTCAAACAGAACCCTTTGTTTGAAGACGTATTTCTGGAATGATGGTTTAAAACCATCATTCCAGAAATACTTGAACCCAAACTCTCCCAGCTCACAGTGCCAGCCTCCACCTGTCAGTGGATCACAAACTTCCTGACAGACAGGACGCAGCAGGTGAGGCTGGGGAAAATCACATCCAGCACCCGGACTATCAGCACTGGCGCCCCCCAGGGATGTGTGCTCTCCCCACTGCTCTTCTCCCTCTACACCAACGCCTGCACCTCAGAGGACCCAACTGTTAAACTCCTGAAGATCTCAGACGACACAACGGTCATCGGCCTCATCGGGGACGGTGATGAGTCTGCGTACAGGTGGGAGGTAGAACAGCTGGTCCTCTGGTGTGGTCAGAACAACCTGGAGCTAAACAAGCTCAAAACTGTGGAGATGAGCCCCCCACCATACTCAACAACACTCAGGTTTCTGGGATTCACAATCTCCCAGGACCTGAAGTGGGCCTCCAACATCGACACCATCAATAAAAAGGCCCAGTAGAGGTTGCACTTTACTCCACCATCATCTGGTCTGTTCTCTGTTCTTCCATCACTGTGTGGTTGGACCACCAGACACAGGAACAGCTTGTTTTCACTGGCCGTCACTCTGATAAACACTTCCATTGCCATTGTTGTTTTATAGGTTTATGTTCATATATATATTTATATTGTACATAGTTGATAAAAGTTTATACTTACATCTGTTCTACTTTTTTTGTTGTCCTTGTTTGATTTTTTATATTTTTCTTGTTTTTTGTAAACTTGTGTATGTACGTTGACAGCAATGTGTAATCTGGAGTCAAATTCCCTGTATGCGTATGCATACATGGCCAATAAAGCTGATTCTGATTCTGATTCTGGTCGATTATTTGTTATTATTTGGTGTTGGTGACTACACCCTCAGTCTTGGATGGCTTGGGTTCTCTCAAAGAGTCCCTGGTTGACTGGGAGAAATTGTGTTATGGCTAACTGCAGATGAAGGAGGTATAATCCCAAAAAGAGAGAAGAACTGTACTTCATGAGTGGTCACCTGAATGTTAACGCCTCAATGCCAAACACAAACTACCATCGGGGTCAAATAATTCCCCTTGTTTCTAATAAAGTTGCATGTGTGGACACCAACATTAGAATCAAGCTTCAGTGCCTCAAAGCAATATCCCAGAACACCGGCAGATTGGCAGGTTTTTCCAACATTTACATCAAGATCCTCACAGGGAATCAGTGGAAGAGTTGGACGGATGAAGAATGAGGGCGTGAAAGAGGTGGAAGGAGGAAACGCGGGCAAAATGTACTGGATTGTGGGGTGAATAAAGCGTGAAAGAGGAAGAGGAATTGGTGTGCAGCGAAAAAGGGGAAAAAAAAAAAAGTGAAGAAGTGGAGGTCAACAGAGGCAGTCTCTCCCTTTGCATTTCAAAAGCTCTCCATTCTGCTGTAATTTCCTCTCCTCCCCTCCCAGTCCCTCTCCTCACCCATTCCCTCCATCCCAGTAGTGCAGGCAGTGTTTGCCAATTTAGCCCACTCTGCAGTGTGACCATGCACTTGAATCCCTCTCTGCGGATGGATGGAAGAGTGAATGGTAAGTGGAGAGATGTTTAAATAGAGAGAGGGCCCGGGGAGGGGTGGGTGGTTATGCTGATAGATTGACAGGGAGAAGGAGAGAGGGGTGAAAAAAAAGATGTATGAATACATGTTTTTTAAGTAGAGGGAGGCGTGTCGAATAGGGAGTGGTAGATGGGAGAAGGGGAAAGATGAAAGGAGGAATACATGTTCTTTTTTTTCTTGTTTTTTTTTACTTGGTGAACACTCAGCAAGAGCGATGGAGGGAGGGAGAGGAGGGGAGTTAAATGAAAAGAAAGAGACAAGAGTGTTCTTTAGTGGCTTCTGGTTACATTCAGAGAAAAAAATTACACATTTTTCTAATGTTTTTTTGTGAAAATGTTCCCAAAAAGCTGTGGTTTGCACATCCTTACTCGTGCATAACCAGTGTCCATTAGCCAAGCAATTTCTAGGTAATTGACAAGCGTCTGTATGCTCGATATCTTATGTAAATATAAGATTACTGCCAGTCAAGCTTAACCCTTCTCATTATGTTGGTGTGCTTAATCTGTCAGTGCTCTTCCAACTCTTTAGCTAGAATGCCTATACTGATAAACCGCTGACAATGCTTTAATATAAAGGTGAAGCGCACACATGCTTTTTTTCTATTGTGAATCTTGATTCTTCCTAACATGGCTTCTGAAATACCTCACTGCCTCTGAGGTGTTTCGATTCCATTCTACCAGGATTTAATGCAAAGAATGACTTTGTCTCCAGTTAAATGTTATTTCCAAGCCTCCTAAACACTGTCACTGTCACCAGGTGCACGTCACAGTCGACCCTAATGATACAAAACTTAAACTTGCAGCAAAAACTATGAGCACGGCCAAGTTAGGAAAGCTGCTATACTCATGCTGTTCGGCGTGATTTGTTATGTCAGGACAGAGCAGCAGTGTGGATGAGCTGTTTTAGGGATTTTCGGGAAAATAATGGGAGCCTCTGACGCCGGTGAGGTAAGTTAATCTCACAGCAGCAGACAGTAGGAGCTCTGTGGTAAATACAGCGGTGGGCTTTAGACTCAGGCTTTAGGCTTTATTAGCTGCATGAACAAAAAAAAAACCAGTATGACGTTTTAAAACCAGGTCATCTATTTAATAGTTGTGTGCGCTCATTTGTGTGATTGCGTGCGCATGAGTGTGGTGACGGTGATGTAATTACTGCTGTTGGCAAGTGAACAGAGAAAAAAAACAGAGCCCAGATAGATGCAAGCACACACAATACACACACACACACACACACACACACACACACACACACACACACACACACACACACACAATACACACACACACACACACACACACACACACACACAGAAGAGAAGGAAGCTGAAGAAAGCAAAACCTTGGCAGAGGAAGCATCACTAATTTTCAGCAAAAACACTGTCCAGCACCCACAGACCCACAGATGAACCCACTATTGGTTATATTTGTCCATAGGGGTACATGTGTATGGTCATCTACTACTTCAATTTGGAATTAAAAAAAATATTACTTAATTAATTACATTTTTTTCACAAAGACAACTGAAACGCCTTTAGTCTAATGTGACATTGTTTTTTTCTATATATTTGTTTCCTTTTATTTGCACAATATTTTTATATTGCCATATCTCGTTCCATCTCTGTCCCCCTGCCTGTCTTTGGTGATTTTGAACAATTGCTGTTTTAAACTACGAAGAAAGAAAGAAAACAGAAACACATGCACAGTGGACCCTCGTAGATGAAACATTTGTAATACATATACATGTCAGTCCCCTAGCACAGTGGTTCTCAACTGGTCTGGCTGCGGGACCCACCATCACCCCTCAATGACAAGCCGCGACCCACATTTTTAACATCTCAAATGTATTTAATAATGAAAAGATGGTGTCGTACTTGCGTTTCGCTCACTTAGCATTAAAACAAACTGTGTGGGTGTTCTTCTATACTGTGAAATGGGTGTCTATTAGTATTACAAGGCATTAATGGCAAATACTGTTAAGGAGTGTGAATAACTCCGCTGCATTAAAAATCCCCTTCAAAATAAAAGCACAGGATTTTTTTTTGTGTCTTTATTTTTTTTATTCAGGCAAAGGCCCGCGACCCACTGAAAACGGGACCCACCAGTTGAGAATCACTGCCCTAGCAAGTACTATATTTTATTTTGTTATATCACGTATTTCTAAAACATTAAAAGAGCACATGTTTCACAAACAGCTGCAACGTGGCATCATGGTTTATGTCAGTCAGAATGTGGCAAAGACCACCCTTCATCTCTCGTCTTCTTCCTTTCCTCTACACTTCTGTTTGCCTAGAACGGCCATGAACTCGTTTCTGCTACATCCTGAAAACAGGGGATTAGTGCGCCGTAGGAGGGGCCGAACCTAAAAGAAAGCACCTTGTTTAATTCTCTTTACTTTTGTTGCTTCCAGCTGGATCTTTGTGGTTTAGAGTTTAGTTTCACTTCTTCGAGCCTGCCTGCACTTTAGGATACCAGCCTTATTACACTGTTTACTGACGACACTAGTTGTGTTTGTGAGTTTGCCAACTGGTCCCAAATATGGAGATCTTTGTCAGTGGCCTTGATACACAGATGGGTACAGTGGCAGCTTCATTCACAAAATACTACTGGAGCCTGGAGGAACATTTTGGGCTGTAAAAATAAAATGCTGTGTGTATGTATAAAGAACTGTGTGGAAAAAAAATGAGGGGAAACCAGGTAACTTTACACTCTCTTGGCTCCACGTCACACTCACAACACACTACAATGAAACCCTAGTTGTTAGCCACTCGGCGCTCTTTATTCCGGGCTCAGAACGAGCTACACTGAGCTGCTGTGAGTGTATGAAGGAGCAGCATTGGATGCCACAACATTCAACAGAGAGAATTATCGTTTTAGGAACATTTGAGGTTCATTAACGCAGTTTACTGGCTGAAGAGACCCATACAAACAACAATATTCGATTCAAAAGCAAGGCCTGTGAGGTAAGTGTGTGCATCCATGCTCTGGATCTTTGATTTCTCTTTGTGTCTATCCAGTCGCACAACCTCCTTCCGGTCTGAATCACAGCATGCGCATGCCTGCCAGCACATGTAAGTGTGTGTGACATCTTCTTATTACCTTGCCATTTGCTTCTATTTGTTCAGAGAGGTGTAAATAAAATGTTTGTCCTGCATATTTGCTCTTGCAGTCAGTCCTCAGTCCTACGCTCATGCTTTCCAGGCGGCGTCATAAATATGACAGAGAGAGCAGCGTTAAGGATTAGAGGATTCAGAATGAGGGATTATAGTAATGCTGATTATTATGTGGATTATGAAAAAGAAGCACCTGTATTCAATATGAAATGATGAACATAAATATAAAAGAGTGAATGGGTTAGAGGTGTGTTTTTGTAAAGGGTTACATGGAATATGTGAGGTTCATTTGACATTTTATGATAAATCAAAGAAATGATTATTTAATCAACGAAAAAAATAATCAGCAACTAATTTGAGTTATGTATCCTTTTACTATTTTTTTCAGCAAAACTGTTTTGCTGTTTCATTTTATGTAGTGCGTATTCAGTATCTTTGTGTCTGTGTGTGTGTGTGTGTGTGTGTGTGTGTGTGTTCAATAGTAAATGAAGGAGCTACTTACAACTACAAAAAAAGCTAAACTCATTACATGTAGAGGGAAGTCTAGAGGCAGTTTAAGCAAAACATAATCAACAACAAAACAACATTTTAGGTGTTTTTCCAAGTGTTTACTTGAATTTAAAAAATCTGTGGATACGTTAACCCGTAGAACAAATTACACACCACTAGAATGTGGTAAAATACGGACAAATGAGGTCAGAAAAAAAGAGGAAAACAGATTTTGCCATTGCAGTCAGATCAGCCAAAGTCAGAAGCTTTCAACAACACAGAGTTGTTCATGAAGTCACTGGCAGTCTTGTATCTATTAACTCGCATCACACACATCCGCTGCCGTGGTGAAGCGGGCAGTGCTTGATGTTAGGACTTTAAACAGCAAACCTCTCAGTGATTCCCTTTATCAAATGCGGTCAGATCCAACAGGGGCAAATGGCAGAAACCTCACCTGACTTTACTTTAGTTTTTCTTATTTTTCTCTTTAGGAAGCTATCAGGAAGGAAAAGAAGGGTGCCTACAACACTTCAACAAGACATGTCTGCTCAGGCTGATGCATTCAGGTGCATTAGCGCCACCTGAGACATTTACTAAATACAGTCGTTAGTAATTCATCGCCCTTCAACTTTCTTCAGAAAGCAGCGATTGGCCTAAATGCTACGCTGAACGAATCGTCATTCGTCGCACATCACTCTTATTCCTCCTCTCTGTCTCTGGCCTTGACTGGCGTCGGCATAGCAACACACCACTTCCTCTAAATTACGGCGTGGCAACCAATCAAACACGACGCAGTGACCCTGGAGAGGCAGCGATAACAAATCAGCTTCCGAGATGAAGTGTGAGCACGTGCGCATGTGTTTGTGTGCCGCTGTTGGCCGATATGCAGTGTTGGACACTCAACATTCTCAAGTCTTGTTGAGCACCTTTGACTTGAGATTGATCTATTTTTCATACTTCTGATGGCCAACAGCCTCCTCCATTTCCTCCTCTCCTTCCTCTTCACCTCTTCTCATCCTTGTCCCCTTCACACCATCTGCTGATTTTTCAGACTATCTCCTCTGCGCCGCTTAGCTTGTTTGATTTTCTTCGTCTGTCTCTGAAGCTGTATAGTAGAATACAAGAGCGCAGGTTTATTTCCAACATTGGGAGTGATAAGTACAATTTATGGTGGAAATGTCCTTATTTTATTTTGAAGGAAAACTCACAATACATGCGCCAGGTGACTATTCAAAATCTGATGGAATATAAGGCAGTAAGGCTCTCAGGCATTCTATTTTGCTGTCAAATATTTATGTTATCTCTGCAGAGCTTTGATTTACTCCGACCTCTTTCGTGTCTTTTTTTATTTTGAAAGTAAGTAAAAGCAAAAGTAGTAGAAACAACCTCTCTGCATGTGTCACATCAATGCTACTTTAATTCATTTGAATCACCTTGTTATCCTCTGGACTTTAATAGCTCATATTTGTTCATAACTTTCTACACATTCAAAGCATTTCCCACTCGCTCTCTGAGGAGGTGAGAGTAAAGTCGCAGGCTAATATTACGTGGCTAGAGTTGTAATTTAATGAAAATAAAGGCTGATAGTCTGCTGTGCATTTATGTTATCGCTCCGCTGATATGGAAGTACTTCATTCAGGGAGGCTGACGGACACAGAACCCCCTTTAGAAATCTCTTTAGGGATTGGCTTTTCGGAGGTGGGAACCCGAAAACACATCAGATTAGTCATTTACAGGCTTAAGGTCCACGGAAATGTTCACCACACCACCTCCGATAAAGTACAGCTCACAGCTGCTTCCCTCAGCTTTTCAATCGGAAACATCTTGGAGTAAGGAGACAGTCAATCACATCGCAAAGATTCTATGAGCACGGGGGGAAGGGAGACAAAGTGCTAATATTTCAAATTTGTTGATCAAATGTTTTGCTAGGGACAATTCAGTAGTCCCTGGATATTGGTAGTCACATGCCCCTACCATATTCTAGGACCTTGGTAGAATATGACGCCTCTTTCTTCTCAAAACTTTGGTCCATCTTGCAGACACATATCTGAGAACATGCACAACCAATACTTAGAAGGAGCCACGATGCCCACATCCACACAAGAACATGTCACCTCTAAAGCTCACCAACTGTTGCCTCTAGTTTAATCCATATACAGAAAATAATATTATTGGCCACTGGTAGCCAAGAAATAGTCAATAACATGTTTTTTGACTTAACAAAGTAGAAACACTATGACTTCCTTGTTTGTCTGTCTGCCAGACTTTAACTCTCTTTAGCTTTGATAATGATGGCAGCAGAAATTACAATTTTTATAAAGTTTCTTCTCTCCGTATGAATCTTTCACTCTGCCACTCGCAGTTGGTCCTATTTTAGTCATTTTTGTATCTCCCTCTACCCTCATGGCTATCAACACTGAACCTGCAGGGAGTCGACAGCGCTCTCTTTCTCGCTGTGTGTCGTATTTTGTCTGCGTGTCAGTGAGTGCTTTTGCGATCTAAGCACATTAATGCACGGCGTTGTTTGCGGCTGTAATCTGGAGTGGAAGCCTGAAACACCAGCTTTACAAAATGTACTATCAGCGTGACTCGAAAAACATAGCAATTAGATTGTGCTGGGTAAATATGTTGTTCTTGATGATGACGGTGACAGTACTGCTGTTCTTTCATTGAAGAACGCTAGAGCAGATTGCCACCTGGTTTTATTGCCTCCTCTATTCTTTATTTTTTTCTTCTCATTGAACACCATTTCCTCATTCATTGCTCTTTTCTTCTCTCCTTAACTTCCAATCTCCTCAGTGTCCAATCTTTTTTTTATGTTCTTTTCTACTGCTCAGATAAATGAATGAAACATATCTCATATCTGAGCAGAGAAAACTGTTTTTATATATTCTTTACTTGTGAGGGTCTTTTTAGAGCGATTCAATAATATGTTGCTTTCTCTAATGGTGGTATTTCTTTGCTGGCCTTCTTCTGCTCATTGAACATTTATGAATATCAATACACAGCAGTAAATGTAAATGGACTTGTATTGCGCTTTTCTAGTCTCCTGACACTACATGTCATTAATACATTCACACCCATTCATACACCGATGGCAGGAGCTACCATTGCAAGGTGCCACCTGCCCATCAGGACTCTAGTCTAATCATTCATACACCCCAGGCACAGCCTACGGGAGCAATTTGGGGTTAGGAGCCACAGTCGCCCCACATATCCACCGATGGTTTAAACTTCTGAATTTTTAAAGAGGTCGCTCTCTTCCATCGCTAATGTTTTCTCTCCCTGGTGATGTCTCGATTTATCTCTCAGACCAGAGGGTCTGTTGTTCCCTCTAGCGCCACCATGAGGTTGATATTTCTGGATTTTAGTGAAATATCTTGACAACGGTTAAATGAATTGTCATCAAATTTCATAAGAACATGTATCGAGCCTGGATGGATGAATATGAAGAACTATGTTCATCTTCTGACTTTTCATCTAGCGCCACCAGCAGATCAAAGGTTTTGCTTCATTACCATGATGGATTCACACAAGCTTTTGTTCAGACAGCCTTGGTCCCTGTAGGACGGATGCCACCAGCAGCGTCTATTAGACGGATAATCATAGAATTTAACAAAACATTCATGTCTCCCTCTGGATGAATTGGAATTATTTTGGTGAACACAAAGCTTTTCATCTTGCACCATCATGTAAACATTTTAACCCGTCAAATACTTTGAGTTGTGACCAAACACTTGCTAAAACTAATGATATCCCCTCTAGCATCAGTTGTAATTTGTGTTCTGTCTTATTGAAATTAAGGTAAGCTAGTGCGCATAGGTTCTCACGGCTGGAAATAGACTCACTAGTTTTGAGGCTGTAATTAGTGCTGTTTTTTGTTCTTGGAGTGTACTATTTTTTTATTGTCATATGACTACCTATGACCAGAGGTAGAAAAAAGGCGTGATGTACCAGAACCCTGTTCCGGAAATGAAAGACACTACAGAGCAGTATTCTGGCAGAGACTTGTGTTCATTTAAAAAACATTCCACTCATTTACCTCTCTTTCTCGTTTCCTCAAAACACATCACATGAAGTTGACAGCCATCCTCCTATATCAGGCCATGCATCAGCATTCATTTCGCTCCTCGTTATCCCTCTGCACTCTTCCTCCATTACCTAAATGTTTTTCCTCTGACAAACTCATCTGGTGTTGTTTATCTGTGTGGCATTTGTCTATTGATTGATCTCGTAGCATTTCCATCTAGTCATTAGCTTGCTGCTATATTTGTTTAATTGTTTTGTTCTCTCTCCACTACCTCCTCTGTATGGCTCTTGGTGTTTTACGAGTATTGCGTCACTATCCTTAAGGTGTTGAAGAATGAGAATTACTGTCTAACTTCTTCCTTCCTTATCCTGCTCTTCTTCGGCAACCAACCACTGCTGTCTCAAGGGGATATAGCGGGTGGAATCCCTATTGTTTCACGTCTTTTTATCTGCTCATTTGTTCAGGTTTTAGACATGAATCTGGATCTCCAGCAGCTGAAGGGTTTCAGGTCAGACTGGTGAGAAAATAATGGGTAGAAGACCAACTCAATTCAATTCATGTAATACTTTTGCCCAAAAAGAAAAGGAAAAAAATACCTCTTTAGTGTTGGGTAATATTTCTGCTTAAAACTCTGAAGCGTCTCACTGGTTGATCAGCCCAGTTTGGTTTCATTTGAATGTCTATATTTTGTAATCTGATATTATGAGGAGTAAACCCAAAATAAAAGCATGATGCTGATGCTGTAGCACTGGATTTTATTTTCATTTTTCACACACTCACTTTAGGACTTCGCACCGACACATTTTCCCGTGAACTGGGCTGATGTAGGCCAAACATACACAGGAAGAAACCCTTCATCATCCTGTCATCTGGTCCTTTGAGGTACGGGATGCAACGGCCCGAACCCTCAAATGTTTTCTCTCAGCAGACCGAAGGACGGTTTGATAAGTGACTTTTGGCCGCACCGCAGTAAAACACGCCATACAGTATACGACAGGCTTTATCAGGCTTTGGACTGCATGAACCAGTGTCTGTGCAACTGTCCTGGTAGTGTATTCACTTTAAATGGATTTGCTTTTTAAGGCACTTGTGCTGTGATTGTTATTCACAATTCCTGTGTCTTTTTTTGCTCTGCGCTGACTCACTCAATGCACAACACCGAAAGCTTAAACTGCCTTTAAAGGCTTGATGAATCATCATAAGGCTTCTACATTTCGGGAAAAATATGATTAAAAATGTCATATGTCAATGTTTTAGCCTGCGATTTACATGTTAAAAATATCAAGAATTAAATCAATTATCATCATTTTAGAATGAGGTGAAAAACTTCTTCAAACAAACCTCAATTATCGACCAATTTGTCTTTAATTATTTACTGCATATTTACTGCATATTCAGATAATTGTTAATTTCTAATTATACTGTGAAGGACCTCACAGGTAAGAGCTAATTGGTTAGCAGCAATTAGTGCTCTAAAATCAATGACTCCTACCTGCAAATTAGCTGACAGATTTCGTCAAATTAATAATCTGTGTTCTTTATACTACTCTATCGTGCCCCCAAGGTACATTTAATACCCTTAGATTAATTTAGTCAAATTATTAAAGCAGTTGCAGCTGACATTACAGGTTATGGTAGCTAATGCAGCCAGTTAGGGAGAAGATACAACATATTCATATATTCATTTATGCGTTATATTCCTCTTCTTGAAGTGACTGTGAGGAATACTGATACTAGTGATGCCTCTATATGACCTACATAAGTAAATGAGACCATCAGCGAGAAGATTGCCTGTTTCTATGTAGTTATTCCTAATGCTTGTCATCGGTACCACCGGGTCGGATTCCGAATTCTGGTCAGGAGCAGAGCTTCCCTGTGGGAGCCAACACCGACACCATGCTGCTGCAAACCCAGGCCATAATGACGGGCCTGCTGGAGGGAAGGAGGGCATGGGAGAACCAGAACCAGGACTGAGCTGGGCAGCCTGTCAGACCCTGCTGCAGGGACTCTGGTGCTCAGAAACACTACTAAGTTTGTCCACAGGGACCGCCAAACTCAACAACAAATGAAAGTAAATTGTAGTAGCTTCAACATCAATATCATTTATTGTGTTCATAAGTAAATCATACACATCACACACTGAAATGAGTTATGTTATGTTTATGTATTTGTTCTAATGCAACTTTCTGTTTATGTTGGTGTTAAAAATGTATTAAACCTGCTGCTTCAGTAAGATTTTAAGAGAACTTCAATTTTCATATTTTTTAAATACTACGAACATTGTTTGCTGAGAATGACAGTTGGTCATCCAGGGTCACACCCAGGTTCCTCGCAGTCCGAGATGGCATTACCACGGTATCATGGGGCATGAGATGGGGCATACGATGGGGCATGGAGAGGAGAGGGAGAGCTGAGGGGGAAGAGCTGGACAGGGTAGAGAGGGAGAGGGTGGACAGGGACAGGAGGGCTGAGAGAAGGAGGATCTGATATTGTTTACCTTTTTGTCAAAGAAGTTGGCGAAAACGTCAGGGAGAAGGAAGGAAGTAGGAGGAGGGGGGTGGGGGTTGGAGGAGTGAAGAGAAAGTTTTGGAGAGTTTTTTTAGGATTGGAAGCTGAGGTTAGGATTTTAGAGCGGAATAATGCAGCTTTAGCAGTAGATAGAGAGGAGGAAAAAGTGGAAAAAAGAGATTGGAAGTTAAGAAGGTCCTCCGGGAGTTTGCCGTTTCTCCATTTACGCTCAGCCTCTCTTAGGCTCCGTCTATCAGTACGTACTGAGTCCGACAACCATGGGGCAGGTGGAGTTGGCCATGCAGGCCTGGAGGTGAAGGGACAGAGGTTGTCCAAAGAAGAGGAAAGGGTGGAGAGGAGAAGATCAGTAGCTGTATCAGGGGATAGGAGAGAGAAGGATTCAGGGTCAGGGAGAGCAGAGGTAACAGAAGAGGAAAGATCAGCGGGGGAGAGGGAGCGGAGATGACTATGGGTAGAAACCATGTGGGTAGGAGAGGGAGAGGGAGTAAGACATGAAGTAGTGGTCAGAGAGCTGGAGGGAAGTGACGGAGAGGTTAGCAGTAGAACATTGTCTAGTGAAGATAAGATCCAGCTGGTTGCCGGGCCTTGTGGGTAGGGGGAGAAGAGGAGTGGTAAAGGTCAAAGGAGGAGAGGAAGAAAAGAAGAAGTTCTAACCTATCAGTCTGGACTAATGTGTCAAGCTCCTCTAGGAACTCACCAAGAGGCCCTGGTAGGCGATACACAACAGCAATGGTGAGCTTGACTGGGTAAGTGACAGTAGCAGCATGAAATTCAAAAGAGGACGGGGAGAACTGTGGAACAGAGACAAGAGAGTATTTCTATTTTGGGGAAATTAGCAGGCCAGTACCACCACCTCGCCTCGCAGCTCTGGGAGTGTGAGAGAAAGAGTACACATCTGACAGAGCTGCGGGTGTGGTGGTGTTTTCTGGTGTGATCCAGGTCTCAGTTAGAGCAAGAAAGTTGAGGGAGAGCAAGGATGCGTAGCCTGAAATGAACTCAGCTTTCAGCACTGCCGACTGGCAATTCCAGAGCCCCCCTGCCATCACTTGCTCGCCATGAGCAAAGGGATCCTGCAATACATTAGCTTGGGTATTGCAGGTTAACTTAGGTTTTATTACAAGGTCTTATTTTATGACAACCTTTTAACTCCTCCTACAAGATGACAGATGTTTCTTAATTTGTGTACAAAAAGGAGTAATTTATGGTAATACTATTTATATATTCATTAATTAGTGCAAACATACCTGAGATTTAAAGAGGGTAATCATTTCTAATGTCACAAAAAGTATACTTCTGAAAACGTCTGGCGTTTGTACAATGTTGATACCTGGCACATCTAGGGAAGAGCAAAATCTAAGACCCTGAGAAATTCTACCTCATTAAAGAGGTTGAAAGCACTGAACAATTGGATCCCTTTGGAGTTTTCAAGACGACAATTAAATCCTACTTCTGGAGAGCAGATCTGTCATTGCTTGGTTGCTTTTTTGTTTTTGTAATTGTCAACTTTTCAGACAGTAAAGAAGTGACAATTGCAGGAAGTTGAAAGGGTTATTGAGCAAAGCAACGAATCGACAGAGACCTGTCAATGCTGTGAAGATTTATTGACCAAAGATGGAGCTCAGTTATCTTCACATAACTCTTAATAACCTTTCAAATGTCAGCATTCAAACCCCTTTCTTATATCCTATTCTGAAGCAAAAGAACAAGATGTAGTGAAGAGATGAGAGGTGTGGGAAATAGAAAAGCCACACGGCAACCACAAAGAGAAAGATGCAGCTTGAGTAGAAAGAATGAATACATTTTTAAATGGTGAGTTCCAGTTCAGCTCATTGTGTGCCTCAGCAACAAAAGAGATGTGCAGAAAAGAGCTGACCTGAGACAGAAGGAAGTAACACATATGCACTTAAGCATTGCATGAAAACAGAAGAGAAGAGGAGACAAAAGACCAGAGAGAAGAATTTACTCCCAGTATTTATCACCATGGTGCATTATGTTCCAGGAAGGAGAGGAGGGAAGAAAAAAGAACAAATGAATCAAGTAACATGCAGTTTTCTGTGAAAGCAACGTTCTTGAATTACCAAGCTCTGGATCTGTTTCGATGTTAAAAAAGAAGAGCGTGATAACAGGACACGGTTAGCTAAGAGAGGACAAGTGAAGAGCAAAGACAGTTCTAGTATTCCGGTCCATTGACCAAGACTGACAAGGTCCTCCATCAGTTGGGCAATATGCTGATCCAGCCCAATCTGCCAGGGTCTCTGAAAGGGTTTTTAACGGTATGGGGGGGGGGGGGCAGTTTGGTAGAGAAGTAAAATGTATTAATAAAATGACTGAGGAAAGATGACATTCAAATTCAGTGGAGCTCATTCTGGGCCACATCTCACTCCCTGGCCGTTTTTACACTTAATGTGCATGTCTTTATCTGATCTATGCCTCCTGTTTTAGGTAAGTTAATGTGAGCTGTAAACATACGGAGCATGGTCTGCGATATGGGCCAAATTACATTGACATGTAACTATTTTGCATTGGCCAACATGCAGAAAGTAGTGCAACGAGAAGCGAGGTAGCAGTTGATGGTTTCGTGCACATTGCACCAATACATTAAACGTTCCCCAACGTTCATCTAGTGAAGCAGGAGGACGCTAGTTAGCCTAGCTTGCCCAGACTTTGTCTCTCTATACTAACATCACCTAACTACCTCCTTTGCTTCAGGCTTTGTGAAGATGAACATCTGTTGATATTGGCCATTTGCTAAAGTTTACTGACGCTATCATTTTTCCGAGGAGGACTGTTTTGATATTTCCCTTATTTGGTACAGTAGAGGCCAAAACAGAGCTTTAAAAAAAGAATGACTGTTGGAGTGGTCTGAAACACAACTTCAAATGAAATCCTTTATGTCTGTTGGAAGTATAAATAAGCAGCTTTTTGCTGACACGTTGTGCTGCCCCCAAGTGGCCAAACATTGATTAATTTAGCTTTAACTAAGACCACAAACTCTGCAACGCCCCAAGAGTTGTAGTTGCTAATCTTAATTGTACTTAAATATAACCAAAATGTGTCCCTCACATAAGCTTATACTTCCATTTGGTTAAATATAAGACTGCTCACTTAACACTAAATACCTTAGTCATGCTGTATTTACCAGAGACCAATAATGTAGAGGGAAAATATAATAATAATTAAAAAAAAAAATTAAGCTGTTAATGTATCAATCTTACGTTGTCTGAGAAAAATAAGGTGTAGCCACAGTGCAGACAGCAATGCATATTCAAGTGAGGTGTAATTGCAACGGTTTGATTGGATTGCTCATTATCCACACTGCATATCCACGGGCAGATCACATCTTAATACCAGGTGTAAATTGAGTTTGTCTCCCTCTCTCTCTTCCATCTTTCCCTCCCCTGAGACTGCATAGGCGCTGAAGTGGACTCCTCATCTAAAGCTGCTGGTGCACCTCTGCATTAGCCGTGGCATTTTCATTCAACCTTGTGATATTAATAGGTCTTTGGATTATTTAAAGGTGGCTGGTAAAAGAAGAGAGTAGAAAATTGTGGAGGCAAATCAAACACTAAACAGTTTATGAGATAAGAAGATGAGAAATGCCAGTCCCTCCATCATTATCATCCCTGTGTGATTTCCAAAGAGATTTGAATCAAAGGTGTATTGATCTACAAAGCTAAACATTGCAACACACATCTATTTATTGATGCTAGCTGAACAACACAGTGTTAGAATTGACAATTTTCCCAGTTTGTTGTGTGTCTTTAGAAGTATTGATTGGCAAAGGTGGTATGTATGCAAATGGAAGAATTTGCTCAAGGTTCGGGAATGTTAAAAAGTAATGTCTCAGACTTCAGGCATATCAATTTAAGAATTATTGAAAAAGGAATTACATAGGCTTGGTATGACGGACCTGATGAATGGGTCACACTCTTGTACAACGAACGCATAGCAGCAAAACTACTTACTATACTACGACTGTTTTCGACATGCTATACTATGAGTGTTTTCGACATGCTATACTATGAGTGTTTTCAACATGCTATAATATGACTGTTTTTCACTTTTTTCGACATGCTATACTATGACTGTTTTCGACATGCTATACTATGACTTTTTTTAACTTTTTTTGACATGCTATACTATGACTGTTTTTCACTTGTTTCGACATGTTATATTATGACTGTTTTCAACATGCTCTACTATGACTGTTTTCAACATGCTATACTATGATTGTTTTTCACTTTTTTCGACATGCTATACTTTGACTTTTTCACTTTTTTCGACATACTATACTATGACGTTTTTTCACTTTTTTCGACATGCTATACTATGACTGTTTTCAACATACTATACTATGACGTTTTTTCACTTTTTTCGACATGCTATACTATGACTGTTTTTCACTGATACCGACATACCTGGGGTGACCGTGGCTAAGTGGAGAACAGGGCAGCTTTTCAATCAGAAGGTTGGCGGTTCAATCCCTGGCTCCTACTCTGCTAGTCTCATGTCAATGTGTCCTTGAACAAGACACTTAACCACAAAAATGCTCCAGTAGCTGCGTCTACAGTGTGTGGATAGATACTGAAAGTTGTCTGCTGAATGACTGTTTTTGACATACTATATACTATGACTGTTTTTCACTTTTTTCAACATGGTATATTATGACTGTTTTCAACATGCTATACGATGACTGTTTTGAACATGCTATACTATGATTGTTTTTTAATTTTTTTGACAAACTATACTATGACGTTCTTTCACTTTTTTCGACATGCTATACTATGACTGTTTTCAACATGCTATACTATAACTGTTTTTCACTGTTATCACCATACCTGGGGTGACCGTGGCTAAGTGGAGAACACGGCCCCCTTTCAATCAGAAGGTTGGCGGTTCAGTCCCCGGCTTCAACTCTGCTAGTCTCATGTCAATGAACAAGACATTTAACCCCAAGAATGCTAAAGTAGCTGCGTCTACAGTGTATGGATAGATACTGAAAGTTGTCTGCTGAAGACTGTTTCTGACATGCTATACTATGACTGTTTTCAACATACTATACTATGACTGTTTTCAACATGCTATACTATGAATTTTTTTCGACTTGCTATGCTATGCTATGCTATGCTATGACTATGCTATGACTGTTTTTCACTGTTCAAGACATACCTGGGGTGACCGTGGCTAAGTGGAGAACAGGGCCGCCTTTCAATCAGAAGGTTGGCAGTTCAATCCCTGGCTCCTATTCTGCTACTCTCATGTCAATGTGTCCTTGAACAAGATGCTTAACCCCCAAAATGCTCCAGTAGCTGCGTCTACAGTGTGTGGATAGATACTGAAAGTTGCCTGCTGAATGATTGCTTTTGACATGCTATACTATGACTGTTTTTCACTTGTTTCGACATAGTATACTATGGCTGTTTTCGACATGCTATACTATGACTGTTTTTCACTTTTTTCGACATGTTATATTTTGACTGTTTTCAACATGCTATACTATGACTGTTTTCGACATGCTATACTATGACTGTTTTTCACTTGTTTCGACATGTTATACTATGGCTGTTTTCGACATGCTATACTATGACTGTTTTTCACTTTTTTCGACATGTTATATTTTGACTGTTTTCAACATGCTATACTATGACTGTTTTCGACATGCTATACTATGACTGTTTTTCACTTTTTTCGACATGCTATACTATGACTGTTTTTCACTTGTTTCGACATGTTATAATATGACTGTTTTCAACATGCTATACTATGACTGTTTTCGACATGCTATACTATGACTGTTTTTCACTTTTTTCGACATGCTATACTATGACTGTTTTCGACATGCTATACTATGACTGTTTTTCACTTTTTTTCGACATGCTATACTATGACTGTTTTTCACTGTTCTCTACATACCTGGGGTGACCGTGGCTAAGTGGAGAACAGGGCTGCCTTTCAATCAGAAGGTTGGTGGTTCAATCCCTGGCTCCTATTCTGCTAGTCTCATGTCAATGTGTCCTTGAACAAGACACTTAAGCCCCAAAATGCTCCAGTAGCTGCGTCTACAGTGTGTGGACAGATACTGAAAGTTGCCTGCTGAATGATTGCTTTTGACATGCTATACTTTGACTGTTTTTCACTTTTTTCGACATGCTATACTATGACTGTTTTCGACATGCTATACTATGACTGTTTTTCACTTGTTTCGAAATGTTATACTATGACTGTTTTCGACATGCTATACTATGGCTGTTTTTCACTTTTTTCGACATGCTCTGACATGATCTGACTGTTTTTCACTTGTTTCGACATGTTATATTATGACTGTTTTCAACATGCTATACTATGACTGTTTTTCACTTTTTTCGACATGCAGTACTATGACTGTTTTTCACTTGTTTCGACATGTTATATTATGACTGTTTTCAACATGCTATACTATGACTGTTTTCGACATGCTATACTATGACTGTTTTTCACTTTTTTCGACATGCTATACTATGACTGTTTTCGACATGCTATACTATGACTTTTTTTAACTTTTTTCGACATGCTATACTATGACTGTTTTTCACTTGTTTCGACATGTTATATTATGACTGTTTTCAACATGCTATACTATGACTGTTTTCAACATGCTATACTATGATTGTCTTTCACTTTTTCGACATGCTATACTTTGACTTTTTCACTTTTTTTGACATACTATACTATGACGTTTTTTTCACTTTTTTTGACATGCTATACTATGACTGTTTTTCACTGTTCTCTACATACCTGGGGTGACCGTGGCTAAGTGGAGAATAGGGCCCCCTTTCAATCAGAAGGTTTGCGGTTCAATCCCCGGCTTCTACTCTGCTCGTCTCATGTCAATGAACACGACATTTAACTCCAAGAATGCTCCAGTAGCTGCGTCTACAGTGTATGGATAGATACTGAAAGTTGTCTGCTGAAGACTGTTTCTGACATGCTATACTATGACTGTTTTCAACATACTATACTATGACTGTTTTCAACATGCTATACTATGAATTTTTTTCGACTTGCTATGCTATGCTATGCTATGCTATGACTATGCTATGACTGTTTTTCACTGTTCAAGACATACCTGGGGTGACCGTGGCTAAGTGGAGAACAGGGCCGCCTTTCAATCAGAAGGTTGGCGGTTCAATCCCTGGCTCCTATTCTGCTACTCTCATGTCAATGTGTCCTTGAACAAGATGCTTAACCCGCAAAATGCTCCAGTAGCTGCGTCTACAGTGTGTGGATAGATACTGAAAGTTGCCTGCTGAATGATTGCTTTTGACATGCTATACTATGACTGTTTTTCACTTGTTTCAACATGTTATACTATGGCTGTTTTCGACATGCTATACTATGACTGTTTTTCACTTTTTTCGACATGTTATATTTTGACTGTTTTCAACATGCTATACTATGACTGTTTTTCACTTTTTTCGACATGCTATACTATTACTGTTTTCGACATGCTATACTATGACTGTTTTTCACTTTTTTCGACATGCTATACTATGACTGTTTTCGACATGCTATACTATGACTGTTTTTCACTTTTTTCGACATGTTATATTTTGACTGTTTTCGACATGCTATACTATGACTGTTTTTCACTTTTTTCGACATGCTATACTATTACTGTTTTCGACATGCTATACTATGACTGTTTTTCACTTTTTTCGACATGCTATACTATGACTGTTTTTCACTTGTTTCGACATGTTATAATATGACTGTTTTCAACATGCTATACTATGACTGTTTTCGACATGCTATACTATGACTGTTTTTCACTTTTTTCGACATGCTATACTATGACTGTTTTCGACATGCTATAGTATGACTGTTTTTCACTTTTTTTCGACATGCTATACTATGACTGTTTTTCACTGTTCTCTACATACCCGGGGTGACCGTGGCTAAGTGGAGAACAGGGCTGCCTTTCAATCAGAAGGTTGGCGGTTCAATCCCTGGCTCCTATTCTGCTAGTCTCATGTCAATGTGTCCTTGAACAAGACACTTAAGCCCCAAAATGCTCCAGTAGCTGCATCTACAGTGTGTGGATAGATACTGAAAGTTGCCTGCTGAATGATTGCTTTTGACATTCTATACTTTGACTGTTTTTCACTTTTTTCGACATGCTATACTATGACTGTTTTCGACATGCTATACTATGACTGTTTTTCACTTGTTTCGAAATGTTATACTATGACTGTTTTCGACATGCTATACTATGGCTGTTTTTCACTTTTTTCGACATGCTCTGACATGATCTGACTGTTTTTCACTTGTTTCGACATGTTATATTATGACTGTTTTCAACATGCTATACTATGACTGTTTTTCACTTTTTTCGACATGCTATACTATGACTGTTTTTCACTTGTTTCGACATGTTATATTATGACTGTTTTCAACATGCTATACTATGACTGTTTTCGACATGCTATACTATGACTGTTTTTCACTTTTTTCGACATGCTATACTATGACTGTTTTCGACATGCTATACTATGACTTTTTTAACTTTTTTCGACATGCTATACTATGACTGTTTTTCACTTGTTTCGACATGTTATATTATGACTGTTTTCAACATGCTATACTATGACTGTTTTCAACATGCTATACTATGATTGTCTTTCACTTTTTCGACATGCTATACTTTGACTTTTTCACTTTTTTTGACATACTATACTATGACGTTTTTTCACTTTTTTTGACATGCTATACTATGACTGTTTTTCACTGTTCTCTACATACCTGGGGTGACCGTGGCTAAGTGGAGAATAGGGCCCCCTTTCAATCAGAAGGTTTGCGGTTCAATCCCCGGCTTCTACTCTGCTCGTCTCATGTCAATGAACACGACATTTAACTCCAAGAATGCTCCAGTAGCTGCGTCTACAGTGTATGGATAGATACTGAAAGTTGTCTGCTGAAGACTGTTTCTGACATGCTATACTATGACTGTTTTCAACATGCTATACTATGACTGTTTTCAACATGCTATACTATGAATGTTTTTCACTTTTTTTCGACTTGCTATGCTATGCTATGCTATGCAATGACTATGCTATGACTGTTTTTCACTGTTCACAACATACCTGGGGTGACCGTGGCTAAGTGGAGAACAGGGCCACCTTTCAATCAGAAGGTTGGCAGTTCAATCCCTGGCTCCTATTCTGCTACTCTCATGTCAATGTGTCCTTGAACAAGACGCTTAACCCCCAAAATGCTCCAGTAGCTGTGTCTACAGTGTGTGGATAGATACTGAAAGTTGCCTGCTGAATGACTGTTTTTGACATGCTATACTATGACTGTTTTTCACTTGTTTCGACATGTTATACTATGACTGTTTTCGACATGCTATACTATGACTGTTTTCGACATGCTATACTATGACTGTTTTCGACATGCTATACTTTGACTGTTTTTCACTTTTTTCGAGATGTTATATTTTGACTGTTTTCAACATGCTATACTATGACTGTTTTCGACATGCTATACTATGACTGTTTTTCACTTTTTTCGACATGCTATACTATGACTGTTTTCGACATGCTACACTATGACGTTTTTCACTTTTTTTCGACATGCTATACTATGACTGTTTTTCACTGTTCTCTACATACCTGGGGTGACCGTGGCTAAGTGGAGACTAGGGCCCCCTTTCAATCAGAAGGTTTGCGGTTCAATCCCCGGCTTCTACTCTGCTCGTCTCATGTCAATGAACACGACATTTAACTCCAAGAATGCTCCAGTAGCTGCGTCTACAGTGTATGGATAGATACTGAAAGTTGTCTGCTGAAGACTGTTTCTGACATGCTATACTATGACTGCTTTTAACATGCTATACTATGAATGTTTTTCACTTTTTTTCGACATGCTATACTATGACTGTTTTTCACTGTCCTCGACATACCTGGGGTGACCGTGGCTAAGTGGAGAACAGGGCCCCCTTTCAATCAGAAGGTTGGCGGTTCAATCCCTGGCTCCTATTCTGCTAGTCTCATGTCAATGTGTCCTTGAACAAGACACTTAACCCCCAAAATGCTCCAGTAGCTGTGTCTACAATGTGTGGATAGATACTGAAAGTTGCCAGCTCAATGACTGTTTTTGACTTGCTATACTATGACTGTTTTTCACTTTTTTCGACATGCTATACTATGACTGTTTTCAACATACTATACTATGACTGTTTTTCATTTGTTTCGAAATGTTATACTATGACTGTTTTCGACATGCTATACTATGGCTGTTTATCACTTTTTTCGACATGCTATACTATGACTGTTTTTGACATGCTATACTATGATTGTTTTTCACTTGTTTCGACATTTTATACTATGACTGTTTTCGACATGCTACACTATGACTGTTTTTCACTTTTTTCGACATGCTATACTATAAATGTTTTTCACTTGTTTCGACATGTTATATTATGACTGTTTTCAACATGCTATACTATGACTGTTTTCAACTTGCTATACTATGATTGTTTTTCACTTTTTTTGACATGTTATACTATGACTGTTTTTGACATGCTATAATCTGACTGTTTTTCACTTTTTTCGACATGCTATACTATGACTGTTTTCAACATGCTATACTATGACTGTTTTTCACTTGTTTCGACATGTTATACTATGACTGTTTTCGACATGCTATACTATGACTGTTTTTCACTTTTTTCGACATGCTATACTATGACTGTTTTTCACTTTTTTCGACATGCTATACTATGACTGTTTTTCACTTTTTTCGACATGCTATACTATGACTGTTTCTCACTGATTCCAACATACCTGGGGTGACCGTGGCTAAGTGGAGAACAGGGCAGCGTTTCAATCAGCAGGTTGGCGGTTCAATCCCTGGCTCCTACTCTGCTAGTCTCATGTCAATGTGTCCTTGAACAAGACACTTAAACACAAGAATGGTCCAGTAGCTGCATCTACAGTGTGTGGATAGATACTGAAAGTTGTCTGCTGAATGACTGTTTTTGACATACTATATACTATGACTGTTTTTCACTTTTTTCAACATGCTATATTATGACTTTTTTCAACATGCTATACGATGACTGTTTTGAACATGCTATACTATTATTGTTTTTCACTTTTTTCGACATGCTATACTATGACTGTTTTTCACTTTTTTCGACATAGTATACTATGACTTTTTTTCACTTATGTCGACATGCTATACTATGACTGTTTTCGACATGCTATACTATGACTGTTTTTCACTTGTTTCAACATGTTATACTATGACAGTTTTCGACATGCTATACTATGACTGTTTTTCACTTTTTTCGACATGCTGTACGATGACTATTTTTCACTTGTTTCGACATGTTATATAATGACTGTTTTCAACATGCTATACTATGACTGTTTTCAACATACTATACTATGATTGTTTTTCACTTTTTTCGACATGCTATACTATGACTGTTTTCGACAAACTATACTATGACTTTCTTTCACTTTTTTCAACATGCTATACTATGATTGTTTTCAAAATGCTATACTATGAATGTTTTTCACTTTTTTTCGACATGCTATACTATGACTGTTTCAATTTTTTCGACAAATTATACTATGACGTTCTTTCACTTTTTTCAACATGCTACACTATGACTGTTTTCAACATACTATACTATGAATGTTTTTCACTTTTTTTCGACATGATATACTATGACTGTTTTTCACTGTTATCACCATACCTGGGGTGACCGTGGCTAAGTGGAGAACAGGGCCGCCTTTCAATCAGAAGGTTGGCGGTTCAATCCCTGGCTCCTGTTCTGCTAGTCTCATGTCAATGTGTCCTTCAACAAGACACTTAACCCGAAAAATGCTCCAGTAGCTGCATCTACAGTGTGTGGATAGATACTGAAAGTTGCCTGCTGAATGACTGTTTTTGACATGCTATACTATGACTGTTTTTCACTTTTTTCGACATGCTATACTATGACTGTTTTCGACATGCTATACTATGACTGTTTTTCACTTGTTTCGAAATGTTATACTATGACTGTTTTCGACATGCTATACTATGGCTGTTTTTCACTTTTTTTGACATGCTCTGACATGATCTGACTGTTTTTCACTTGTTTCGACATGTTATAATATGACTGTTTTCAACATGCTATACTTTGACTGTTTTTCACCTTTTTCGACATGTTATACTTTGACTGTTTTCGACATGCTATACATCGACTGTATTTCACTTTTTTCGACATTTTATACTATGACTGTTTTCGACATGCTATACTATGACTGTTTTTCACTTTTTTCGACATGCTATACTATGACTGTTTTTCACTTGTTTCGACATGTTATATTATGACTGTTTTCAACATGCTATACTATGACTGTTTTCAACATGCTATACTATGATTGTCTTTCACTTTTTCGACATGCTATACTTTGACTTTTTCACTTTTTTCGACATACTATACTATGACGTTTTTTCACTTTTTTGACATGCTATACTATGACTGTTTTTCACTTTTTTTGACATGTTATACTATGACTGTTTTTGATATGCTATAATCTGACTGTTTTTCACTTTTTTCGACATGCTATACTATGACTGTTTTTCACTTTTTTTGACATGCTATACTATCTCTGTTTTTCACTTGTTTCGACATGTTATATTATGACTGTTTTCAACATGCTATACTATGACTGTTTTCAACATGCTATACTATGACTGTCTTTCACTTTTTCGACATGCTGTCCTTTGACTTTTTTACTTTTTTCAACATACAATACTATGACGTTTTTTCACTTTTTTCGACATGCTATACTATGACTGTTTCTCACTGATTCCGACATACCTGGGTGACCGTGGCTAAGTGGAGAACAGGGCAGCCTTTCAATTAGCAGGTTGGCGGTTCAATCCCTGGCTCCTACTCTGCTAGTCTCATGTCAATGTGTCCTTGAACAAGACACTTAACCACAAAAATGCTCCAGTAGCTGCGTCTACAGTGTGTGGATAGATACTGAAAGTTGTCTGCTGAATGACTGTTTTTGACATACTATATACTATGACTGTTTTTCACTTTTTTCAACATGCGAAATTATGACTTTTTCAACATGCTATACGATGACTGTTTTGAACATGCTATACTATTATTGTTTTTCACTTTTTTCGACATGCTATACTATGACTGTTTTTCACTTTTTTCGACATAGTATACTATGACTTTTTTTCACTTTTGTCGACATGCTATACTATGACTGTTTTCGAAATGCTATACTATGACTGTTTTTCACTTGTTTCGACATGTTATACTATGACTGTTTTCGACATGCTACACTATGACTGTTTTTCACTTTTTTCGACATGCTATACTATGACTATTTTTCACTTGTTTCGACATGTTATATAATGATTGTTTTCAACATGCTACACTATGACTGTTTTTCACTTTTTTCGACATGCTATACTATGACTATTTTTCACTTGTTTCGACATGTTATATAATGATTGTTTTCAACATGCTATACTATGACTGTTTTCAACATACTATACTATGATTGTTTTTCACTTTTTTCAACATGCTATACTATGACTGTTTTTGACATGCTATACTATGACTGTTTTTCACTTTTTTCGACATGCTATACTATGACTGTCTTCGACATACTATACTATGACTGTTTTTCACTGTTATCATCATACCTGGGGTGACCGTGGCTAAGTGGAGAACAGGGCCACCTTTCAATCAGAAGGTTGGCGGTTCAATCCCTCGCTCCTGTTCTGCTAGTCTCATGTCAATGTGTCCTTCAACAAGACACTTAACCCCCAAAATGCTCCAGTAGCTGCATCTACAGTGTGTGGATAGATACTGAAAGTTGCCTGCTGAATGACTGTTTTTGACATGCTATACTATGACTGTTTTTCACTTTTTTCGACATGCTATACTATGACTGATTTCGACATGCTATACTATGACTGTTTTTCACTTGTTTTGAAATGTTATACTATGACTGTTTTCGACATGCTATACTATAGCTGTTTTTCACTTTTTTCGACATGCTCTGACATGATCTGACTGTTTTTCACTTGTTTCGACAAGTTATAATATGACTGTTTTCAACATGCTATACTTTGACTGTTTTTCACCTTTTTCGACATGTTATACTTTGACTGTTTTCGACATGCTATACATCGACTGTATTTCACTTTTTTCGACATTTTATACTATGACTGTTTTCGACATGCTATACTATGACTGTTTTTCACTTTTTTCGACATGCTATACTATGACTGTTTTTCACTTGTTTCGACATGTTATATTATGACTGTTTTCAACATGCTATACTATGACTGTTTTCAACATGCTATACTATGATTGTCTTTCACTTTTTCGACATGCTATACTTTGACTTTTTCACTTTTTTCGACATACTATACTATGACGTTTTTTCACTTTTTTGACATGCTATACTATGACTGTTTTTCACTTTTTTTGACATGTTATACTATGACTGTTTTTGACATGCTATACTATGACTGTTTTCAACATGCTATACTATGACTGTTTTTCACTTGTTTCGACATGTTCTCCTATAACTGTTTTCGACATGCTATACTATGACTGTTTTTCACTTTTTTCGACATGCTGTACTATCTCTGTTTTTCACTTGTTTCGACATGTTATATTATGACTGTTTTCAACATGCTATACTATGACTGTTTTCAACATGCTATACTATGACTGTCTTTCACTTTTTCGACATGCTGTCCTTTGACTTTTTTACTTTTTTCAACATACAATACTATGACGTTTTTTCACTTTTTTCGACATGCTATACTATGACTGTTTCTCACTGATTCCGACATACCTGGGGTGACCGTGGCTAAGTGGAGAACAGGGCAGCCTTTCAATTAGCAGGTTGGCGGTTCAATCCCTGGCTCCTACTCTGCTAGTCTCATGTCAATGTGTCCTTGAACAAGACACTTAACCACAAAAATGCTCCAGTAGCTGCGTCTACAGTGTGTGGATAGATACTGAAAGTTGTCTGCTGAATGACTGTTTTTGACATACTATATACTATGACTGTTTTTCACTTTTTTCAACATGCAAAATTATGACTTTTTCAACATGCTATACGATGACTGTTTTGAACATGCTATACTATTATTGTTTTTCATTTTTTTCGACATGCTATACTATGACTGTTTTTCACTTTTTTCGACATAGTATACTATGACTTTTTTTCACTTTTGTCGACATGCTATACTATGACTGTTTTCGAAATGCTATACTATGACTGTTTTTCACTTGTTTCGACATGTTATACTATGACTGTTTTCGACATGCTACACTATGACTGTTTTTCACTTTTTTCGACATGCTATACTATGACTATTTTTCACTTGTTTCGACATGTTATATAATGATTGTTTTCAACATGCTACACTATGACTGTTTTTCACTTTTTTCGACATGCTATACTATGACTATTTTTCACTTGTTTCGACATGTTATATAATGATTGTTTTCAACATGCTATACTATGACTGTTTTCAACATACTATACTATGATTGTTTTTCACTTTTTTCAACATGCTATACTATGACTGTTTTTGACATGCTATACTATGACTGTTTTTCACTTTTTTCGACATGCTATACTATGACTGTCTTCGACATACTATACTATGACTGTTTTTAAATTTTTTTGAGATGCTACACTATGACTGTTTTTCACTTTTTTTCACAAACTATACTATGACTGTTTTTCACTTTTTTCGACATGCTATACCATGACTGTTTTTCACTGTTCTCAACATACCTGGGGTGACGTGAAGTGAAGTGGAGAACAGAGCCGCCTTTCAATCAGAAGGTTGGCGGTTCAATCCCTGGCTCCTATTCTGCTAGTCTCATGTCAATGTGTCCTTGAACAAGACACTTAACCCCCAAAATGCTCCAGTAGCTGCGTCTTCAGTGTGTGGATAGATACTGAAAGTTGCCTGCTGAATGACTGTTTTTGACATGCTATACTATGACTGTTTTTCACTTTTTTCGACATGCTATACTATGACTGTTTCTCACTGATTCCAACATACCTGGGGTGACCGTGGCTAAGTGGAGAACAGGGCAGCGTTTCAATCAGCAGGTTGGCGGTTCAATCCCTGGCTCCTACTCTGCTAGTCTCATGTCAATGTGTCCTTGAACAAGACACTTAAACACAAGAATGGTCCAGTAGCTGCATCTACAGTGTGTGGATAGATACTGAAAGTTGTCTGCTGAATGACTGTTTTTGACATACTATATACTATGACTGTTTTTCACTTTTTTCAACATGCTATATTATGACTTTTTTCAACATGCTATACGATGACTGTTTTGAACATGCTATACTATTATTGTTTTTCACTTTTTTCGACATGCTATACTATGACTGTTTTTCACTTTTTTCGACATAGTATACTATGACTTTTTTTCACTTATGTCGACATGCTATACTATGACTGTTTTCGACATGCTATACTATGACTGTTTTTCACTTGTTTCAACATGTTATACTATGACAGTTTTCGACATGCTATACTATGACTGTTTTTCACTTTTTTCGACATGCTGTACGATGACTATTTTTCACTTGTTTCGACATGTTATATAATGACTGTTTTCAACATGCTATACTATGACTGTTTTCAACATACTATACTATGATTGTTTTTCACTTTTTTCGACATGCTATACTATGACTGTTTTCGACAAACTATACTATGACTTTCTTTCACTTTTTTCAACATGCTATACTATGATTGTTTTCAAAATGCTATACTATGAATGTTTTTCACTTTTTTTCGACATGCTATACTATGACTGTTTCAATTTTTTCGACAAATTATACTATGACGTTCTTTCACTTTTTTCAACATGCTACACTATGACTGTTTTCAACATACTATACTATGAATGTTTTTCACTTTTTTTCGACATGATATACTATGACTGTTTTTCACTGTTATCACCATACCTGGGGTGACCGTGGCTAAGTGGAGAACAGGGCCGCCTTTCAATCAGAAGGTTGGCGGTTCAATCCCTGGCTCCTGTTCTGCTAGTCTCATGTCAATGTGTCCTTCAACAAGACACTTAACCCCCAAAATGCTCCAGTAGCTGCATCTACAGTGTGTGGATAGATACTGAAAGTTGCCTGCTGAATGACTGTTTTTGACATGCTATACTATGACTGTTTTTCACTTTTTTCGACATGCTATACTATGACTGTTTTCGACATGCTATACTATGACTGTTTTTCACTTGTTTCGAAATGTTATACTATGACTGTTTTCGACATGCTATACTATGGCTGTTTTTCACTTTTTTTGACATGCTCTGACATGATCTGACTGTTTTTCACTTGTTTCGACATGTTATAATATGACTGTTTTCAACATGCTATACTTTGACTGTTTTTCACCTTTTTCGACATGTTATACTTTGACTGTTTTCGACATGCTATACATCGACTGTATTTCACTTTTTTCGACATTTTATACTATGACTGTTTTCGACATGCTATACTATGACTGTTTTTCACTTTTTTCGACATGCTATACTATGACTGTTTTTCACTTGTTTCGACATGTTATATTATGACTGTTTTCAACATGCTATACTATGACTGTTTTCAACATGCTATACTATGATTGTCTTTCACTTTTTCGACATGCTATACTTTGACTTTTTCACTTTTTTCGACATACTATACTATGACGTTTTTTCACTTTTTTGACATGCTATACTATGACTGTTTTTCACTTTTTTTGACATGTTATACTATGACTGTTTTTGATATGCTATAATCTGACTGTTTTTCACTTTTTTCGACATGCTATACTATGACTGTTTTTCACTTTTTTTGACATGTTATACTATGACTGTTTTCGACATGCTATACTATGACTGTTTTTCACTTGTTTCGACATGTTCTCCTATAACTGTTTTCGACATGCTATACTATGACTGTTTTTCACTTTTTTCGACATGCTATACTATCTCTGTTTTTCACTTGTTTCGACATGTTATATTATGACTGTTTTCAACATGCTATACTATGACTGTTTTCAACATGCTATACTATGACTGTCTTTCACTTTTTCGACATGCTGTCCTTTGACTTTTTTACTTTTTTCAACATACAATACTATGACGTTTTTTCACTTTTTTCGACATGCTATACTATGACTGTTTCTCACTGATTCCGACATACCTGGGTGACCGTGGCTAAGTGGAGAACAGGGCAGCCTTTCAATTAGCAGGTTGGCGGTTCAATCCCTGGCTCCTACTCTGCTAGTCTCATGTCAATGTGTCCTTGAACAAGACACTTAACCACAAAAATGCTCCAGTAGCTGCGTCTACAGTGTGTGGATAGATACTGAAAGTTGTCTGCTGAATGACTGTTTTTGACATACTATATACTATGACTGTTTTTCACTTTTTTCAACATGCGAAATTATGACTTTTTCAACATGCTATACGATGACTGTTTTGAACATGCTATACTATTATTGTTTTTCACTTTTTTCGACATGCTATACTATGACTGTTTTTCACTTTTTTCGACATAGTATACTATGACTTTTTTTCACTTTTGTCGACATGCTATACTATGACTGTTTTCGAAATGCTATACTATGACTGTTTTTCACTTGTTTCGACATGTTATACTATGACTGTTTTCGACATGCTACACTATGACTGTTTTTCACTTTTTTCGACATGCTATACTATGACTATTTTTCACTTGTTTCGACATGTTATATAATGATTGTTTTCAACATGCTACACTATGACTGTTTTTCACTTTTTTCGACATGCTATACTATGACTATTTTTCACTTGTTTCGACATGTTATATAATGATTGTTTTCAACATGCTATACTATGACTGTTTTCAACATACTATACTATGATTGTTTTTCACTTTTTTCAACATGCTATACTATGACTGTTTTTGACATGCTATACTATGACTGTTTTTCACTTTTTTCGACATGCTATACTATGACTGTCTTCGACATACTATACTATGACTGTTTTTCACTGTTATCATCATACCTGGGGTGACCGTGGCTAAGTGGAGAACAGGGCCACCTTTCAATCAGAAGGTTGGCGGTTCAATCCCTGGCTCCTGTTCTGCTAGTCTCATGTCAATGTGTCCTTCAACAAGACACTTAACCCCCAAAATGCTCCAGTAGCTGCATCTACAGTGTGTGGATAGATACTGAAAGTTGCCTGCTGAATGACTGTTTTTGACATGCTATACTATGACTGTTTTTCACTTTTTTCGACATGCTATACTATGACTGATTTCGACATGCTATACTATGACTGTTTTTCACTTGTTTTGAAATGTTATACTATGACTGTTTTCGACATGCTATACTATAGCTGTTTTTCACTTTTTTCGACATGCTCTGACATGATCTGACTGTTTTTCACTTGTTTCGACAAGTTATAATATGACTGTTTTCAACATGCTATACTTTGACTGTTTTTCACCTTTTTCGACATGTTATACTTTGACTGTTTTCGACATGCTATACATCGACTGTATTTCACTTTTTTCGACATTTTATACTATGACTGTTTTCGACATGCTATACTATGACTGTTTTTCACTTTTTTCGACATGCTATACTATGACTGTTTTTCACTTGTTTCGACATGTTATATTATGACTGTTTTCAACATGCTATACTATGACTGTTTTCAACATGCTATACTATGATTGTCTTTCACTTTTTCGACATGCTATACTTTGACTTTTTCACTTTTTTCGACATACTATACTATGACGTTTTTTCACTTTTTTGACATGCTATACTATGACTGTTTTTCACTTTTTTTGACATGTTATACTATGACTGTTTTTGACATGCTATAATCTGACTGTTTTTCACTTTTTTCGACATGCTATACTATGACTGTTTTCGACATGCTATACTATGACTGTTTTTCACTTGTTTCGACATGTTCTCCTATAACTGTTTTCGACATGCTATACTATGACTGTTTTTCACTTTTTTCGACATGCTGTACTATCTCTGTTTTTCACTTGTTTCGACATGTTATATTATGACTGTTTTCAACATGCTATACTATGACTGTTTTCAACATGCTATACTATGACTGTCTTTCACTTTTTCGACATGCTGTCCTTTGACTTTTTTACTTTTTTCAACATACAATACTATGACGTTTTTTCACTTTTTTCGACATGCTATACTATGACTGTTTCTCACTGATTCCGACATACCTGGGGTGACCGTGGCTAAGTGGAGAACAGGGCAGCCTTTCAATTAGCAGGTTGGCGGTTCAATCCCTGGCTCCTACTCTGCTAGTCTCATGTCAATGTGTCCTTGAACAAGACACTTAACCACAAAAATGCTCCAGTAGCTGCGTCTACAGTGTGTGGATAGATACTGAAAGTTGTCTGCTGAATGACTGTTTTTGACATACTATATACTATGACTGTTTTTCACTTTTTTCAACATGCAAAATTATGACTTTTTCAACATGCTATACGATGACTGTTTTGAACATGCTATACTATTATTGTTTTTCATTTTTTTCGACATGCTATACTATGACTGTTTTTCACTTTTTTCGACATAGTATACTATGACTTTTTTTCACTTTTGTCGACATGCTATACTATGACTGTTTTCGAAATGCTATACTATGACTGTTTTTCACTTGTTTCGACATGTTATACTATGACTGTTTTCGACATGCTACACTATGACTGTTTTTCACTTTTTTCGACATGCTATACTATGACTATTTTTCACTTGTTTCGACATGTTATATAATGATTGTTTTCAACATGCTACACTATGACTGTTTTTCACTTTTTTCGACATGCTATACTATGACTATTTTTCACTTGTTTCGACATGTTATATAATGATTGTTTTCAACATGCTATACTATGACTGTTTTCAACATACTATACTATGATTGTTTTTCACTTTTTTCAACATGCTATACTATGACTGTTTTTGACATGCTATACTATGACTGTTTTTCACTTTTTTCGACATGCTATACTATGACTGTCTTCGACATACTATACTATGACTGTTTTTAAATTTTTTTGAGATGCTACACTATGACTGTTTTTCACTTTTTTTCACAAACTATACTATGACTGTTTTTCACTTTTTTCGACATGCTATACCATGACTGTTTTTCACTGTTCTCAACATACCTGGGGTGACGTGAAGTGAAGTGGAGAACAGAGCCGCCTTTCAATCAGAAGGTTGGCGGTTCAATCCCTGGCTCCTATTCTGCTAGTCTCATGTCAATGTGTCCTTGAACAAGACACTTAACCCCCAAAATGCTCCAGTAGCTGCGTCTTCAGTGTGTGGATAGATACTGAAAGTTGCCTGCTGAATGACTGTTTTTGACATGCTATACTATGACTGTTTTTCACTTTTTTCGACATGCTATACTATGACTGTTTTCGACATGCTATACTATGACTGTTTTCGACATGCTATACTATGACTGTTTTTCACTTTTTTTCGACATGCTATACTATGACTGTTTTTCACTTTTTCGACATGTTATACTATGACTGTTTTTCACTTTTTTTGACATACTATACTATGACTTTTTTTAACTTTTTTCGAGATGCTATACTATGACTGTTTTTTACTTTTTTTGACATACTATACTATGACTGTCTTTAACTTTTTCGAGATGCTATACTATGACTGTTTTTTACTTTTTTTGACATGCTATACTATGACTGTTTTTGACATGCTGTACTATAACTGTTTTTCACTTTTTTCGACATGCTATACTATGACTGTTTTTCACTTTTTTCGACATGCTATACTATGACTGTTTTCAACATGCTGTGCTATGACTGTTTTTCACTTTTTTTGACATGCTTTACTACGTCTATTTTTCAATGTTTTCGACAGGCTATACTATGACTGTTTTTTACTTTTTTTGACATGCTATACTATGACTGTTTTTCACTTTTTTGAACATGTTATACTTTGACTCTTTTCGACATGCTATACTATGACTGTTTTTCACTTTTTTCGACATACTATACGATGACTGTTTTTCACTTTTTTCGACATGCTATACTATGACTGTTTTTTACTTTTTTTGACATGCTATACTATGACTGTTTTTCACTTTTTTGAACATGTTATACTTTGACTCTTTTCGACATGCTATACTATGACTGTTTTTCACTTTTTTCGACATGCTATACTATGACTGTTTTTCACTTTTTTCGACATGCTATACGATGACTGTTTTTCACTTTTTTCGACATGCTATACGATGACTGTTTTTCACTTTTTTCGACATACTTTACTATGTCTGTTTTTCACTGTTTTCGACAGGTTATACTATGACTGTTTTCGACATGCTATACTATGACTGTTTTTAACTTTTTTTGAAATACTATACTATGACTGTTTTTGACATGCTATACTTTGACTGTTTTTCACTTTTTTCGACATGCTATACTATGACTCTTTTCGACATGCTATTCTATGACTGTTTTCAACATGCTATACTATGATTGTTTTTCACTCTTTTCGACATGCTATACTATGACATTTTTTCACTTTTCTTGACATACTATACTTTGACTGTTTTCGACATGCTATACTATGACTGTTTTTCACTTTTTTCGACATGCTATACTATGACTGTTTTTCACTTTTTTCGACATGCTATACTATGACTCTTTTCGACATGCTATACTATGACTGTTTTTCACTTTTTTCGACATGTTATACTATGACTGTTTTTCACTTTTTTTGACATACTATACTATGACTGTCTTTAACTTTTTTCAAGATGCTATACTATGACTGTTTTGAACATGCTATACTATTATTGTTTTTCACTTTTTTCGACATGCTATACTATGACTGTTTTTCACTTTTTTCGACATAGTATACTATGACTTTTTTTCACTTTTGTCGACATGCTATACTATGACTGTTTTCGAAATGCTATACTATGACTGTTTTTCACTTGTTTCGACATGTTATACTATGACTGTTTTCGACATGCTACACTATGACTGTTTTTCACTTTTTTCGACATGCTATACTATGACTATTTTTCACTTGTTTCGACATGTTATATAATGATTGTTTTCAACATGCTACACTATGACTGTTTTTCACTTTTTTCGACATGCTATACTATGACTATTTTTCACTTGTTTCGACATGTTATATAATGATTGTTTTCAACATGCTATACTATGACTGTTTTCAACATACTATACTATGATTGTTTTTCACTTTTTTCAACATGCTATACTATGACTGTTTTTGACATGCTATACTATGACTGTTTTTCACTTTTTTCGACATGCTATACTATGACTGTCTTCGACATACTATACTATGACTGTTTTTAAATTTTTTCGAGATGCTACACTATGACTGTTTTTCACTTTTTTTCACAAACTATACTATGACTGTTTTTCACTTTTTTCGACATGCTATACCATGACTGTTTTTCACTGTTCTCAACATACCTGGGGTGACGTGAAGTGAAGTGGAGAACAGAGCCGCCTTTCAATCAGAAGGTTGGCGGTTCAATCCCTGGCTCCTTTTCTGCTAGTCTCATGTCAATGTGTCCTTGAACAAGACACTTAACCCCCAAAATGCTCCAGTAGCTGCGTCTTCAGTGTGTGGATAGATACTGAAAGTTGCCTGCTGAATGACTGTTTTTGACATGCTATACTATGACTGTTTTTCACTTTTTTCGACATGCTATACTATGACTGTTTTCGACATGCTATACTATGACTGTTTTTCACTTGTTTCGACATGTTATATTGTGACTGTTTTCGACATGCTATACTATGACTGTTTTCGACATGCTATACTATGACTGTTTTTCACTTTTTTCGACATGCTATACTATGACTTTTTTCGACATGCCATTCTATGACTGTTTTCAACATGCTATACTATGATTGTTTTTCACTTTTTTTCGACATGCTATACTATGACTGTTTTTCACTTTTTTCGACATGTTATACTATGACTGTTTTTCACTTTTTTTGACATACTATACTATGACTGTCTTTAACTTTTTTCGAGATGCTATACTATGACTGTTTTTTACTTTTTATGACATACTATACTATGACTGTCTTTAACTTTTTCGAGATGCTATACTATGACTGTTTTTTACTTTTTTTGACATGCTATACTATGACTGTTTTTGACATGCTGTACTATAACTGTTTTTCACTTTTTTCGACATGCTATACTATGACTGTTTTTCACTTTTTTCGACATGCTATACTATGACTGTTTTTCACTTTTTTCGACATGCTATACTATGACTGTTTTCAACATGCTGTGCTATGACTGTTTTTCACTTTTTTTGACATGCTTTACTACGTCTATTTTTCAATGTTTTCGACAGGCTATACTATGACTTTTTTTTACTTTTTTTGACATGCTATACTATGACTGTTTTTCACTTTTTTGAACATGTTATACTTTGACTCTTTTCGACATGCTACACTATGACTGTTTTTCACTTTTTTTCACAAACTATACTATGACTGTTTTTCACTTTTTTCGACATGCTATACCATGACTGTTTTTCACTGTTCTCAACATACCTGGGGTGACGTGAAGTGAAGTGGAGAACAGAGCCGCCTTTCAATCAGAAGGTTGGCGGTTCAATCCCTGGCTCCTATTCTGCTAGTCTCATGTCAATGTGTCCTTGAACAAGACACTTAACCCCCAAAATGCTCCAGTAGCTGCGTCTTCAGTGTGTGGATAGATACTGAAAGTTGCCTGCTGAATGACTGTTTTTGACATGCTATACTATGACTGTTTTTCACTTTTTTCGACATGCTATACTATGACTGTTTTCGACATGCTATACTATGACTGTTTTTCACTTGTTTCGACATGTTATATTGTGACTGTTTTCGACATGCTATACTATGACTGTTTTCGACATGCTATACTATGACTGTTTTTCACTTTTTTCGACATGCTATACTATGACTTTTTTCGACATGCCATTCTATGACTGTTTTCAACATGCTATACTATGATTGTTTTTCACTTTTTTTCGACATGCTATACTATGACTGTTTTTCACTTTTTTCGACATGTTATACTATGACTGTTTTTCACTTTTTTTGACATACTATACTATGACTGTCTTTAACTTTTTTCGAGATGCTATACTATGACTGTTTTTTACTTTTTATGACATACTATACTATGACTGTCTTTAACTTTTTCGAGATGCTATACTATGACTGTTTTTTACTTTTTTTGACATGCTATACTATGACTGTTTTTGACATGCTGTACTATAACTGTTTTTCACTTTTTTCGACATGCTATACTATGACTGTTTTTCACTTTTTTCGACATGCTATACTATGACTGTTTTTCACTTTTTTCGACATGCTATACTATGACTGTTTTCAACATGCTGTGCTATGACTGTTTTTCACTTTTTTTGACATGCTTTACTACGTCTATTTTTCAATGTTTTCGACAGGCTATACTATGACTTTTTTTTTACTTTTTTTGACATGCTATACTATGACTGTTTTTCACTTTTTTGAACATGTTATACTTTGACTCTTTTCGACATGCTATACTATGACTGTTTTTCACTTTTTTCGACATACTATACGATGACTGTTTTTCACTTTTTTCGACATGCTATACTATGACTGTTTTTTACTTTTTTTGACATGCTATACTATGACTGTTTTTCACTTTTTTGAACATGTTATACTTTGACTCTTTTCGACATGCTATACTATGACTGTTTTTCACTTTTTTCGACATGCTATACTATGACTGTTTTTCACTTTTTTCGACATGCTATACGATGACTGTTTTTCACTTTTTTCGACATGCTATACTATGACTGTTTTTCACTTTTTTCGACATACTTTACTATGTCTGTTTTTCACTGTTTTCGACAGGTTATACTATGACTGTTTTCGACATGCTATACTATGACTGTTTTTAACTTTTTTTGAAATACTATACTATGACTGTTTTTGACATGCTATACTTTGACTGTTTTTCACTTTTTTCGACATGCTATACTATGACTCTTTTCGACATGCTATTCTATGACTGTTTTCAACATGCTATACTATGATTGTTTTTAACTCTTTTCGACATGCTATACTATGACATTTTTTCACTTTTCTTGACATACTATACTTTGACTGTTTTCGACATGCTATACTATGACTGTTTTTCACTTTTTTCGACATGCTATACTATGACTGTTTTTCACTTTTTTCGACATGCTATACTATGACTCTTTTCGACATGCTATACTATGACTGTTTTTCACTTTTTTCGACATACTATACGATGACTGTTTTTCACTTTTTTCGACATGCTATACTATGACTGTTTTTCACTTCTTTCGACATGCTATACGATGACTGTTTTTCACTTTTTTCGACATGCTATACTATGACTGTTTTTCACCTTTTTCGACATACTTTACTATGTCTGTTTTTCACTGTTTTCGACAGGTTATACTATGACTGTTTTCGACATGCTATACCATGACTGTTTTTAACTTTTTTTGAAATACTATACTATGACTGTCTTTCACTTTTTTCGAGATGCTATACTATGACTGTTTTTTACTTTTTTTGACATGCTATACTATGACTGTTTTTGACATGCTATACTTTGACTGTTTTTCACTTTTTTCGACATGCTATACTATGACTCTTTTCGACATGCTATTCTATGACTGTTTTCAACATGCTATACTATGATTGTTTTTCACTCTTTTCGACATGCTATACTATGACGTTTTTTCACTTTTCTTGACATACTATACTTTGACTGTTTTCGACATGCTATACTATGACTGTTTTTCACTTTTTTCGACATGCTATACTATGACTGTTTTTCACTTTTTTCGACATGCTATACTATGACTCTTTTCGACATGCTATACTATGACTGTTTTTCACTTTTTTTGACATGCTATACTATGACTCTTTTCGACATGCTATTCTATGACTGTTTTCAACATGCTATACTATGATTGTTTTTCACTCTTTTCGACATGTTATACTATGACTCTTTTCGACATGCTATTCTATGACTGTTTTCAACATGCTATACTATGATTGTTTTTCACTCTTTTCGACATGCTATACTATGACTTTTTTCACTTTTTTGAACATGTTATAATATGACTGTTTTCGACATGCTATACTATTACTGTTTTTCACTTTTTTCGACATGCTATACGATGACTGTTTTTCACTTTTTTCGTCATGCTATACTATGACTGTTTTCGACATGGTATACTGTGGTGGAAAAAAATCCTATACCCGCTTTGCGTGAGTGATTTTCATGCTGAAATACATACCAAAAACCAGGTTGTTTTTTAAGTATTTATTCTCTGCGCAGAAAAGGTTCAATCATCACAACAGAATGCGTACCTTCTCAGTGAGGAAGAACCTCGTAAAAAGTGAACAAGGATTCTTTATACAGAATGAGCAAAGGTGGGGGCCGATGGCCAATGTTACAGACATCTCGATCTCAGACTTTTGGTCTCAGACTGATGGGAACAACAAGTGAAAACAAACTGCCAGCAACCAAAACAAGCGGCCCAAAGGCCTTGGCATGGAACATTCTCATACAACACAGTTAGTTATCTATGTGAACAGGTAAGGGAGAATCCTTCTTCTGCACAACAGAGACACAGTGAAGTTCAACAAAGTCCAGAGCAAAATGACTTATGCATGAATACAATATACTGAGTAGAAATATATACTACGTAAAAAATTACCATTACAGTTTAGGTAAACGAACAATGACCACTTCCCCTCCCCCCAGCCTGATTTAGCGTTCTTTATACATCCTAGTTCATGATAATGTGGATAACAGTTCGGAAAAAATTAGAACTACGGCACATTATTTTTTCATAGGTATTGCTAGGAATTCTGAATGAGACCAGTCTGTTTGCATACAAATGCATGCCAAAGATGGAACAATATGCCTGTCCAACCAACACTACTTGACACAACAGAAAAATTTGATCCAGTGGACAAATCATAAAGCATTAACCATTCTCCAGCTATCGCTCCTGTGATGAACCTACAAAGAATCGTGGGTCGATTCTGCAGCTTCCCTGAGCTTTTCAGCCTCTTCTATCTTATTGCATCAACTCTTCACATGTGCCGTAACGTGTCTTGGTACTCTCATCAACCTGCAGCTTTTTCCAGCAGAAAATGTATAATAATTACACTGTACAATATATGCCTAGACCCTGATCGCAAGACAAATTATGGAGTGGCTGGTGAATATAGCGGAGCATTTAGCAGTGAAAGACCAATATATCTTTTCTCAGGAGGTGGTAATGATGAAACTAGAGTCAACAGACTGCGTCACACTCTTATCAGGTTGCCAGAGACACAACTCCTGTGAGATGATAATGTTGAGTGTCTGCTGGATGTGTAAGTAGCCAATCATTTACTACCAGACTAGCCATAGCAAGCTTTTAATGTGATAATAAGTCAAAGCCTTCTGTCTGTCAGCCTGTTTTGATTTTTATCTTCCTCTTAGCAGCCAATAATTGATGAATGCTGCTTTAAAATCCACTTGAAACTAATGGAAACAAACAAAGATCCTCAGAGCATGTACTCCAGGGGAATAAGAAAAAAAGACATCAGAATATCTTGGAGAGCCACAACCACAGAGGTACTCAGGAAAGGCTCCAAAGAAAAACTGAGAAACTGAGATTCAGAGGGAGATAATAGAAGCTAAGGGTAAGTCATACGCTTTGCCAACGAACTACAATGACCTCTGTCACCGTCTCTCTCGGTCTCATGTGACTTTTATCTGGATTAGTGCCAAAGGTGATTGACAGGCCCACTAATCCAACAGGGGGGGTTCGACAATCTGCGGTTTAACACTCGATAATTGGCCTATCAGCCAAAAGCTTGAGCTGTTTGACTTAACGTAAGGGGGAGAGAATCCACTGGTGACACTTAGAGAGAGGTGAGGGGGATGGGAATATGGGCTGGAGGGTCATTGGTGGAGGTATATATGTTTTGTGTGTGTGTGTGTGTGTGTGTGTGTGTGTGTGTGTGTGTGTGTGTGTGTGTGTGGTCTTTGTGGGTAACAAGTCCACTCATGACATCTACAGTAGCTAACGGGAGGTTTCTTTGAGGGTTGAGATGGTGTGTGATCTCAGCGAGACAAATTGACCGAAGACGCACAGTATATTGAGTGAAGTATCTTGAGCGTTGGACCAGTGGCACGATGCGTGTTTGCATGTGTGTATGCGTGTGTGAGAGGGAGTGGGCAGACATTTAGTTAAAGAGCTGTGGTGTGGTGTCTGTGTGTGTGTATATGCAAGCGTGATAAATAAGCTGTTTGTGTGGGCGAGTAAGGATGAGGGTGAACATTTACTCTGTGCGTGTACTGGTGCATGCAAGCTTGTGCATATCTTTGTTTGACTGTGTGTATGCATGTGTGTGTGTGTGTGTGTGTGTGACTGGTGAATATTGTATTGACAGGTAGAAAATATGGTGGAAGGTAGATAGGTTGAATTCCATATTTTATGTATATTTTCAATTCTATTGTTTTTCTATGTAATTAATGCTTTTTATCTATTTGCCTGTGCCCTGCAACTAACATGTAGCACATCCTAGTAAGATGCTGTATACAGCCAGGTAGTTGAATCTATAACAATGTGTCACTTGTTATAAGCTGATCATGTATTTTTATTGCATGTAAAACAATCTGAAAAGTAATTAGTGACAATAATCCTTGACAAATGTAGTGGAGTAAAAGGTGCAACATTTTCTTCTGAAATTAAATGAAGTTGAATTAGAAAGTAACGTGAGTAAAGTTCAAGTACTTGAAATTATACTTAAATTAAATCCTTGAGTGAATATACTTAGTTACATCCCAGCACTGTATTTAATATACTAGAACATTTCACAAGAAATGTTGACAGTGTGGCTTCTACTGCCCGAAGACGTCGCAAAATATATATATATACATACATCGCCTCTCTCTTTCTGCATTTTGGATTCATACTCTTGGATTGAATCTTGTATTTGTGATGGACAGTCCACAAATCGCTCACGTCATTTCTGTATTTGAGGTATACATCTTTATTTGAGACATACCTTTGGAAATGATGGGAGCTTTGATAAGAAGTGACTCCCAAATCATCTTATGTTTTTTTAACAAAGATTAATTACTTGCATTTTTTAAGTTTAAAAAAGGAAGCAGAGATGGATAGAGAAGTGACACACTTCAACCTCAATCAGTCTTTATTTCATCTTTCTATACGTAACTCCTGTTGTCAGTGGCAACGTCCATCAACATTGCATTATCTTCCGGCAAAAAGTGTCTCAAAGTGAATTTTGAAAACATGTCTTTAGATCATTTTCTCCAGTATTGAACAATGTAAACAATAGCAGATGAGCACATGCACTTTGGTACCAGCTGTTGCTCATGGAGCTGGTTTATTTTTTTTATAGATATCAAGCTGCAGCACAGATGTCACCGAAACAAGTCAATCAGCACATTTACATTTTTGGAGTGTTCAATTTCCTTTAAATGTTTTCAAATGTCACTTGTTGCTGTTTGTGAAATGCAACCCACAACCCCTTTTATGTGTGCCCTGCTGGAACATCACTCCGCTGATGACTCATTGGGAATAAACTTTTCCAGGGCCTGGAGATTATCAGCTTATTATTTGTTTTCATCACACTTCCAACCTATTAGGTCTGGCCACAAATACTGGTAACTCACAGCTAAGAGACTCAACATGACAGACGTGGAGATCTTGGAGAATGTTGGAGTGCAAATGACAGAATTTTTTGGACCGATTTTTTGGACAGAATGTGTGATGGAAATGGATCAGAGACAAAAACTGGCTCTGTTTAAGTCCTAGGGATCTAACTGGAGAGATGGTAGCGGGTTACCACTGTAGAAACTAGAGGCAACAACTTTTCTCTTTGACCAGCGTGGATGTTGAACTGGATCAAATGGGTCGTAAACCACGGACTTCAAGACAAAAAGCACATTGGGGTATTTTTCCCTGATAGAATAAACAGGCCGCATGGAGGAGAGAATGAGTCGGCTAGTCTGTAAGGTATGCTTTTCTTACACATATTTGTTTTAATTCAGTGAGTTTTACAATGCTAACTGGCCACTCATAATAAAAAAGAGCTTGTTTTCAAGTATTATTAATGAAATGAGAACCAAGATAACTGAGATAAGTGAAGCGCATTTTTAGGAAAGTAAGGATCATACAGCTCGCTCTCTCTGTGTTAATGTTCAGAGCTGGTTCAAGGCCTTAGCAGACCAAATGTGAATCATTTGTGCGAATAAATTGTATGTGAATAAATAACTTCAAAAGCACCTATCTCTCTGAGCTTATACAGACCGAATCCAAAAATGTTGTCTCTTACAGTTTGTTTTTTGTTTCCACGCATCTGTTTTAATTTCTGCAAATTTCAGATGTCGATCAAAACAAGCAAACCGCTAAAATAATGATTTTCATGAACGTCAATGTCATCGTTCTGTTCATACGGTCACACAGCAATATGGATATTGATCCATTGATCCATTTGGAGAATTCATTTCCAAGTGCTTTAGCTTTATATGTCTTAGAATCGACATATTGTCTTTGTGAAAGGTATTCTATAAAACCTGACCATATAGGCTAAATTATAGACAATGATGATCGTGCGACCAAACTTTCATTTTCGCTGGAATGAACAGAACGCGAATATCCGTGTCCACTTTAGTGTGAAGGCTTTGAACCCAAATAAAACGTCGACGAACATTCCATATTTTCTTTTCGGTTTTTCTTTTTGTCCCCCGTGTGGACAGGCCTTTAGTTGTGCATCAGACTGACAGGCTTTATGATCATTCAACAGTCATAATTAAGGTTAATGAACAGTACAGACTTTCTGACTGAATGGAAAAAGCAAGAGTCAATTTTATTCTCTAATTAGCACCACTGGTGTTCATGTTGTTGTTTCCCCATGAGTGATTCATTTGGATGATGGTTTTGTGTTTTAATGAGTGTGCCTCTTTGCTTGAATAGTTTGGAAGTCATATTGAAAAAAATATTGTGACTAATGGATCATGCTGGTGTCGCAGCCCATCAAAATACTTGAAAGAGCTAATTCATCAATCGATGCCTGAATTCACCCGACAATGTCATAGAAATAAAACACACGTAATGTTTTAATGCATAATGAACACTTCCATGTACACTTCAACCCCATTTTTGATGATAGTCATGGTAAATGGAAAAATGATGTAATCAAGCTCCTTTATTTTTCTCATTGGTAACAACCTCACTGATTTCAGTTCCGTCTGTTTACACCATATCAAAGTTATTCTGATAATGCAAATGTTACACATCACTGACTGACTTTCAACATAAGTTTGTTTGGTCATCACACCCATATACACAGCCACTCTTCCGTTGCATTCCTGCCAATTAGCAGGTAAAGGAGTATTTGCTGTTGTTACCACAGTAACTATGGATGTCGCCGTATAATTAACATTTTTCAGAAAGTCCCAACAAAATAAAATGCCTGCCCAGAAAGTTTTCCTCTGACAACAGCTCTGTTAAAAAAATAAAAAATTAAGATCAGTGCATATCCGTTGACTTTTTTGATTTTTGATTTATATATATATTTTATTTTTTTTTTTATTTATTTAGTGTTATTTGTATGTACTGTATATGTATGTATGTGTGCATATGCATATATATGTAAATGCGTGTGTGTATCCATTGTAATACACAATTGAAAATCAATACAAATTTGTTCACAAAAATAAACACCAGGAATAACACGTCATCGAAAACCAGCTTCCTTGACGTCATGAAAAAAAAATCCTCCAGCCCAAATTGACTCATGCCTCCTATCTAATTTATATACAATATATTATTAATATGCTTATATATTAATACATACATTTAAGGATGTATTTTTAGCTTACTTTGCCAAATAGGGAGGCAGAGATAGAAAAACAGCGGGAGACGAGAAGGACAGAGGGGTGGGAAAACATGTCCAAGTGGAAAGGAGGACGTCAGGGATGGAGAGACATATTGACACAGTCAACAAGCTGGTAACGTGGCAGTGTTTTCCTCTGTCTCCAAGCAGAATTAGACTTCAACCCTCTGCAGTCTGTAGCCAGAGGGGGGGGTTAACAATCTGCCGGTTCGTTTTGTGACTTCCTTTAGTGACTCTTCATTTCCTGACGTCTCATCAGCCCCTGCTAGGAATCTTAACAAGGAGCAGAGATGGCAGCGAGAGACAGAGAAGGAGAGTGACAAAGGAGAGAGAGAGAGAGAGAGAGAGATGGGGAGATATGATGTTTTCATTCCAAGCTGGTAGATTATGTTTCTTTGTTGAGATGCAGGTCAGCTGTGGGGAACTGGGGGTTTAGGTCACTAATGTCTCAGACTCCCTTAATACCGAAGGTTCCAACAAGGAAACACTTCTTGTTTAATGAAGGGAATGATAAAAAAAGGATAAATCACAACAATGAATTAATATGAATTTCTCACCAAGAGAATGTGTTTAAAAGCTACACTGCACAGGCTAATGGGGATAAATGCTGCATGAGTAGCTGCATGAGAAGTATACATTTAGTCCTATCTCTTGACAGACGGTTCACTCACTTCACTTTGTGTGAATCTCTCTGAGTCTGCTCTTCTCTGGGGCACAGCACCTCTTCTGACTGAAAAGACATAATGCATTATGCAGATTTACTGTTTGTGAGAAAGAAGAAAAAAAAAGGTATATTTGAAGAAACTGCAAGCTGAACCAAACTTCACCAATGTTGTCTCAAAGAGTTTTAAATGAGCTCAAATGCATGAATGCATCTGAGCCGTGGCTTTTAACTACAAATTCAGTCCCACGGATAGTATACGTGATGTGAATGCTGCGTCGGAAAGCACCCGGGAAAGTGATGGCACACAGTTTGTGGCCCAGAGCACCAAAATGTCCAGAAATGGAACCGGATCTGAAACAATTTGATGTGTTCAATCGTTTTTGTGAGAGTTCTTACTTCCTCTGCAAGGAGTGTAATACAAAGATTTTGAATCTGCTTTGGGCTTTTTACCTATCCGATTTTGATCAATCATTTTTCCTCTGCCAGGATACACTGAGAAAAAAAATAAAACCTTCTTTCTGTTTCCCATGAATTATTACCACAAGGGTAGTAGTTCCATCTGTGTGGGGATATTTCACAAATCGAAGAGATAAACATGTCAATAGTTGAAAGAGAAGTAAAAATGTCTGCTTAAATATGTGGTTAATCAAAATATTCACCAGTTCGTCAGCTCTGGGACACTTATCAGAAACACCAGGACTACACTACAGAGAGTTCTTGCCTCTGCATGTGTAAATCTCTCATTCTACCGATGGCACGTCTGCAGTGCAAGCGGACTCCCCACGATGACATTGATTCATCCTGAACCACACTAATCAACTAATCAAAGAGTCGCAGATCAGGCTTGACCAGCTTCATCAGGTGTGACGACACACAGCTCAGTTGAGAGGCTGTCGAAATGTAGCAATACACTAAGTCAGTGGCGGACCCAGGCTGTCTGAGGGGCAGGGGGCGTGTCACGGGGCACCAGCATGCAGAAGAGCACGTAGGCATGTAGGCAAAACGAAGCAGCCTATAATGGTGCTGCATGGTGTTTCTCCACTGTAGGGCCCCCGTGAGGGCTCTTCATCACAATTTCCCCATTGGAAGGGCATCTAAGTGTGCATTTCATCACACTTAGATGGCACCGAGGGCCACGAAACACATTTCTTTGCAGATTGGGTCAGGTCACGTCATCAGGTTTTATAGCTACCACAGGGGCATCCAATGGCACGTTTGCTACATTTCTAAAAATAATGATGATGTGGAATTCACACATCTAATTCCGTTTGCAACCATTGTAATGGTATGGAGGCCGAAATACTGCTGGATACCAATAGAGGTTTGAGAAAATATAATTGTATTTCTGCCTCTTTAGAATTATGTTTATATACTAGTATTTGTTTTGAAAAAAAATGTAATGCAGCCTGAACCACATTTTTTTTTTAATCAACATAATAATGTTTTTAATTTAAAAAAATAATGCTAAGTAACCTGTGGCTGTGATTCTTTTCAAACTTTTTTTCTCTTCGGAAGCCAAAAACAATTCATGCTTCCCCACCCCCAGCAAGAAGAAATACACACAAGATTCACGTTAGCAAGATCATGCAACATTCGGCCCACTCAACATTCTCCCCCCTGGTCATGCAAACCCCTCTCTAGTGACTCTATGCCCCCCCAAGTTTTATAAACACTGTATTATAGCAATGGTTTAATGGTTTTGTTTTGGCTCCCAAGGTGCTAGGTTAAGGGAAAGATTGTAGTCTTGGTTGGATATTAAAAAAGTAAAAAGTGACTTGAAGCAGGAGATCATGTTTAGTCCACCCTGGCTACCGCTTCATCAAAAATGTAGCATTTGCTACACTTCTGCACCAGAATCTTTCAGATAGAAGTTCCCAAAGCACTCAGAAAAGTGAGGCTGCGGATGGGAGACCTCGGGCGAAACAACCGAGACAAAAGGTTATTTTCAGGATCGGCACACTTGCATTGTCACCGTGGAGTTTTATCAAAATCCTCCTGTGTGAAGGTCTCTGTTTAATTGCCATGATGTGCTCCTGACCTTGTCTCGGACATCCTGATTGTTATCGGACATGCTTGATATTTTCTAGGGCAGACTTCTCGTGTAGGTGGCGGAACAAGTCAATTTTCTGACGGAGATTGCGTCGGATAAATTGATTGCTGTCTGATAAAAGCAAAGTCTAGCGGCCACCTGGTCTTACCAAATGCCTGAACCACTTCATGTGGCTTCTGTCACCTAAAGGGATGAGTGGCTCATCGGCTAGTTCCTCCCCAGTCACTAAGCCTCTCATTCTATCACATAGATGGCGACCAGCCGTCCTGGGCAGAGAGCTCATGTCCGACTGTATCTGCAGTATATTCTTTTGGATATTACGAAAGGCGTGGATTTGTTATCAATCTCACAATATTTTACAGTAACTTAAATAAGAAATAAGGTATATCTGAACTCCTTAAAAATGTGGAAGCGGTTCCCCCCTCATCTGTGTTGAGCAATCCACCGTTTCCCAGAAGAGAACTATGATCTCACACATAATGCTTGTGATTCCCTGCATCCCAACTGCACACTGTTCCTGTGCACTGTTCCTGTTCCTGTCGTAATGCATGGCCCACCTTGGATGTGTTAGGACACGATGGTGAGAATGCAAGCTTAGGTCTCACACCAAATGAACAGTGAATTAACGGCTTGCATTAATACTCAACAGTCTCACACCATTGCTCACAGAAATACCTCAGGGAGCACTGTCAGAAGTCTCTTTTCAGCCAACTAATACATTCTATGACACCTCAAATATCTGTGAAAGGGAAAAGAGCTGGTCCCGGATTAAATTCTCCCTGTTTCTTCTTGATGTGATGTTCAAGTATTGGCAACATACTGCAATTCAACAACTGAGAGAACAGGATTCATCCAATCTCAATCTCAATCACGAGCGATTCAGGAGCTTATTCAGTGCATGATATTTGCAATCAAACAAAATCAAAACTTTGCCTTGATATCTGGGGCAAAAAACAACAAAGGACAGTGATGATGATGGCGAACTGTGTTGCCGCTGACGGTGCAACCTTCCCACATGGCCTCTAGAGCAGAGAGATGTTGAGCTTGATAAAGATCTATACTCACCTGATCATTAGCCATCATGTGCGCAGGATGCACAGGTTTTGTTCTTGAAAGACCTAGCAGTGTACATTTCTGCACATAAATGAGACAAACGTGAATAGGTATGTTACAATTGCACAATAACTCATAGAGAAAAAAGTGTTTTATTTCTTTATAATAAATTCAAAAAATTGTTACATTTACAAATTTACATTTACAAATCTGATTAAAAAAAGGTAAACAATGGTTCGACAGTTTCACTAATACAAGTACAGAGCAGTACGTTTGAGACAACTTAGGTTAAGAAATGAACAGTCACCGTGTATTCATCAACGTTTTAATATCTTTACAGTAAATGTGCTTTGACACCTACACCATAGAAGGTATTGATATTATTTTCTGTCAGACTGAGGGCCTGGCTGTCAATCCATCCCAGAAACTCTTGTCAGATCCCAGGAGTGCTGCCATGACAACCATACTAATCAGAGTTCAGCTGCCTGATTAACATCGCAGAATTAATTGGAGCGTGGATACAGAAACACACACACACACAGCAACCGTTCAGGTCTGTGATGTGTATGCGTGACCTGGTCTATCTTTATTAGACAGCGTCAGGCTCATTGTCATTCTGCAAAGGCACAATTGACTCTACTACACTCACAGTAGATATGAAACTATGTAAAGAATGATCTTTAGTGAACTAAGCAAAAAACTGAGATTCGTATTTAAGAATACAAACTAAGAATTCAATTACATTTTTGGAATATTCACGGCGCCAGGAGCCTATCCCAATATGGATTGAGTGGATGTCAGATAGACACCCATGACAGAATCCATCAGTCCTTGCTGCCAAGTACTAAAGGATCCTCATTGCCGGCATACCATAATACAAATGGACAGGACCTTGGTTGAGTAAGTGTGCACATCCTTCACTTTAGGCTTTGAGCATTTTCATCCCTATTTTTACTGTTCTTGCTTTTCACACCTGAGCTTAGAATTATTTTTAAATCAACACTTGCACGGGTTGAGGAAAAGTCTGAAATTAAAACTACCTATAGGCTCGTTTTTCACCACAGAAGAATTTGTTCTTTCATATTACACCTATAAATAATAGGAAAACGCCCCCTACTGACTTTGGTGTTCCTGACTTGTCCTCCAATCCCACTATGAGGTTTTCACATTGCGCTCAGTGTATATTGTGTATCGCAGAGCAACGTGTGCTCAAAGCTGCGAGACGGACACATAGTCAGAATAGGTGTTTGTGGTACTGAAGGGACACTTAAAGCCACTAAACATAGTAATTATAAATAGAGTGGCTTTGGGTCATAACACTTGTGAGACTAAAAAAGATCCGTAAACCTCACCATGTCTGTGCTCGTGGAATGCATTTATGTGTATTCTGGTCAAACGCTGATCACAATAGAACACTGCTGCACGGCTCCACGGAGCAATCTTGACGTCAGCAGTAGCTTTCCGTAATTGCGGCATATAGTTCATGGATTTGGGACACGGCTTGTGTTTTCAACCCAACAGCTGATTTAGAAACCAATGCCACAAAAAAGTAGTGTTTCATCTTTTAGTCTTAGAGCGGTATGATGTTATGCATATATATCAAATTGCCAGTATAATAATAATCAAAGGAAAATGTAATCCCTTTGAAATGGCAGATTATTAATCCTGCCACAGTTTTCAATAAATGTCAGAACACTGAATGGCGCATGTTTCTCTTTTTTTTGTAACATGCACAAACACGCACACACAACTCTATATGTTCCTCAGTGAGTACATGTGAATATTTACAATCTTCACAGCATGCAAACACAGACATACACTCAGACAACCCCCCCCCCCCGCCCACATACACACACACACACAAACACGCACGTGTTCTTTGTTCATTGGTATTAAACTGTACGGAGGAATATAAACACGCACATACACATACATGTAGAAACACAGCTTCCGCTCGCTTCAGCGAGCTGAGAACATTTCCATGCATAATGAGTTTTGGTCACATCTGAATAATTGATAAGAGAAAATGGATTTGGGAATACATTGTAAATTCTCCTCAGAGCAAAATAACCACCTTCCCAAAACAAGACAGTGCTGAAACATTTATACCGGAGGGAGGAAGGAGAGAGTGTGTATGTGTGTGTGTGTGTGTGTGTGTGTGTGTGTCCGTGCGAGGGAGTCAACATGGTTTAGTGTTAATTAAATCAATATTCACATTTACCTGAAGCAGCCTGATGTTGCCCTTCACGCTTCCTGCCCACTGCTTCCCCCTGTACCTAATCCACACCTCTTCCTCTCTATCCTCTGTGTTTTATTCATCCTCTCTCTCCTCCTCTTCCTCCTCCTCCTCCTCCTCCTCCTCCTCCTCCTCTCTCCCTTCTTCTTTTCTTCGCCATCTCTGATCCTCTTTTGCTCTCCGTAGTGCAGTTCTAATGCGGTTAATGAATACTGCAGTTATAGAGACACAGAGCCCATCCACGTTTCCTACAGGGTGCAGCTAACATAGCATGGGGTTTTTAATGCTGGTATTAATATTTTATACCGTATTCAATCTTAATATTACAGTTCCCCTTTAAAAGATCCAAAGCCAATTCATGTACAAAGTGTATGATATCTAGCTAACTGAAGGTAGATGACGTTGACTTCTCCAATGTGAAATAAAAGACATTATTAGTAAAGACAATGTATTAACCCTAAAGTATGCACAGAAAAATATGCCTCAGCCTCCAAAAATGTAAGATTAGACCCTCATCATTAATGCTAAATCCTGCCACGGCTGCAAACAGCAGCTGTGTTTTTGGAGCCTGAAACTATGAATCAAACTCAAAGCAGAAGTTAGAATGCAACAAGTGGTTTGTGCAATCTGTTTCTGAAAGGAAATTATGTTAACGTTTCAACAAAGCAGACGTTTGTCAGTGGGTTGAAATCTAAATCTCCTGCTTGTGGAAATAAAATCTCAGTAAGTTGCTTTCCCTCGCTGCAGGTTACATCAGATTACAACGTTTTACTGAAAAAAAAAAAAAAAAATTTTCAAAGTTCCTTGTTATGTTTCTTGTAAGTTTTAACGCTTTTTTTTCTCAGTCCTAACACTCAACCCTCACATGGCAAAATAACACAGTGATTTCTGCATATATATATATATATATATATATATATATACATATATATATATATATATATATAATGTTAAGGTGCACATTTCTGTAATATTGTTTGGATTACTTTAAAAAGTGTGGTTCTTCATTATTAGCTCGATATAAACTGCATTTGTTCATCTTGCTTATTATCAGTGGTAACAACAGCTGTAATCACTGTTGGTGTGTTTCCCATCCACTTGTTGCACCCTCTTCTTCTTCAGTGGTTCAGTGATTTACCGACTGGAGAATTGGGGCCACGTCCTGCGTATCTCAATGAACCGACTACTTCTAATTGCATAATGGTAATGAACTGTAACAAGCATTAATTAGCATTTTCTTTGCCTATTCTCAGAAAAATTTGGTTTAAATTTGTGATACATTGAGTGGCTTGTGCTATTAGCAGCAGGAAGAGCAATAATGGTAGTGGTAATTTGGCATAGCATGCTAATTGCATGTAAGCCAGAGAAACCTGGTTGCCTGTTATTAAGCTTGTTGACTGACAAGCAGCAGTCTTGTCCGTCAAGTGTCTGCTGGCCTGAAGCCGCGAGCGCTGCGTCTTGTCAGTCAGGTAGGCTGCGCTCGTCCGACAGGCTGCATGCTGCGATTAAATGGCTCGCATCGCATTCACTCCCGAGTTGTTCTCTCAAGATTTTACAGACGTTTTTTTCAAACGGCCATGTCGGAATCCAAATGAATGCCTGTCGAAATGTTCCTTCTACGATTCAATATCGGAGGAGCACCTGCCACACAGGCATTGGAGAAGTAAATAAAACTGCTTGTTGAGCACAAATTGCCACATGCTCTTTATAACAGTACTACTTCACAGTTTGTCTCATTTCCATAAACACGCTGACCCCACTGAACAAAATTAATATAATTACTAACCCTGTAAAAGGCTGATAACGTAAAACAGTTGAAAAACGTGTGAAAGAATCACATAATTTAAGCCAATTTGTGTAAAGTGCTACTGTTTTTTTCCCTTTAAGTATGCCTTTGGACTTAATACGTTTTCCTAGCCACTTCTCATTCAGAAGCGTTGTACAAATACAACATCCACTACTATCTCCGATCATCATAAAATACTGACTGAACCTGTACATCCACATGAATTCTCTACTTCACAATAATAAACTCTGAATCAGAAAATAGTTCTTTAAAGAGGCAGAGTGGGTGTGGATCTTTGGAAAAAAAACTCTGCTTTACACATAGTGGCTTAGAGTACCCTCTAAAAGAGGCTCTTTCTGGATCCACTTTTCTTTTAGTGGAAAAAGATTCAGCAACTTTTGCTTCTTGCATCATGGGAAACATGAACATGTTAAACTAAATGGTTAACTAAAATGTCCAGAGGGCTAGGCTAGGTGTTTCCCTTGGCTTCCACTCTTTGTGCTAAGCTACGCTAACCACCTCCCAGCTCCAGCTTTGTACTTAACACACACACGCGTGAGAGCGGTGAAAGCGACGAGCATTTCAAGGACGACAACATGGACTTTTCAAGTTCATTTCACTTGAAGCTGAGCGAAAGATAGTAGCATTAGCGCAAAACCCCCAAACCTAAACAGTACACATTCTGTAGGTAATATCTCTGTGTGCGGACTTCATTTTCAATTTGGACATAACATCAGATTGATATTCTGCTGTCATCACTAGCAACATCCCAGGTGGTATGCAGCTCCTGCCAATAACTCTTAACCTCTGACAGCCATCGCATTGGAAACACAGATTTCCTTTTCCAGGCAGCAGATTCGAGCAGGTGACCCTTTCAATCGCAAAACTCGCTCCTGCTCAACTAGCCAAGTGCTCTGAATTATGTAGGAGGTGGAGACAGAGAGAGACGAAGCGAGCCGCAGAGAGAGTGACTGAGCTGGACCGTAAGTTGCTGTATGGCTCGATATGCCCGAGAACCATGTTTAAATAAACATCAGACGGGGAGAGAAGGCCAGAGTCGTGCAGAGTCATACTTGGAGGATATTCGGCTCAGCCAAAGTCATACATTATTCCTCTTGGCTTCTAGTATATCAAGCTGTCCTAATGCATTCTAGATGGCCACGTATAAGTCCAGAGGTGGACATATTCATACATATACCTACTGTAAATCTCCTCCACTCTCGCCTCCGTCTTGACTTTTACTGTGGTGGTTTTTCTGGTGGATGTTAATGATAATGTCCATCTCATTTCTCCCCTTCTCTAGATATAGCTGCATGGGGTCTTCGGCTAAAAGAGGACTGTGTGCATCAGTGTGTGTGAGTGACTGACAGAAAGAACAAATCAGCTTCTCTAACCTTTTTCATCCTGAATGTGACAGAAAGACGACTGAACATGGACGTTAATGATCACCTGCATGTCCTGCTCTTGTCTGACCTGTCTATATGTCTCTCTTCTTTTTTTTTTGTCCATTTATGTGAAGGCATGTGGCCCTGAGGTTGAGCACTCCTGTGGTCTGCAGGGTAGTATGTGTGATATATAACGTGTTTTCATATGACAGTGTAATTTCATCCCCAGGTCTGAGCCTGAATCCACCAACTGCATCATTTAAAAAAAAAAAAAAATACAAAAAGAGTGAACATGGGGCTGAGAGACGAAAACGCTGACTTGCTTCATGAGCTATAGTTGTTAACTTGCTGTGAAATTGTGAAAAGTCAGATTACATCACTGTACATGTTGGATGAACAAGGACGTCTTTTTGAAAGAGAGACATGTGCAAGCAAAGGCAAGACATGTCAGTGAGCATGTTAAATAGTCCAGGTCTGAATAAACAGCTCCCCTGTTCTATTCTGTATATGACCCTTCATGCAGACCTGTCTCCCTGCTGGACTTATTCCTGTAAATATTCATGACCGGTGGGAAGGGCCTTGAGGTGATTGTGTGCCTCGCTTGGTCAATTCAGCCATGAAGACCATACATATACATCAGGGGGAGGATCATAAATATTAAATTGATGGGTTTAGATTCTCCTCTGAGCTTTTTTGTTAGGACGCTGACGGAGTCGAAAATGTGAGATTTTTCCATCTTCGACTGGAACTATTTCATTTTTCAAGAACCGTAAACAAACCTTTCCATCTATGACTACAAATCTGATAACGAACGAGTGATCAACTCAGATTAATTGACTTTCATTTAAGTCAAATCCAACTTTTCATGAGTCCAATTATACAGCGAAAAAAGCACCTGAATGTGATAAAGTCACTGGTTGTGATGCGTTAATCACCTAATTAGTTTATGAGTGCCTGAGTGTGTGACTCTAATGTCTTTGGGGAAATTTATTTCAGTGTGCTGGGAAAGAATCTAACTCTTTCCAAGCCATAATTTTAGCCACCTGTCTAAATGAGAGCAGGCCCGTTACAATCACTCTGAAGATTGAAATCATCCAACTATTTAAATGGTTTCACATTTCACAAGCTTCCACCTGCCTCACAAGCAGGTGCTGAGCGGTCTACTATCACAACGGAAATGAGTGGAAGAGCGAGGTTTCTCATTCAAGGACAGAGGTCCAGCAAGATTTGTGTCAAAAGCAAAATACATAAGCTATAAATATAGAAATCACAACATCAAAAAACCCTGCTAAATATGCAGGTATGCGACAGCTCACGGTTGGAGGTTGTTATAGTAACAAATATCGCTTTCCAGCAGTTTTTTTGAGATTTGATTTGTAACTGAAAATGGAGTTGATCCATATCAACAACAAAGTCTGAGATGACCAAACTCAACGGGTGACCAAAAAAACAACTTGGTATCCAGCTCTTCATTAATTCATCATCCCACACATATCTGCATCATGCAAGCAAAACCAGATGTGGCAATGGTGCCATACTTAATCCCCCTTGGAGCGATAGATATTTCTCTATAGGAGATGGGGTTATTTCAATGTTACCTGCACTGCTCACTCTTAAAACCCCATCTGTAGTGCATATGTTCATGATTTATCAGCCCCCACCCGAGTTATAATTAAAGCTTTAACTACCTCCTGTTTTTTTTGGCAAACGTACTGGTCCTCCTGTCCAGTTGGAGACACATTTTAAGAGCTATATTTCCCGTTGCTCAGCCTAAATAAATAGAAAAGCACTGAGTAAACTCAACTGGTCTACAGCCAAATTGATTTTATGTGTAGTGAGCAACATTAGGTACACATGTAAAGTCCAATGCAATCCAATACACTTATCTTTACCAAGCTCATAGTGTTTTTGGTGACATTGTTGTAAATGTCTAAATGGAATTGTGTGTTTACTACTGAGATCTTAAGGAGCAGCAAAAGGGTCACAGTATGAATCTTTTTTTTCTTTCTGAACAACTCATTTTTGCATTACCCCAGATCAATAGGAACAGTTTGTTTGTTGGTCCATTCCAGTTATAATACACTGCCAGTGTAAAACACTCTGCAGATACTACATAAAGGGGCGACGATGTGACGCTTTACATTATGCTTTTATTGCTTATTACTCCTGGCAAAAAGTAGAGACTTGACAGTATACAGCTACTGGCTGTGAGCACAGCTGCAGCTGTGTAGCATTTACTCTGTATGTGTTTGTGTGTGAGTTATTGTATTTTATATTAGTATATTTGCTACTGATGTTTCTACTCTGGGCCCAATCGTAGTAAGGATCATGTTCCGCGTCGTATCTCTGTCTTTGCTGAACTTCGTAGTAATAGGTAGACAGTGAGGCCGGCAGTGGAGCCTTCATTGCCACCAAGTGCGCTAAAGAGCGAATTAGATGCTTCCTAGTCAGTAGTCCTCACGATGTACCAAAACAAGTATGTGTGTGTATGTCATCTTTGTGAAACTGATTTGAAGAAGGAAAATGCTCGAAGACAATGACCGAGTATGGATTCAAGTCCTCACCCTCGTCTGTTAAACCGTTAGCCCTCCTCAATTGTACGTAATGACCAGGGTCACTGTCCCTGATACTGATGTAACATCTCTTTTTATTATTCAGACATTATTCACTAACAATAGTGGTACCATTACCTGTGAAGGCAATGAAGGAAGCAATTTCTTTACAGTTATTTTGATTTACTTAGCAATGAACATAAGACTCCTAAAGTATTAAAGACATATTCTCACAATCAGTGGTGGAGGAAGTACTCAGAAAAGAAAGCACAGAAGTATAATTGGCTAATTGTACATAAAGTATCAGAAGGAAAAGGCACTCGTTTCGGCAGATGCTATCTATAGTGTGCTGTGTGCAATGGTCTTGAAGGGCACTTGGAGACAATAGGGGGTCCCCCAAACAGGATAATCCTGCCATGATTAAAGAGGTAGGAAAGAAGAGAGGAAAAAGAGTTCTGCTGTACCTTCTTGTAAATACGTTGTATTGTTATTGAATTGAACCTCTATGGTAATAGAACAGTTATTTAGATTGGATTAGATTGTTGGAACTGTCAAAATCTTCTTTGCCTGGAACATGACAAGGGGCCCAAACTAGACACTGCTTTTTTGTAAATAGTCATAAGCCAAAAAGATTGGGCTGGAACATAGTAAAGTAGACATACCCATTTAAAATACAGGGAGAGTACTTGAGTACCACTGCTCACATAATTGATCTTATCAGTTCAATAAGGAGCACAATTCACACTGGAGAGATGTATTATGACAAGAGGTGTAATGAGTGCAACACAATTATTTTCTGAGTTACAAATGGAAAAGAAAGGGAAGTGTTTTCCAAAAGGTCTCAGTCCAATATTTGCATTGCTCTCTCTCCCACACACACAACCATGTACTATAGTATATCCAAACAGTACGAGTGTCTGCTTTGGTCTTATTCAACATTTCTGCCGCAGTCCAATTGGTCCAACTGAGCTAGAAAAAAAAAAAATCCATCAATCCACCCTCTGCAACTGAAATTGATTGCGACTATACTTTCACCAGCATCTCTCTTGACACAATGTACGATCAATTTTAATATACCTCCACCTAAATCACAAACACACAAAAGGAACAAGGTGTTTACGATGGTTGAGAAATCCTAGAGTTTTGTCATATTTTTTGTTTTCTGTGTTTTTGCAGAGGACAACAATAGAAAAGTGACGCACCTAAGGCTCACAGAGATTCAAAGTTTTGATAAGAAACAGACAGTTTGACAACTGTACCTGTCTATACTTTTTATGAACTCTCTCTGCCTCTCTCTTCTAGGTTGTCCCACCCACGCAAAACAATATTTCAGTTGGTAACGCACTCTGTATATTGATGTTTGACAATAGAAGAGAAAAAAGCAGACTGATGGTAAACTGAGACTGCAGACATAAGACACAATAGCTGTATGTTCATGCTGTCCAGTATGCTGCCAAACTGTAAGTTAGCTGACCTAATTTCCCTGCTTGGCTCTTCATTCCTAAACAGTGAGAATCATATTGAACAATGATATTAGAAAAAAAAAAAAAAGAAAACTGGTCTAGAATTGACTGTATTCAGGCCAAATGCAGCATTATGTTACAACAAGACTAAAAGTCGGCAGACATGTTGGCAGCTCTCAGCTCAGTGGGACTTTTAGCTTAGTGGTAATGTCGCAATGCTACACGCTCACAGTTATAATGCAAACATGCTGATGTTGATCTGTTACAATGTTTACCATGTTAATCATCTTAATTTAGCTTGTTAGCATGCTAAAATTAGCCGATTAGCACTAAACAAAAAGCAAAGCTGAGGCTGGTATTTCATTTGGTGTACTGCTGGACACTAAATCAAAGTATTGGACAAATTTGGATTTTCCCCTGATGATGTTGCTAGATGAAAAATCAGAGGAACACCATCATCAGTAGGATTCATCCTCTGGAGACCATGAATGTATGTACAGAATGTCAGGGGAATCAATCAAATAGGGATTTTGGTGTTTCAGTCTGGACCACTGGTGGTTCAGACATTCTCACTTCTAGTCATAAGTCATAAGCTTGGCTAAAAAAACAGTAATGGCACCTTGTGTATCCGTGTTATATGCAGTGCAGGACTAAGACAAAAATACTCTTATTTTAGCTGCAAACTTGATCATAAACAGGGGCTAAAAAATAATAATGCTTTTATTATTGTAATGTGGAAAATACTACACTACTTGACATGCATGAACTCAGATTGCCCATGTGGATCCACAGCTAAACCTGCATGATGGAGCTCATTATGGACGGCAAGCAAAAGATAGAAGGATTCAAATTCTGGCAGCCCAGTTCCTCCATTCCCAAAAAGTTATACACCAGGAAATGACACCCTGATGTCCAGAGAGATAAGTAACACCATGCTTTTTTTATTATGGTCAACGAAGGAAAGGGTGTGATACCTGGCTTTTTTGGACGCATTGGTCTGCCTTTAGCTAAAGGCTCTTTTCTGTGACAGAGACAAGGTTCTAGGTTTGACAGAATGACTAAATGATAAATGGACCACTGTACCTGTCTGTCCAGCTCTCTGGTCATACTATAGGCTTTGACTGACACCAGGCAGAGAAGCTACAGTGTATCAATAGAAGTAGATTGAACTAAGGCTGCAGTGACTGACAGATAGAGCCAATACGGACGGGTCTCCAGGCTGATAGAATGATTGAAAAACAGAACAGGAGACAGGAAGAGATGAGGATTGATGGGAAATGATCGATGGATTGGAGCTCTGAGCAGAGCTATCTTAAGCTGAGAACAAATAGTCATGAAGATGTCTGAGAACCAGAACACTCTCTTAAAATGAACCGTTCACTTGACTCTACGCATCATCTGTCACTCTTGTCCAAAACAGTTTAAAAAACAAAAAAAGCTCACACATGTAGAATAGCTAATATATGGATCATTTCCCAAATTAATTTGACAGCATCGTCAAAATGAGCAAAAACTGGTTTGTTCCTTTTTTTTTTTCTATTTTATTTGAAGTCTCCCTGGGTGAGATTTTTACCGCAAAATGTTCAGCGTTGACTTTGACGTGCAAAGGAGGCGCGTCAGCCAAACCGGGTTGAGAAACACAAACACAGACGAGCTCAGATGCTCCGCAGTCCCAGCGCTCATAGCGACGTGCTCAGCATCAGCTGCTGCTGGAGCTCAAGTTACGGCAGTCCTGGAACAATCAGGATAACCGCATCAGTCACCCAATGTATTGTCAGGGGGAGAAAGAGAGAGATCCACGCTAGTTGTTTTGTTGTTCTCCTGTAGGTTAGCCGTCTTCCAGTGTCACACCACAGTAGTTAATTTCACATCTGTTGCAAAAATCTGTTTGCTTGCCCAATCAGGGTTGTGAGACAATCACAGCAGAGGAGCAAGCGTCACTAAACACATGTTGAGAAGTTAATGGACATGTGTACATTTAACAAAGTTAAATCTGAGTCTGGTGGAGCTGAGGCTGTCTGATGTGTTGTCTTGTGGTGTGTGCTGACCAATAAAAGACTCTTTTCTGCTCATACACTGGAGTCTTAAAACCCCAAACATCTCCACTTCTAGAAACATAAAGTATGTTTACCAGTCATGAGGAGCACTTCCCAACCACAAGCTACAACCTGTTGAATGATGTCTTCTGAGTCTCCTCTAGGTGGAGGTTTATATCCAATGTGTGAACACAGGGGATCTCGGGGGGGTTCTGGGTCGTCATTGCGATTATTCTTTTAAAAGATAACTATGTCCAGCTGGATTCATTATTCAAAAATTTGCAAATGACCTTGTGTTCATGAGAGTGTGCTGTGTGGATAGTTGTTGCCATCGTTGAGCGAGTGGCCTTACACTATTAGACATTGGTGATATGTGTGCCAAGTGCTTTATAGCCTAGTTCATTGCCTTGGCTTGCATTCATGGAATCATATAGGCCCATATGTGTCAAGACTTCGTCATAACACTAAAGCACCAGGTTGAGGGCGACCCCTGATTACCACCGGGTATTTGGCACATTGATTGCATCATTGACTGTTGGTATAAAACGAATGAGACCAGTACACTATAATGATCACTACAAATGTTTTACCTTTTAACCTTAAATGCTGAGGATTTTTGTTACACAGCCAGAGGAGCTGCAATTTTTTAGGAGACAGCTTCTGAAAGAGACTCTGTAGACACGAGGTTGTGAAGGGACAGCAACACATTTTTATCAAAAGAATAAACGATGTACAACCTTCTTCTTAAACTTCTACCCCAACCCATCTCTCTTCCCAGCCTGGTGAGGTGGGAGGGGTCAACATTTGCAAATGTGACCCGTATTTGTTGCAATAAAGCTTTGAAAGAGAGAGAAGCTCTTTGTGAATTCTTGTTTTGTATTCATGTTTCATATTCTACTTCGAGTAAAGTTCCCACAACAGTATGCGCTTCACATAATTGGACACAGAGTAAATGTCTAGAGCCACGCCAGCACCTCCGTGAAGTGGTGCTTGAGCATATTCTTTTGAGCTAAATGCTAACATGCTAGCATTTACTAAAATGTCCACCTGAGGCTGAGGGGCATGTCGTTAGTTTTGCACATAAAAATCTGTAACAAATGTTATGAAAATCCACCCAGAAGTTGTCGAGAAATTTTACTCATCAACGAATGTTTCTGCAGAATTTCTTGGAAATCCGTCTAGTTAGTGTTTCAGTCTGGATCAAAGTAGTGGACCAACAGACTACATTGCTATGCCTGAAGCGAAACTGCTAGTATGGCTAAAAACAAGGTAATTTAAGTATCTTGTCTAATTTTGTATGGTAGTGTAAGAAGTGGCATTCTTCTTCCTCTCTTCATTATAGAGCACCACTTTTATTTTTCTGCATTAACACTCACCACAGCATTCTGCAAGACTGTCCAGAATATCCCTGCAGGAATCCAGGCCTGGAGCAGAGGGTGAGGGAGCAGCCCCTCTCCGGCTGGCTGTGAGCTTTACGGCATATCTTAAAATCCCCTCAGCAAGTCATTACATGGACTTGCACTCTAATACCCAACCAATTTACGTCAACTTTACACTCGGATCCAGCCAGGCTGGGCTCTTAACCGTCCTTGTCATTTCCAAAATGTGAGCAGGTGGTAGGTCATTTCATTTTGTGGAAAAAGTCTGCCTTGCCATGTTATGGAATTAGAGGCAGAGCAGTTTCTATTTTTACAATGAGAGGCAAAACCTATTTCCGCACCGTGTCCTACATCTGACCCGTACACACCGCCGCAAACATCAGGCACCTGCATCATCATCATTTGTCCCAGTGGGTGCGAGGGTGTGCTGTCACCAGCCATTAACACCCACAATGTTTAGCTAGGCTATTTGAGATGGTCGTTAAAAATCAGCAGTGTGCATATGTGCATGTGCGTAGGAGTGTAGCGAGAAAGAGAGAGAGAGAGAGAGTGAGAGAGAGAGAGAGAGAGAGAGAGAGAGAGAGAAGGAAGAGAAATTGACTGGACAGTAACAAGAATGCTACCTCCATCATTAGCTATGTTTAGCCAAGCTGTGCTCCTGATGGTTTGGCCTGCATCTGCATGTATTAGCTGGTGAGCCGGAAAAAAACCCAGCAGGATTTGAAAATAACGAGCACATAATGGGAAATGAAATTAGTTACAATGGTGGAGAGATAGGGTGGGGAAACAGATGGTCAACATTAGCTGTCTATGGATTAAGATTGGTGGACCTTGTGGTGGATCTAGTGGTGTGTGGCTTTTCTCTTTTTAATCACAACCTCTCCCATGCTGTAACGTTTTTTGTAAAGTCTAAAAACAAATATGTTGGCATTGAACAATCGTAAACATTTCATTTTCTACATTGTTTTTCACCGTTTGAGGATTTGACTAGCTCTTTTTTAATCACGTCATCTTGTTACGCCTGTTTCATCTGTAAGTAGTGCTAATATCTACATACTAACAGTAGTACTGGGTTAACATTTGTGCAACATTAACATTTGTGGAACATTTAGATGGTCTTCCATTATGTCGGGGGAAGACCATCGTCTTCCATTATGTCACAAGAGCCACATTTAACAATAAATAAAACAATGGTGAAAATTAAAGCAGCAGAGGCCGAAATTATCAGGATATTTTGTCTGCGTGGGTCAAGCTCCAAACGCACTGGTTCCCACATTTCCCATATTGCAACCCATAGCATTATTTTGTCTGACTCTTCCTGCCTGCAAGATGACAATGACATCACTATGACATCATCAGGTTATTATTTGACTTTAGAACGCTCCCTCTGAATCCATCACAGGATGCGCACTCCTCGTGACGAGTGAACTGGCCATTATGTGTCATTACATTACATTACAGTCATTTAGCAGACGCTTTTATCCAAAGCGACTTACAATTCAGTATCTATCTACACACCGTAGACACAGCAACGGGAGACATTTTGGGGTTAAGTGTCTTGCTCAAGGACACATTGACATGAGACTAGTAGAGCAGTCGCCGGGGATTGAACCGCCAACCCTCTGATTGAAAGGCGGCCCTGCTCTCCACTTATCCACGGTCATAAGTTGACCCATCCAAGCACCACTTCACAGAGGTGCTGGCGTGGCTCTGTCAGATTTAGATCGTTTGTTTAATGAGCTCTTAATGCAAAGACACTGTGAGTGAGAAAACATGTTTTTGATGAGGATCTGATGCGTCGGTGTACCTGCAGGATGCCACCTGTTTGAAAGAGCTGATCATTAGTGCTACATCATTGAAGGAAAAAAAAAAAAAATGGTTAATTAAAATTCATCCTTGACTGGATAATCACTCATCATGCACATGCAGACGATGCACTGTCATTCCCCTCTGCTCATCGTCTCTACTCACAAGTATCCCAACTAATTGCTTTGCCTGGTTTGACTAAAGAAAAACTTTATGCACTGAACAGCATCAATATCCACTTTAATATACATGGTTCGCCTATGACAGTGTTGCACTTAAGTCTGATAGATCTATTGTGCTATAGCACTAGCAGTAGGGCTGGGTATCTTTACTACAAAATAACACAGTAGTGGTATTCAAATTTCTCCAGTCAAACAATACCTGCAATCCTTTTTGTGATCTGGATAAATCTAGAGAGGATGTAATGTGACATGGGTGCTTGGACCACCGCCGTATATCAGCTACAACAGCCGGTATTGCCTGCATGCACACGGCTCTGAACACGAAGATGTCAGCCTTAGTTAGTAGTGTAACAGAAGAAGGAAAGAAGAGGTTTGCATGTTTGGAGGGTATGGCCGGAGAAAAATAGGCTGATCTGCCCTTAGGCGGTACAACCAGCGAGGCAGAAGAACTCGGGTGTTGCTGGTAGCTGGTTAGTCACTTCAGAAGAGAAGTAGAGCAAAGGAAGCTGAGCTGGACACGAACAAGGAGGATACCGGTGTCCCGAAGGCCGTTCTTAGCGGGAGGCCAGCGGAGGTGGAAGGATGCATACGGTCAGCACCGTGGCTCGGCATGTGCTCTATGCTGGAAGTGGTGGTCAGCTGTCATGTGCTGTAAGGCTATAGAACAAACTTTGGTCAGGGTTTTAGCCTGAAAACAAGCGCGTCGGTGATGTAGGGGAAAGAAGAAACATGAAGGAAGAGCAGTTCAGAGGAGAAAAGATGAGCAAAAGAAATAGATCAGTGGGTGTAATTAGAGAGAAAAAATGAGAGAATTTAAGAAAAGAAACAAAGAACAGAGGCTACAATCTGGCATTAGATAAGAAAAGACAATATAAAAGTGTATTATATAAAATAGAAAGAATTCGCAAAGGGAGAATGAGATAACGGATGAAATAAAAGTAGATAAAAATGAGAAAAGAGGACGGATAAAAGGAGAGGGTGGAGGGGAAAAAAAGTGGGGTGATCGAACGCGATCCATCTCAGTTCCTGTCCAGCTGCTTAGGAGGGACTGCAGTGTCTAACACACACACACACACACACACACACACAGAGAAACACACACGCATGTGTCTCCACGCACACACACACACACACACACACACACACACACACACACACACACACCGCTCTGCCGATGGCTGACACAGATACTGCATTGCAGAGAGAGAAAGATGAAGGGAGGGATCCAGCGAACAAGTGAGCGGGGAGAGAAAGGCAACGAGAGGAGGGGACAGGAGTGCGATGGAAGGGAAAGAGGGGGGGGGGGGGGACAGAGACAGAGAAGACAAGACTGGGAGGAGGAGGGTGACTGAGGAGGTGAGGTGAGGAGAGGAGAGGAAGAGTTCAGGAAACATTAGATAGAAAAGACAGAGAGAATATGGGAGGGGCTGGCATGTGAGGAGAGACGACCGAGGTAGACTGAATGAGGTTTGTGTTGTGGAGAGACAGAGGGATGCTGGCACGGCGTTAATGTGTGCGCTGTTCATGCAAAACCAAAAACAAGTGTAGGTTTTCATTGGCAAAATGTTACCATTTCAGAGGATTGCATCTATTCATAGTCTTTAACACACAACAAGTAAACAAAGGAAAAGACTGTCAGCAAGGCTCTACCGCCCTCCAACACAGGTCACATGACAACACGTTCTCTCTGCCAGGTCGTCAAATACCGACGCTTGTACAGTGGTCGTAAACTTCAAACTGTGACGCTCTCGGTTCCCCTCTTTGGACGCGTCAGGGACAGTGTCAGGGACAAGAAGAAACTTCTATGTTAATAGGAAATGTACTGTTTCTGCCTTTTACACGCATAAAAGTCTCTTTTTAAATAAACTTCTAACGTAGGTGTACTTAGTGTTTAGGTTTACTTACGCAACTTGGTTAGGGGCAAAAAAATACTTAGGTAAAGACTTTGATTTAGGTTTGAATGAGTATGTTTGTTATGATGATTATGCTTGTTACTTAACCGGATGTACGGATAAGTACGGATGTTACATAGCAAAACTCATCTAAAGTAAGTCAACGTAGGTTTCACATGGAACACATGGAAAGTCTTTAGTTGACCCATCCAACCAATGACTCAGCTTTCTTGCCAAGATTTAGATGAGAAGATCAATACCTTTCAAATGTCTGTACACTCTGAAGATAAAGCCAGCAAGGTATTAGCTTAGCTTGGAGTAACAGCTAGCTAGGCTATGTTCACAGCTAAATGTAGATGCACTAGCATCTCTTAGGCTAACTAGCTATCATGCTAGGTATTGTTTAACCATACAACCAGAATGTGAACATTTTTCTGAGGAGTTACAAACAATGTATCTGCCAGGCTCAGCAAATTCTTGGAATTTTGTGATGACAGGAACTCCAGGTTGCTTTAGTTATTGTGAATTGGTGAGCAATGAGGCACAAGCATGCTCCGTCACAAGTGCCTGTCGGAAACAGCCTTGACAAACCCCATCTAACACCTTTATGAATTTCAAAATTGGGGGCTGTGTCCCCTTTTGTTAGACTTTCAGAAACTGACAATCCCGTCATCCCCATATTGAAACGAAAAATATTTCAAACATTTCTACTTATTTTCACCGATGTCACCACATTCTGATGGCCAAACATACAAAAGTAAAATCCAAAGTAGCAATAACTCTGAGTTATCTTTCAAATAGCTCTCTTCAGTAAAGCCTAGAGAAACCACAATACATTTCTTGCAGTTTGGCAGGCAGCGATGAGGCTAATCGAAATACAGCGCATTGTATTTGAGCGTTTGCTGATCATCACAATAGTAGATACAACTCACGGAAGGCGCCAAGAAACCGAGGCTGAGAAACTGTGCGAGAAATCCCTGTGAAGATCCATTCATGTATATCCGCCCCAAATAGTCTAGTTACTCACTGGCAACAACTAGCTCCGAGGCAGACAAATTCAGGAAACACAAAGACACAAATTCACAAACACAAAGACATGGCACTTAAAAAAATCACAGCTCATGTCTACCCTCTCTGTTTTTGTCTCCTCTTCTGTCTCTCATCATCTTAGTCTACCTTCTCTCTTTCGCCTCCTGTCGTCGCCCCCCCCCAACACACACACACACACACACACACACACACACACACACACACACACAATTGCACATTTCTTTCCAGGACACTTGGATGATTCACAGCTCATGAAATCCACACTATTTTGTCGAACATCCTCTCCATCTCTGAGTCCATTCTTTTCCTCCGCCTCCCTCTTGTCTCCCTTTCTCTCTGCGGTCAATAGATAGAGCTATCAGCCCTCTAGCTGCTATGCGATGAACAGTAATCTGACGATGGACCAGAGTACACCCTTTTACAATGCTGTCATCACCACCCCGGACTGTGTATGAAGGCGTGGTTGACTGGATGTGTGTGTAGAGAAAGGGAGAAACTGTGTGGATGTGGATGTGTGTGTGTGTGTGTGTGTGTGTGTGTTTTCTGTGAGTGTGTGCAGGATTGATCTCTCGCCTCATAGGGAGTGTTTTTACATTAATCCCAGAGTTTGATTGATGCCTTCCTTTATCTATTATCGACAACCGTGCACGTGCCTGAACGTGCACGTGCGTCTTCGAGAGCGCGGAGCTATGCGTGTATATGCAAGTGCGTGTGACTGAGCAAGTGTGCGTCTCTCATACAGATTTATGAGCTGCACTATTCTTTGGACAGCAGAAAAAGATGAAACTCTCCACAACTGCATATGCGATACAGCAATAACTAACTTGGAAAGCTACAATAAACATTTAGAGAGTGGACGGATAGGACATTTTATCTGCTACAACACGCAGAATTTGTCCATTTGGGTTTTATTGTGGAGTCGAGCCTCCATGCGGCTTTACAGAAAGTTTTTACATTCATCCCAGATCTACAGGCAAAACACTTTTACTTTCAGACTGGAAGGGAATTTGGACTGTAGCAAAAGCAAAATATAGGATGTGGAGAAAAAAGAAAGAAATTCAAGAACAAGGTCGCTTCGTTGACAATTGACTCCAAGGGGTGACCATGGGTGGATTATGAGCCAATGGGCCCCTGGGCACAGGCAGACTTTTTTTGTGTCTGTTTGACTTTGGTTATTGTCTATGTTGTCGTCGTTTTGTGGTTTTGCCCCTGCTGCTGGTCTCTATGTCTCTGTCAGACAGTCGTTGCCAGAGGGTCTATTGTGAAGTAGGAGGCAGACTCCAGAAACTTTGTTGGAAGTCCCAAAGGTGGAACATTATTCACAGGCACAACCAGTATATGTGCAAAGCAGGAAAACTAGGAGAACTATTGCTATAAGAAACTGAGGATAAATCAACTCATACGGTACAAAACAAGAACAACGGCACCAGCTCTGGCTGGTATCAATAATATCAGCCGCTTCCCCCTGAGACATTGAAGGACCCATGGAAAATCATTCAATGAACCAATGAAGCTTACGTTCACTTACATTATGATGCGTTCAGGTTCTGTTCAGTGAAAATGAGTAGCGGGCAAACTTATAACATTATCGTGATGTGTTCACTTAAATCCAGTTGTTTGGAAGAGATGTTCTACCAGCAACATAAATAGATATTAGAGATGAATTATAACCTGTTTACACTAGCTCTAAACAGCTTATACTACATCATTAAAACTACTAATTACAAGATTTGTTTTAATCCATAATTTAATTTGAATTGTGTGTTTTTATTGAGGAAAAACACACTATAAATTACCATAACAATGTAAAAGGACGACATTTATAATTTTTCATGGTTTACACTGACTTCAGAGCGATTGAACTGGCCGGTGGCAAGAACAATATAATTGCTGGTATACATGATAAATATTTGAAAGCAATATGTAATATCCATTTTATTTTTGTATTATGAATTATCATCTGTTGCCTAAATTGGTGGATAAAAAAAATCACCAGAAGGCAGGAAATGAGGTGTTTTTACGCTCCAGACCAGACCAGTCTCTTTATGGTTGTTATTTTCTTGTTTTGTGGTACTTCTGTGTCTCTTTGTAGTCCTTTGTGTCTCTTTTAGTGACATTTTAAACCCAGGGGGATCTCACACCCGTTGGTGTGAGCCCGTTGAGTAATTCATCAATGGGTTGACTGGCTGTTAATGCTTTCATAACTCCCCTAAAAGCTTTAAAATTGTTATTTGCTGCGGCAGCGGATTTGGAAACCGAAGGGTCACCGCTTTAAGTACCCGTTCGGACCAAGTCTGACACTGAACCCCCAACTGCTTGGGGCGCCTGTCCATGAACAGCCCCCTTGCTTCAACATCTCTCCATTAATGCATGTGAGTAGGTCCTGTTTGTGCATGTGTGTGTGTGTGTGTGTGTGTGTGTGTGTGTGTCATTTCTAAGAAGTAGCAAAAGAGGGAAAAGATTGAATTCCCCCCCAGGGATCAATAAAGTATGTCTTCTTCATCTTCTATTTCTTTAAAGCCAATTCCAGCATTTCAGGAAATATTTGCCCGGTTTGAAAAAAAACACCAATTCTCTGTGAATCCTCCTGAATTTTGTATCTTCCTCTCTGCCAAGGCTTCCATCTCTGAATAGATGTCTGATTACAGCCAGCTTTGATTAAAACCTGTTCTCCCTCACTAGATATTATGCATAACTTTCCTCAATGACGTTCTGTCTTAAATTCCATTAAACATGCAAATTAACTGTTTGTATCATCCCCCCTAAAATATTTTGTACATTTTGCTAAAACAACACCCAATTAAAACTAGATTGCATAATTCGAACACAAGCCTAGAAGCAGAAATTTCAAGGGCAAGTGAAATTAAGTCCTGTTAAAGCGGCAATACTATTTTTTCGGCCTACTTAACTCCACATCAAGGTAAATATAACACACGTTTGACATGGTACCACCTTCAAAAGTTGTTTACATGAGTGTCCTAGCAAACGGTAGGGTATTTCTACATCCAGTAGATACGGAGCAACGTTAGCATTCAGTTGCAGTCATGTTTCTGGACATGATGTTTTGGTCTTCACCAACTCTTTAGCTGCCAAATGCTTTGGTTAAAAGTAAATACAATAGTTGTCATGAACACTGTTGTGCTCATCAGACAGAGCTCATGAAATACATGCGGTATAACAAAACAATGGGCAGATGTAGCTGCGCCACACATCATATTGAATTGGCGCTTTAAAGTGATGGCTCCGAAGCACAGATGTCTCATTTGGTTTAGTGCCTGTGGCCTGCACTCCTCACTTCTCTCCTTCGCCTCATCCGCTCAAATTTCAGCTTAGAGAGACTAAGATGCGAATAGAAGGAGGCAAGGAAGGAATCGAGGATGAACAAATGAAAAAAATGAGAGGAGCACAAGGGCGTTCATAGGGTCGCTAACTAACTCGCTAACAGTCAGTCTGCCTCGGTGCCGGGCAGCTAGCATATCAGCGCTCCATATCGTAGCTTGGTTGCTGAAAACAGCTTCCAGCTAAGGCTGGAAACAAGGCTAATGAGAGCTGTTAGCATAAACTAGACTCAACCAAAACAGTTAACTTTGTGGCCATAACACCTAATTATTGAGCTGAAAGACACTAAATCACTGAGCTGAGGGAGTTGGGCGGTAGTTCTCTGTTGTCTTACTATGAGCGACCCTTTTTACATTACATGCATTCATTTGACCCATTATTGGTCACCATAGTGCTGTACTGTTTCAGCCCAGAATAGATGACTGTAAAAGCTCTTAACGAGAAACAACAAAGTACAATTTTACAAATCAAATACAATTTAATTAATAATTCAATGGGGGTTTACTTAATAAGGATTTCAGGAATAAATCATTACTCATTGAACAGACCATTAAAAGCAACCCAAATGCATGATAATGCAGTCCAATGAGAACGTCAAATAAAGTGTTGCTACTTGAGCACTGAGGAAGGATACGACTGAAAGAAATGTGGTAACCCTAATAAGGTACAAGCGTAAGATAATAAGTAATATTAACACTTATATAGTCGTGTTGACAAATAATGTAGTCTTATTAACAGATAATAATGCTACCAAGCACCTTATAGTTATTCATAAGGGCCTTATTGCCTACTAATGCTTATTACAAGGACCATAATATAAAGCGTTACCAGAAAAGCTAATAAATACAGCGTCCCAGTAGAGAAAGTTTGTCTTCTGAAAATTGTCTGACTGTTCCCAAAAATATAAAGCAGCAAAATGATTTCTGTTGTTTACCAAGTGAACTCAATTTAATACAAATCCAAAGGTGGCTGCCGGCCTAGCAGCAGAACCTCACTCTAGTTATTTAGACATGCCTGTGATGACAAACGACTTAACAGTAGCAGGCAGAGTTAGTATGATGTTGGTTTGTGACTGGAGGTGTGTAGAGATCAAGGTGTGTGTTTGCCACCAAAAGACAGTCAGTGGAGCCAATGTAAAGCCATTTCATAGCCCCTGATCACCTCTTTCCCACCATCCATTGTACCCAACCTGCATGTTACTGCAGGCAAACAAAAGGCTATCCCATCTGCACCATCAAAGTGCATCACTAATGCTTATGTCCATCTGCAGCCTAGGGGGAATTGTCATGGTTCAACGCACACACACACATATATATATATATATATATATATATATATATATATATATATATATATATATATATATGAAATGGAAGAATTATTTAAAAATATTCAATTGTTGTTTTACATTTGTGGCTTTAGTTGCTTGCAAAATAGATGATGCTAAACTCATAGAGATACAAAATCTGTATTTAAATCCATAAATTCTTTATCTCTAAATACTGCAACCTAGTTTGTACATTTTGAATGTTTTCTTGAGAAAACATTCTAAAAAAATACAGTAAATAGTCAAAGACAAAAATAAAGGAAAAGATAGTGTTGATTTTAGATTTGATGACTCTGGTAATTGTGACATGTTGTCAACAACAACTCCGTCACTACAGTGAGAAACTGTCCCTCTGGTTTAAATTACCACTCTGGTTGTTGTTTTTGGCTATTAGTGAATGAGAACGTTAGCAAATGCTTTGCTTTGTTTCCATCCTCAGAGGAAAGACACAACATTCAGCTCACCACACAAGTTGACACTGTTTTAATTAATAGATACACAGCTGCCCAAATATTACCTTAAATTAAGATAATTCATTCAGCCTTTTTTTTCCCCCCCAACCTCTGACTGGAACGTATACGCACATACACACAAGCACAGCCCCTTAAAACCTGAGCTGGGTCATAGAGGGCGGCAATTAGCGATTTTACAGACCATCAACTTAATTAGAATGGAGAATAGAGACACAAACAAGTGAACACTCACACACACACGCGCACACACACACACACACACACACACACACATGGTGCCTTCACTCAGATACATAAAAACACATCAGCCGCTCATATAAATATAAACAGATGATGAACAGATGTTGGTAGGAAACACACGAGGGGGGAGGAAGAGTCAAAACACTGGATTAAGAGAGAGAGAGAGAGAGAAAGAGAGAGAGAGCAAATCAGGGGAGACAGAGAGAGAGGTAGGGTGGGAGGTGAGCTATAAAAAAACAGCCCACACCAGACACAGGGAGTCACAAAGCTAACCCACACGCTAATGAGGGTCCGTGTTAATTGAAGGTACTAATTAATCAGTCCTGCTGCTAAATAATCCAATTTGAGCCTCTGTGTCAATCCGTCATAACATTAGCTTTACAGTCACACACCCACACACGGTGGAGACTGACCTGCTGCGACAAACTAAATGCATGATTAATTCAAGAAGCAGCCATTAGTCACCATCACACACACACACATAAGTGGACACAAACAAATTAAAAGGCGCTTGCAAAGTGTACCACCTCTCGGACTTAGCGAGCGTCCGTTCATTCACCGTAATCACTCTTTGCCATGATGGGGGCAGTAGCACTGACCGCAGACAGACGTAACAGTAAACCAGGACCATTCTCTCACCTCCTCGTCAACCAAGTAACAAAAACAGCCTGCATCCATGCAGATAGTTTGGGTTTTGGTGAATGGAATTCCATTTGTGGTGCTGAGACTGTTGTTGTTGGTTAAAATGTGTCATTTCCACAAACCGTGGAAATTACACATTTTGCGGCCGCTCAGGATAATTCACACGTCTGAAACCCTTTTTTAGAACTACATGCTGCCAAAGAAATAGGCCCACATCAATAACAGATAACAGTGAGGTGTTGAAACATCAGCAGGTCCATGGTGAAACGTCGACGTACAGAAAGTGCCCTAACTTAATGAGCAAAGGCGGTTATTACAGTATAAGTACAGTAAAAGGAGAGGTCCGTACACTGAATATTTGCAAGATCCTAAATTGACTATAGCCTTTAAATAACAAATGTAACGCTTTTCTTTGAATGGTTCACTGTCATAAACACTGGTGTAACTCGTTTCTCTCATATTTGTATATTGAGATTGATATACTTATGTGTGTGTATACATTGTTTGTGTTTTTGTGTTTGCAAGTTCACTTTCTCCTTTAGGGACGAATAAAGTGTTTTGAATGAAGGTGTGATTGGGCTGTGTTCATCGCTGATATTGCTGCTATATGCTTTAAATGTGTGACCTTTTAAGATTCAGGGTGCAGACTTCTAGAGACAGCAATGACACACCTGCAAGGGTTCTTCAAAATAAACAGTTCCTGTAAATACGTTTACTTCCTGTCCACAGGTTGTTGTTGTTTTTTTCTTAAAAAGGTTTTCTCCTTCTCTTTTCTCAGGATCACATTTTTGAAGTTATATCCCTGATGGCCTTTAATTACTTCTACTATTTACCATCGCTACAAACTTTTTGATTAATTCTTTATTTTCTGCTGCTGTTTTTCCATCACATTAAGCACCAGCGACACACACGGTTCAATCAGGACAGCAGGGAATAATAGAGTTCTCGGTGATGCAAAAACAGTAATTATATGTCTCAGGTTATTCAGTGTGTGATTTATTGATTGATTTGAAAGTACAGAATGAGTTTTTTTGACCCATCCCTGTATATAGGGAGCGGTGGGCTGCCCATGACAGGTGCCCGGGGAGCAGTTAGTGTCTTCAGTGTCTTGCTCAGGGACACTTCGACACCAGCCATGAAACATTAATGTCCACAAATAAATGTACATTTACTGTACAAAACCTTTATTCAATCTTTATTCTGACAACATGAAATCAGATCGTTAAATCTCTGAAAAGCAAAACACTGATTGGAGCTTCAGCTCCATCCATATTATATGTTATATCACTTTTGAAATGAGGATGTGAAATTAGACGCTGATTTGCGGGACAGTTACAGCACACAAGGTCTTTGTGTAGGATTGTATTCAGTCACCTTCTGCCTCCTTTTAAAGTCACATGTGTGCCGTGTTTCTTCAAATTCTTGAAACTGAGTTTGAGTTTCCAACAATACCAGACTAAAACAACAGCAACATCCAAAAATCCTTTTGGGGAAAATGTTTTCGTGGTGAAAAAGAATCTAGAAAGAAGACTTTACTCTGCATTCCCCTATTTTGGGATCACAGCTCTCGTTAGGAATTGACTAGAAAGTTTGATTCACTTGATATCCAGACTTTTAAGAATGAGAATGCCGCATGTGGAACTTCTTGAAAGCCTTTGAGAGCTTCGCTGTGTTCTTGTAACATGTTGATTCAACGGAAGGTCCCAGCACAGTGGGGAACGTCGAGGAGCGTATCAGGCTTCTGCAAAACTGGTGTCGACGCTGGTTCACTCACGCGCAAAAAAAAAAATCTGTAAAATGTAGAAAATGTAGAAATTGGCAAAGCGTCTACAGCGTGCGTCTTTATTTTTATTGTGACACGGAGCTGATTGTATTGTGCTGTTGTTTGAACCGGGTCGGGATGCTCGGAGCAAAGAGCTAAACACCTACAGTAGAATTTAATTGGCCACCAATGTGACAAAAATAACTGCCTGGAACTGTCTCAGACAGTACAGCAAATTTCCAGAGGAAAATCCTGTGAGAGTCGCTAATGATTCAGTTTGCACTTTGTCAAAAACTTTTTTTCAAAAAAACTTTTCCCATGACAATGTAATAACTTGTCACAATGTATTTAAAGCCACGCGATCCAGTGCTTATTCAGAACGGCGGGAACGCAGCGAGGAGGGCTGCTAACAAGGGTAGAGACACGGCAGCACTGCAATTATAATGGAGCGTTAATGATTGTTTTTTTTTCCTTTGAGCGTCATGAATTATTGCTGAAAAACTGAAATGCGATAAAATAAAGTGGACCGGGATGAAGAACGACCAATAATCTAATAACAGCTAACAGGGTTCATTTGAGCAACGCACCCTCTTCTGCTTCAGCAGAGCACTTCATTCCTCTTTTTTTTTTTTTTATATATATACTCCTTGTGAAAACCACAAACATCTCTCCTGCTTCTCGCTGAATTTCTAACCCTAACTCAAAAAGAGTTAACTCATAGCTAACATGTTCACCATGAGATATCACAAGTTGATAAAATGCCAACAGCTTGTTCTGCTGCCCCTAAGTGGCCAAAGAATCAATGAACGCTGCTCCGATGCTTTCGTCGCAGAGGAGAGAAGACGCAGAGCGATACCGGCAGAGAGGACAAATCGAGAGAGCTGTGATGTACGGTATGTCAATTTGCTTCAGCCTGACACACAATGCTGTGAGACGAACCCACACACTAACGAAGGTCCATGTTAATTGAAGCTGCTAATTAATCAGCCTGGGTGCTAAGAAATCCAATTTGGTCCTTTGTTCAATTTTGTCGTAATATTAGCTTGACAGACGTATGGGCTCAAAAAACTTTGCTTTTAAGTCTTCTGGAGCAAGATTCACACACGTCATCACTAAAAACACAGCTGCCTGTGGTGCTGCATGTCGAAGGAAACCAAAGTCAAGACAAAAGGGGAAGCAGCACTGTATTTATGAGACCTGTGAGTCCGGTTTACTCTATAAGGAACTGCTGCCCTAAAAAACAAATCTTTTTGGAGTGGAAAATAGAGATCTACTGAATTTACCTTTACGGTGCAGCTCCACTGGGTGATTTAGGCTTATCGAAGTTTTCTTTTTCATTTTAAGTAATTGAAAATAGCCAAACAACTGGACTGTACCTTCAGTACAAAGCCTACCTATTCAAGACCATTCACTTTTTTTTGTAAAAAGCAAAGTTTTCAATTTTACTTCACCATTTTCTCCTTTCTCACCGTCTTTTATTCTCTCTGAACTCCAGTGTGCCAAACACAAACCCCACTTCTTTTGAATTTAATTAGAAATGACTGAAATGTTCCTCATCGCATAAAGCTTTTAAAAAAAAAAAAAAGCCCTTAGCGGTCGCATGTGTACAAAGCACGCACAGCTCTCACACTCACAACTGATGACGCTCTGTACAGTCTACTGTCAACATCTATAGAACTTCCAGAAGTTACATACTGTATGAACTGCATAAGATACATGCATTGAAGTGTTCGCGGCACGCATATCAATGCTAACTTTACCGAGGGGGCATAAGCTCAAGATAAAAGGTTCACTCTTCAACTTTTATATGTAATATTAAAAAGGTTACTTATACACAAAACAAACACACAAAGACGCACACACACACACAAATGAAAGCCACATTGATCATGTGGTACAATGGAATTGGCTAAATTGGCAGGGAGGGGTATTTAAAAACACACAGATATGTGCGGCGACACACAAAGACACACAGACACACACACGCATGTTATGCTACGCTTCACAAGGATCTTGTGACAAAGGCAGACAAGTAGAACTTGAAGCCATCTTGTCAACACGGATATTTCATTGTTGCACGTCTGTGTATGCGTGCATGTGTGGTACTTTGTTCAGGCGTCTGCAAGAACATGTTCAATTAATATAATGGAGGCATTTAAGACGGCAGTGTGAGTGGATCCCATGAACAGAGTCACACATAATTCATGTGCTTCTTCATATTGTGAAACCTGTGCGTGTCCTCCGTCTGTGTCAAGAATTGTACTTGTCACTCTCAATCTCCTTCTTTATCTATAGCCAATCAATAATACAGGAACCACTCACTGCTTGGCTCGCACACAAACACACACACACACACACACACACACACACACACAGACACACACACACAAATTCACAAGCTGTTATGCCTTTCCCCAGAGTGCCTCTTACTCAATCTGCATAGTCTTCTTTCTGACATCTCAATGTTCGTCACAAACTTTTTGAGGTCTTTCTGAGGTCTTTATATAAATCACTTTTATTATGTTTAAACCTGCAATACTTGCCATTTTGGAAGAAATAGGAACAAGCTGTGAACAACACAATTGAGGAGTCTGGCCACCCTATCGCTCTCTTTTAGCTCCGTTTTTGGTCTCTACCAACTCCTGAGGAAAATATCTGGATCTTTTGCTACTAAACGCATCGCTGTGTTCACCCGCTAGTCTCTTAACTGCGTCTGTCTGCTGTTTAGTGATGAGCAGGTACAGTGCATTGGCTTTTGTTTTTAGAGCTTTTTGTCTGATAACGGCGCTATGAGAGAGGTGCGAGAAAACTGAAACAGAAAAGTTGTGCGACTAAATAATGCTGAATAAATAATAAAGCTGAATCTCACTTTGAAGCTCCGCAAAGCCGATCCTGAGCTGCTAATTCAGGTGATAATTGTCTGTGAGTTCATTAGTACCAGTGACACTCTTTCAAATAATGTGCCTCTAACAATAGACATAACTTTTGTTGCTGACAGTGTTAGTAGGGATTTAACTGCTGATACACTGGAAACAAATATAATTTGAAACGTTTAAATAAGCTTTACATTTGTATCTATCTTAAAATGTTTTTCATCAAATCTCTAAACTTGTCACTCTCTCCCTTAATCAGCCCATTACTACATAGTTGCTTCCCACCTTGAATGTAAATGTGCATTCACAAGTAGTTTTTCACATTCTCCAAGGCTGTTTGTTTACTATTAGAAGGGATGATTTTGTTGATAGATTTCGCTGTACGAGACACAAACTCCCTCAGATATATATTAACAATTTTTTGCTGGTCACATTTACACACGTCTGCCGCCACCACACGAGAATTTCACGTTGTCAAACACATACACTGAGAAAGACGCAAAGCTGATTGTTTGTCACAACTGCAAGTCCAAAAAAAGCCAAGGAGGAACAACCTAGAAACATTTGGAGTGACTAACTTAATCAGACACTTCTTATATTATTTTATATGTCCATGCATGCAGCTCAGAGTAATCACAATAACTAGAGCTAAACAGCTGACATTAACGGAGGTTGCATTGACTTATATAATGGTGCATTCAAGTTCTACTAAGTAAAGCTGATAAACTTAAATATTCACAGCAATAACAGATAGACCTGTTCAACTTCCTACCCCTAGCTCTAAGCAGCTCATAATACATCACTACTACTGCTAATGCAGTCTAAAACAAGGTCTGCTGTCTAGTTGTCTGTAGTTCTTTGGTAATTCAGAATCAGCAGGTTACACTTTTAAATACTTGGTAAACGCCACAAAATCTGTAATTGGTGCATCTCTACTTTCATCATATTTGTAGAAAGTCCTGTGAAGTCACAACTAGTTGTTTCTGCCAGGAGTTGCAGGTGTGCTTTATTGTCTTTTTTTTGATACTATCAATAGAAACGGTTACATCATATTGTTGAAATAAGCATCTTGAATCTCCTCACTTATACTTTCTGCACTTATACCTGAAGAAAAAAGAAAAAGAAAGTCTAGCACCATCTGCAGCAGCGAATTAATGAGGCCCACCAAGCTTACAATCCATATGCTGTGTTGTATACAAATCAGAATGTGCTGCTGCTGTTGATCCTGAAATGCTTTGTTGGATACAAATAAACATCGTATTCTGCTTGCAAATATGTATATAAATTGGCAAAGATTGTAAAGTGCATTAATACAATAGTATCAGTTTGTAATATGAGTATCCATATGTTCAACTTCAAGCTGCTGTTATTGTAATAGAAACGTGTTTTGGCAGGGATAAATGATGAGATGGAGCACATAAGAGTTTGACTGAAGGAGAAGAAGAGGAGCAGATAGCAAACAACACGGTACGTAAATATGATAGAGCGACTTTATCAGTCACACGGACAGCACTGCATTCGACTTCGACGGAGAAGGATACAAATGATGTCGAGAGCGACGGTGAAAGACAAGAGGTCGACGACGGGGCAGGACAGCTGTGTGACTGGCAGAGAGGAAGAAAGACGAGGAGGGAAGAGCAGGGAGAATATAGGCAGAGGAGGAGGAGGAGGGAGGAGGGAGGAGTGTATACGACAGCAGAGGTGGAGACAAGAGCGAAGTCAATGACTTGGTTGGAGAGGTGAAGCAGGAGCAGAGGTATAGCATAGAGGTGAAAGGGCAAAGAGGATTCTTCTTTTAGACATAACGTAGAATCTGTAGTTAGTATTCAAACACAGTAATTGACCTTTCGTCAAGCTGTCAGAGCTACCATGGAGCCCACACTGTCACTAACTGCACTTCCTGCATAAACATCAATTGTGTTGAAAAACGAAAAAATCTAATTTCAAAAAGAAGTGAACAAAAACAGGTTATAGAGATTAATATTGTGAGGCTGTAAACTGGCTCAGAGTTTAATTTAAAAGTCAATTATGCTTCATTACGCTTCCAGGGAAACATATTTTCTCCCGGCTGAGGGTCTCAGTTATAAACAGTGTGAACAAATTTGAAACACGTGTTAAACTTTGTAAATTGCAACTATACAAACAAAAAATAAAAAAAAAAAACTACAAAAGTACTGCAGTTAGGTTTAGGCATAGACTACTTGATTAGATTAGCAAAACTCAAGCAGCCAAATCCATATCTCAACAGTCACCGTTGTAACATCATGGAGTAACTTTTTACGCGTCAGCTACGCCATAGCTTCAAAGCATGTGTGCTTTGCCGCTGTAGCTATGCTAACCCCTTAACACAGACCTTTAAATCCAACTTCACTAACCAGGCTTTAATAGCCTAACTTAAATAAATGGCTCATCGTGATCCTATTTTCACCGGCTCAGGGTTCCCATCTTCCACACATTTTTATTTTTTTCATATTCATAGAGTGACTGTGAGATGGGATGATTGTCAGCTGCAACCTTTACTCACGACCCTTGGAAGGATGGATGACTGCATGCCATGTATGAAACACTATACGGTGAGATGTATGGGAAGGGAGGGACATTAGCTGCTCATGCTAGATTTATCCGTCTATATGTAATCCACATTAAACTAAAAGTATCATATCAAGCATGTTCAGGCGGTTGTGAAATGCACCTGACAGTCATCCTTTCCCAGAAGGCCAGCTGCTGAGCTGCTTCATGGACATGAACAGCTGCATGGTGGGGCTAATTTTTAAAAGGAAAGCACAGGATACATTCTGTGCATTTGTGCCATGTTTTATACATTATGGAGGGCATATAGAGGAATTCGTGAGCAAATATGGTTACACGGGATATAAAAAGAACTGCAGTGGGAAAGAGCAAACTGTTGCCATTTGAAAAGGGGGAGGTGACTGCAGGATTAACGTAGGACAAGTGAAACTAGTCAGGGCGAGGCAGATGATGAAAACCGACTGGGAAAACACACAAAGGCAAGAAGCGAAGTGATTTGATACCAGAGAAATACAACAAATAAATGAAACACGTAAAAACAGCAGGGCGGATTATGAACAACCGTTGGATTGAGTGTCAAGCAGGAATCCACAGAAAAACATGACCGCATACACACAGGGGAATACAGGCACTGCCAAACGCAACTCTGTTCACACACGAACAGATGGGTGCACATGCAAAAGGAGACCAGTGTCATCCATTCTGGTTAAGTATTGTTTAGATGGTGGTTGGCGTTTAATTTTCTCATTCTATTAAGTCTACAGAGAGCGGGCGAAAAGAGCCATTTAACACTAATCCTCACCAAATAATACATTCATTTGTATGCAGAATGAGAGGATTTAACGCCAGCTCACAACCAAACGAGACTGGCAGTGAAACGGATGCCACCATGTCTCTGAACATGTGCGTTTGCGACTCCGTCGGGGATGAAGACTGAGAGGAAAAAAAATAAAAAATAAAGTGATTACTTCGCAGTCATCTTGAAAATGAGTCCCATTCAAGTTCCACTCAACTGTTTGTTTGATGGGACGCCTCGTTTAGAGTGAGTCATTTATGTAATTTGACTAATGTGTCCGATGAAAAGGCTCGGTTTGCGTGTTCGTTAGCTCATGTTACATTGTAGCAGCCCGCTAACACGAACAATAACTTAACACAGTAACTTAACACCAGGCTGAGAGGCAGTGTTCTGCTGCCTGCTGTGTTGAAAAAGATTCCTCTGACCACAAACAGCATCACTCGCTATCATTGTTTTGCCACGCGTAGGAGCATACGTTGACGTGACGCACATTTGTACTGAAGGTTTTGTGCTATTTTACTAAGTGACACTCAAGTCCTGAATCACCTTTCACAAAGCAAACTCTCCTGTTGCTCCTTAATACAATCTGGAACACTTTGAAATAACCTTTAATCAAAATGTTCCTGCTGACACATGCAGTAAAAAAGTGATTAAATTACACCTCAACATGTGTAACCCTGCCCAAATGACTAATACTATGGCAAAAAAAAAACATCTGTAGGGAAATAAAGCCACAATTAATACATAATTTTCCCGTTATTCATCATGACATTATATCATCATATTTCATATACTATAGATTTTCTCTTCTTTTTTTCCCCCCAGACGTACCGGTTCAACTTCATCGAGCAGCCATACAAGCCATGCAAGACATACAGTAAACTACAGATAACATGACTGACAGTGATGGAGTGGCTGCGTCTGGTACTCTAACAAACCTGCATTGGAGTGAGGTGGCAATGATAGAAAATGATGGATAGCTCACAGGATGGAGGAGTGACACGGAGGAGGGGATCTGAGGTGAAGTGAGACGATAGAGACGCAGATTTCAGTTGACAGATCAGCTGTCAGCTGGATCAGAGAAACGGTTTCTAATGTTATTTTTTTTCAGCTTATTATCCCAGCATGTTTCTGTGCAATATATATCGTAATTGGCCATTCACGAAAACCCTCCCCCCAAACAGTGATTGTCCAGTCGTAGTCCTAATCCTAAAATCTGTAGCAAGCTCCGTATGGATGTAATCGTGTCTCCAGCAACCAAATTCCTATATATCACCCTTTTAGATGCAATCTGCCAGCGACATCTGTCATTTAAGCTGGCAATAACAACATTATTGGCTAGAAAAGAGAAGCCTGCATTAGTCAACCTCTGTCTGAAATAAAGCATGCGTTGTTTGAAAAAAATATTGGAATTTGGAGTGGTAAATGTATGCCCATTATTATCGCAAATTGTGTAATGTGATGTGCATGACACAGGCCAAGCCCCCAGGAAGAGCGCCAGCAAATGACATAGTGGCCAAACGGTGGTATTACAAATGGAAGGCGGGGTTAAAGGTAACGCTATTGTGCTTGCTCTATGAGCCCATTGATTCGAAAAGCAGCGCAGGAGATCTGGGTAAATGATATACTCGGAAGTCAAACTATTTGTCACTAGGAAACTTTTATAGGAATGAATGGGGCCCTTCCTCCAACACTGCATCCAATTCTCTTCATACACCCATGGTGAAGACTCAGTCCTTCTACTGTACTAGGGTTATTCAGTCCGGCTGGGCCTGTATTGGTGCTTATTAAGTAAAACTAGTTTTCAGCTTGTTTCACGCAATATACTGTATATCTGCTTCAAAAAGGAAGGAATAAAAATGATTCTAATTCCTCAACATGGCAGTTCTTTAACAACAAATTACATAAATGTAGTTCAGGGATAAACATATATTGCCCTCAAGCCAGTCTCCTTTATCACTAAGCCTTTAATCACATAACTGTTTGTTTACTGCACATTTATCTGGCTTCTATCTGAACTAATAGCTCTGATTCACACCTGTGTAGAGTGTAGTGTGAAGTGTGTGTATATTTGCGCACACAAATTGACACGCACTGTATTTTTCAGGTTTTTTTTTTTTTATCTGATCTCTTCCCACAAACACATACGGAGCATTACACTCCCATTGAACTGGGTGTGTTGTGTGGAGGATCAAGACAAACACAACAGCCCTGCGGGCCCAGAGCATTGGCAGGCCATTGTCTCTAATGCCAAAGCCCCCACCAGCACACTCTGACTTAATCAATGCTACTTATTGGAATTAAGGGATTAGTATTTCCCACTATTGTGCTGCTGGACACCAGGCATTGATTACTAGATAGTGTCTGGTAGTTCTAATTGAGAGACCACTGCGACGAGAACAAGATCGATACCTGTGATATTTGTGTGCTTGTAGTGGGAGTTAAACGAGAATCCTTTAATACAACTTTGCGATTGGTATAATGGCAGATGGGGCATAATTTGGCCTTGAGCTTGAATTCAAATATTAAGATAGTGTGTTCCAGTGTCCCCACATTGGCGGGAAGGTTATTCCAAATGGTGGGGGCCGAACACTGACACAGCTGACTGTTCCTTAGCCGCGGTTAATTATTGAAGTGGGTGGTATTTCTAACAGCGCTGTATGAATTAACCATGATAGACCGCACGCCGCCACTGGAGGTCAGGGAAGAGGAACTCGGTCGCAAAATATTCCTATTTTTAAATGCAAAGGATCCACAAGCTGTATCACATTTCAACCCAAGGAATACATTTGTTTGCCTGCAACAGGATGAGCCAGGGAATACCTGTTTCCCCCTCGGAGTATTGTGAAGGAAGCAATATCATTAAGTGTTACTCTGCCTGATGAGATAAATTATCATGACGACTAGTTGGGAATATTGAGAGCTGGTGCTTGACATAAACAGGGCAGAACAGCTGCTAGGTGGTGCTACTTGAACAAGCGAGAGGCCTGCTGTTCACACATCAAAGTGACTTCATCTCAGATGAATGTTCCTAATATAGTAAATGTCCCCCCCCCACGTCCCTTTCCATCTGGCATTAATATGCATCCCGTATCAGTGCCTGAAGATCATTTCACTACAGTTGAACTTGACAGGAAATGCACATATGGAAAAGCTTCTTGCAATCTTGTGGTGGTGTGAATAATGACTAGCTTCTGTCAGAGCCAAGGTGGAAGCAGTGTGTTGTTAGGGTCATATGCTCACTCAAATTTAACCAAACTTTAACCACAGAGACGGAAAAGTCAGAAAACACTCATGTGAGGATCTGTTGCCAACAGCAATCCCACTCTGAATTATAATGTCATGTTCTACTTTTACTCCTACCCTCAATTCTTCTCATAATAGATGCAGAATGTGATACCGTTATGTAACAATTCCATACGTTCATATCGCGGCAACCAGTTGTAATTATTTCTCCCGTTTCAGGTCGGCATGGCGTACATGCTCCAAATATTACAGCGCCTCGTGAGTCACGGCCCCCATTTCCATGGAGATGAATGCCAGTCAGTGGTGCAAGTCAGAGCTGTAGTGACTTCAAAATGCAGTGTCGAACAAAACGCAGCAATATTTATCAATTCATGAAATCATCCCAAATTGACCCAGCATTCAAAAGTGAAGCTGCTCATCAGCGGTGTAATCTTTACCTTCTGTCCACCTTTAGCAGCACACATAAAATGATATGCTTTGTGATTAGTTGTTTGGTATTAAACGTCTCACTTTATGTTTTTTTGTTCTATTGAAGTTGTAATTGTATCCTACTGAACTCTAGGACAGTTTCAAGACCAACCAACCTGTGAGGAAGCGTGGACTTGTCAGTAACGTTGCGTGTTCAGTAAAATGAACAATGGGGTCTAAATGATCTCCCCCTTTACAACACTATGACAAAGGACTTGTTTTTGCGGAACATGCACATTAAAATGTCTTCTCCCTTTCCCGACTGAAACGGAGATTTTATTTGCATGGTAACGTGAAAACGTGCAACAGTATCTACGAGCATGTTGGAGCTTTTGAAAATGGTGCTCTGATGAAACGTGACCAATTTGAAGGAATTATCAGACTTTGGACTTCAGTCAATCAAGCTGGGAACACATGTAGCAGTCTTTGCCAGGTGTGCTTCTATCCGAGCTGCTTGGTGCCTGTTTGTTTGGAATATGTTTTCCCATTTCACTGTGAATTTGAGGTTATATTCAGTTTGTTGCTCAAATAAAAAAATGCATCTTCAGGGGTAGACCACATGATTTTCAAAGTATTGGCAGTTTTAGCTTGTCCATCTGGAAATGGAGTAAACAGTGAACAGAGAGTCGATTAGCACTTCCACGGTACTTTTTATGATGTGTTCAAAGTTACATTTTCGCCGGCAAAAAGAGAGAAGAAAGGACTCGGTGGAAGCCTCGGAAAGAAAAGCGATGGCAGGAGAAGCCTGAGAGAGGAGGGAATTTGAGAACGAATGTAAGGGTCACAGTGAGCGCTACAAAGAGATGTGAATGGGAAGTGTGTGTATGTGTGTGTGTGTGTGTGTGTGTGTGTGTGTGTGTGTGGGGGGGGGGGGGGGGGGGGGGGGGGGTGCATGGGTGGATGGCTTGAAAAGTGGGCAGATTTTAGCATGAAAAGCAATAAAAAGAAGGGAATGGCAGAAAGTTCTGAACAGGGGAGAAAGAGACACGCTCTGTGAAGGTGACAGATAAAGAGAAAGAAGTGACGGATGAGCACAGTGAACCATCTGCCGCTGCAGACAGAAATACTTCACTCATAGACAATACCCCCCCCCCCAAAAAAAAAAAAAAACATATGAAAAGAATGAAAGTGGTGGTGCAAAAGAGCGGTAATGGGGAAGACAAGATATGACGGGAGAAAAAGAGAACGGAGGATTAGAGAGGGAATGGATGAGATGGCAGAAAGGAGTTGAGGAGGAGGAGGAGAAACACTTTACAACAAAGATACTGATGATTTCCACCTGATGGATCTGGTCGGGTGTACCCCCCCCACACACACACACACACACACACACACACACACACACACACACACGCATGCCCACACGTCCTCCCTGTGGTCTGCTGTGTGTGTGGATTGATGCTCCACAGAAGACACAATGGCCTCCTTTGGGGTAGAAAAAGCTTTGCTCAATTTCTCTTTGTCACCCAGTGTGTGCAGGTGAATGAGTGTGTGTGTGTGTGTGTGTGTGTGTGTGTGTGTGTGTGTACTCTGAACAAAAGGCTTTATGTGCTTTTTCTTGAACGCTCTAATACTCCTTACCTAGTGAGAAAATGGAAAACCTACTCCCTATACAGTACCGCAGCATCCACATATGTCTACACTCATTACAATCAGAAAAGGTACAACTTTAAAAATAAATAAATAAGTAAAATTAAAAAAAATTAAAAATAAAAAATAAGTAAAATAAAAAATAAAAAATAAAAATAATAAATAAATAAATAAAAATAAATAATAATGTAATAAATTATTGCTATAATGTAAGTCTTTCATCAGCCTTTTTGGCCACACCAAGTACCAGACCTGCGTGAACTTTAAAAATGTGTTTGATTTTATTTTATATGATGCAGAGAATCTTATGGTGTCATGATTATAGTCCATAAAAACAAATGTGTAATTAGTTTATCTCACAATATTTCAAAGATATTGAATATTGGCAGACAAAGTCTATTAGAACCATCACAACCTTCATCACGGTACAAGTATTGCTCTTGGTGTCCATGATTAGAGACCCATAGCGGCTGAAGCCTGTTCTACTTCATTGCTCTCCCGCATCCTAATTGAGAGGCTCAATGTAGCTGTAGCTTCAGGAGAGAGAGAAGATAGAGGACTTTTTATTTCAATTACCTGTCCCCTCTCCACAAACACTCTCTCACAAACACATGCAGTATCACGTTATGGATCTCCTTAGGACAGCCTAAGTGTCTGTCTGTGTGTGTGTGTGTGTGTGTGTGTGTGTGTTGAGACACAGGCAGAACGAGTGTACACGTGTGCACGCACGGTGACAGGTAAATCAAATAAATGGCTGCACTCGCTCGCCCTTTGTTAAGTGTCCGTAGGGCTGTGTGTCAAATGTGCCTCTCAAACAATGGTCATTTAGGCGTCACAAAATAGGACATTATGTGTCCGTCTTCCCCATCAGCCTGCCATCAGATTTCTCTCAGGTACACACGTCTCTTATCACGCGGTGAGTAGAGTTCAATCATTCCTTGGGGTCTCCAGGAAGTGTCTCTGACCATCAGACTTCCCCCAGGCTTTACCAAGCCTCCGCAGGCCATCCACAGCCTTCCTTCTCCTGCCAGTGATTTCACTTGTCATACACATGTGTCAGCTGCTGCTTGATTGACAGCTGCCATGGCGATTGGCAGTCCAGAACGACAGGATGGGGAAGGTGATGACATACATGCTTTAACAGAGGGAAGAAATGGATGGCTTTGGGAAAGGGGGGGAAACAGTCATTTTCTACGTAACGATGACCCCCATTTCCTTGATGATGATGATGTATCAACACTGCCTCCACTTAAGGAGCAGAGAGCATTTTAAATAATAAGCTAGATAGTGACAGTTATTATACAACATTGCCTTTGTGGTCCACAGATAAATAAAAAAAGCAGAGGAAATTAAAGAAATTAGAAATTAAAATTAGAAATTAAAATGAATATCATATTAATATCATATATCAAATATAAATTATAATATTTGAATCCACAGTCCAGAATTTCCATGTCTTTCCTCCGGGTGCAGAGGCGCCTTAATATTACTTGGGTGGTGTCAGGGCACCTCCCATAAAACCCGAATGCCCAGCAAAATGACTTTCCTCCGGCCAGGAAGTGCTCCGATCGTCCCATCTATGCACAGGAAACATCTATGACTTCCTGTGGTGTAAACATACAACACTTTTGTATTCATAATGTATGTATTTAAAAACAAACGCTACGCTCATTGACTCTTGTGGCTCCAGCAAGCCTGTGCATTGAGGCGCCATTTTCTATACGCCAGACAAGATTCACTCCAATCAGCCGTACCCCGACATGACAGATCTATTTTCTGGTTTTCATTTTCTGGTTTGTGATTTTTGTCAAGAAGTCATCTTTTGAAAACATTGCACTTTCGACATACATTTAATTGCATGTTTAACGAAGCTGGAGAGCGGTTAAAAAAAAGAAAAAAGAAAAAGAGGAGTGATGTTACATCTAATCAACAATAACATTCTCGGGACTGCTGTAAAAGAAGAAAAAATAAATACACCAAGCGGTGTAGCAGGTCAGAACCCAACACGTGAGGAGTGATGGGGTGAAGAGACGCAGATGGATGTAATTGACCGGAAGAGAAAGGCTTCGCTGAACATTGATTTCAGAGGTGGCCTATTGGAATCAGTGTCAGGGGAGTAAAGGTCTTATCCGTGCATGCTTACTCTCACATTACAGAGACAAATAGGTTAGGTTAATTGGAGGCTTGTTGCCGGTATGTGTGTCTGGATGCCTTGTGACATCTGTCCACATGTGTGTAGCATCACACCTTTTTTTTTTTTTTAATACACTGCTGCCGTTACTCTCTGCGGGGGCTTTTGGGGGGGGGGGGGGGGTAAACAAACCATAGCATCAACATGGAATTCTCCTTTTAGAAAGAAACATCAGTGCTTTTTTGTCTTAGCGTCAATGACGCGATGACAGCTAATAAAGTCTGTGGTGCTGTTGTTAGAGGGATGAGAGGCCCGTGGGGCTTGGCTATTCCCGTTGACTTCCATTTGTGTGTGTGTGTGTGTGTGTGTGTGTGTGTGTGTTGGCGGTGGGGGCAGTTAGCGAGGGGTCAGTGGAATTGCGTCTGACAGGTTCTGTTATTAGCTGTGAATGAGTGTGCGTTTGAGTGAGCGAGTGTGTTTGTTGCTCCTTGCCTGTGTGTGTGTGTGTGTGTGTGTGTGTGTGTGTGTGTGTGTGTGTGTGTGTGTGTGTGTGTCTGCGACTGGTAAACATCGAAGGAAATTAGTTGTCCGGCCGTGACGAGCCGGCCATCCGTCTCCCAGAGCAAAAAACAAACGAATGGAGCTAAGGAAAGATAGAGAAACATGAAAGGGATTGATAAAGGACAGACAGGAAGGAAGGAAGGAAATATAAAAATTTATGGAGAAATTTCACAAGACAAACAGCTGGAATGCAGGGGAATGAGAACAGAAGGAAATGAGCAATAATAATAAATGAATGACCCATTACATCTTGAGTTCAGACATAAATCTTGAGAAGTACTCAGCTCCAGCTCTATGCATTCGGTGATCTGGTTCGTTCATTGTAAAGTTGACAAATCATTCATTCATCTTGCTACTTTTAATTATAAAACTGTCAACAACTTCTGATATCCCCCTGGGGACTGGAGTCCTGTGCTGCTGCTTGCTGGAGTTGCTCTGGATACACATTTTGTCTGCTAAATAAAACTGTGAGGAATGCACAGAAATAGAAAGTGTTGAACTTTTACAAGGGGGACATATCATGAAGTAGTCATTTATCTCAGTGCTCGTGCACAAACACGTGGGTATCTGGAGTGTCAACAAACTATGAAGTAAGACAACCATGTCAGGGGTTTTTTTTCCAGCTACCTAGATCAGAAAACATGTGATTCAACAAGCCTTTCTGATTTGACTCTCCTTCCTATGTCACATACAGGCTCAAACCATTCAGAACAGACTCTTTTTTTGGGCAGGGGTCTTAAAGAGACAGGCGCTGAGACAGAGCATTCCTGACAAAGGGGAAATACAGGTAAATTCAGACAAGCCATACGGGAAGAATTATGTTTTCTTTTTACATGAAATTATGTAAACATGTTCTTGTAGAAACCCTAAATACCAGTATGAACCTGAAAATGACCATGATATGTCTCCTTTAAGTTCACTGTTCAGTAACTCCCGATAACACCTTCTACTCATTGTGCAAAGGGGAACAGTACTTCAAAATAAAAGGGCTAAACTTCATAGTCAAACCACTGATGTTCTGGAACTTCAAGTCCCTTTTTAGAAGAAAAAAAAACAATAAAAGTCCAGCCGTTATTAAAACATATGTGCTTTTGCAACACTAATTCCACAGATATGGATATGCTGTGCAAGTCTGCTGTCTAGTGAGCCTCATTTGAGGGAAAAAGTAAACCACCCAAAGACATTTATTGCTCTCATTAAAGCACCACCTATTGATTCTCAGGACCCGGCGGTGGCCGTTTCATGGCGTTGTTTATCTATTTACATGGACGGAGAGCTAATTTATTTAGAGCCAATTACAGGATTTCATTTTGATTTTGCAAACACTATTAGCAAACAATGCACTATCAGCAAACACAGTATAACTGTACCTGTGAGTGCCACCAACTATGGTATACAGTGGGGAGGAGGCTCATCTGCAATCTTCCCAGCAGAGGTCTTTTCCTCCATCAACCCACTGACAGCCATCAATGCATAATGAACAAATGGAGCTGATATAGGGTCGCTCGTGTCACAAACTGTCATTCTGGCTGCTTTTTGGATTAGAAGATAACAATCCATCAAAAATGAACAGAATGGAAATGAAGCCTTGCGGACATTAGAAATCCACAGAGGCTGGAGGAAATGCCCATAATAACTTTCTTTCTATCAATCAGTTTATTGAGTGTTGGCATTCATTATCTAAAAGTGATGGTGAAGAAGAACTTTCCCAGAAGAGTATAATGGGGGGGGGGGACTTCGAATTGCAAAATAACACATCCTTGATGATACATTAGCAATTACACGCCGAGCGTAAGATAAACGCTTATTAGCACCATAAATCCCCACATTTGTAAGCTCCAGATAAAGTGACAGAATGTGGTAGCTTGCTATTAAATAGTCAATTTCCTGAGCTGCTGCAGAAAATCACATCTCAACTGGAATCAAAAACACTTGCCGAATTGAGAGTGAAGAGAAGGCGTTCAGGAGAAGAATAGGTCCATTCACGGTCATGCAGACACAAGAGCTGTCACTTAACTCTCTCTCAAACAACCTCCTTTTCGCACTATTCAAATTTTAGGAATTACTATCAATCATAGCACACTTCAGTATCTTCAGAACATTTTAAAATGTCAAAAAGGACTGACTACTTTTGTTTCTTGATTTTGTAAATTCTGTCGGGAAAGCTCTCTCTCTCTCTGTGTTTGATACAATTCAGAAACTGTTGTATGGCACCTGATTTTTATTAAAGTTCAAGGTCTTATAATTTAAATACTTAACTAACTCTGATACAAGTGTGGATTTTAGCCCTGATTTTCCTCTCGCTGGCAGCTTTTGGAGATGGCCGACAAAGTGCCCACTCCATTTTCGAGACTATCTGAGAGATGGGTCGCAGATGCACGAGAGACATCTAACAGGTTCAAGATTTCCTGAAAAGCACACTGCACCAAAAACAATTTCCACAAACCTTGGTCATGTGGCTAATAAACAATCTAATCTAAAATTCGGACTGGTCTTGCGTCTTTTCCCTTATACCTTCTTGAGTGTGTTTTGTTGACAAAACATCATTTGGAGACCAGACAGACTTGTCGGGGTTAAATCCTGGTGAAACGTCTTGTAATGTGTGGCCACCCGTTGCCGATCACTCATAATGTGCAAACCACAGCAACTTCAAGCGTTAGACTGAACAGATAAAGGTCCCTTGTTTAGATCTCTGGGTATCGCCAGAGGATGTGTCCTTTTCAACACATTCTCACCGCAATGCATCGAATACCAACACCTGGTCAATGCTTCACACTATGACGCTCTATGTACCCCTCTAGTGTCAGTTTTGGAAAATATTTCAAAATAAAATTCCTTCTTTCTTCAGAGAAGGCAACAAAACCATTTAGTTAGGTTCAGGAAAAGAGCGTGGTTGGCGTCAACTTGCCCAACGATTCACGTGACTCGCAATTCATGTAGGTCAAGCACAGAATGTCAATATTTATTTTTATATCAGCAGCCTCCTGGACAAAGGTCCTGTGTTTGCTCGAGTAGTAGTAGTAACCGAGTAGCCTCGGTTCTGCTACATCAAATAATGAGCAGTGGTGGAAGGAGTATTCAAATCATGTATTTAGCTTAAAGTAGCAGTGTCCTGCAGTTTATCAGAACAATTGTAATTAAAAATCACCAATAATTAAAAGCATACATTTGGAGACACTTTCACTGGACAAGAAGGGTAGGAAAAATTTAAATCTGAAAATAACAGGCAAAGTGGAGATTTGAAGTATGAAGTTACATAAAATAGGTATACCTTAGTACCTCAAACGTGTACTTAAGTACAGTACTTGAGCCAATACACAAACAGCTGTCATCACAAATTTAGGTGAAAACACATCTTCTTCAGCAAAAAATGTGTTTCAACCAGTTTTATACGTGTAAAAGAGAGAGGGTTTGAATGAAAGACTTCAACTTCCTGGTAAGCTTGGAATTCAGTTCATGTGAACGATGGGACACATCTACTAGTAAAGCAGGATGAGGACTCAAAAGCCTGACCTGCAGACATAACTAGGATGTTGAGCAGAGGTCCAGAAGGGGCAGGAACAGTCAGGTAAAAGTTCAAAAGGGCTGGCAAGGGTACAGAAAACAAGGCGAGCAGGATAATAAGACAAAAAGGCCGAATCATTACAGCATGGATGGCATGATAGATAATCTGCTGGAGCGCTGTGGCTAAAGGGCAGCGATATGTACTGAGGGGCTGATGGGGGAATCGGGAGGCTGGTGTGCAGCAGGGTGAGGGAGATCAAGGAAAGGTTGGAACACATGGGGACAGCTGATGGACAGGAAGGGAACGGTTGGTTCTAAAAAGAAGAAAAAAATGCCAAATGTGGATGAATATTGAGAGAAAAACAAGCTTTGGACTGCTTTTAAACAAAGCTTTTTGGATAGAGAATAAAGAAGCACGATACACAAGACACACTGATTGATACACAGACACACACAAAAAAAAAAACAGCTGTACATGTGGACATGCAGTAGGCCCTGTATCTAGTTCTCTGTCTGCTGGCCTCTAGCTGTTCTAAGGAATCCCAAAAAAAAGAAGAAGCTCGGCTCAAGCTCCATTATCTGCCGTGCGTTCCGAGCGACTGGAACTGCCAGAGGCCGTGTTTTGACTTACTGGAAGTGAGCTGTTGGGATAAGACCGCTGCAAGCCGAGGGCAGAAGGTACCACCACACGCTCTTGCCAGAGTGTCGATATTTATCTTCCTCGCTGTTCATCAGCTGAAATATTAGCGGCCACTTCAGCAGGCCAGGCTGCATTACGGCTCAACCAACGCACTGACTGACTCCATCCATCCTCACGACTCCTCTCAATCGCTTTACATGTTGCAGCGGCTCGTTCGGCGCTTTGTTAATGTCCTTTGTTAATGTCTGTAAACTCAGGACTTATTCTCGTGTATTATTGCATACGATATCGTTATGACATATTTGCACTCGAAACACCTCTGGTGTGAGATGAAGGCTTACAAATTGTTCACTTGTGCAAAGCAATGCATCTTTAAACTTTAACCCGCTCTCAAAATCTCTCACTTTGACTGAGTGAGATTTAGATTTAGTTTTTATTTTTTTGCCATTGTTCAATATCGTGTAGCCTGGAATAAATCTTCTAAAAAAAAAAAAACGCCCACTATCTTCCTCCAGATTAAACAGAAAGGCAAGCAGCAGGAGGAAAAGGCATGTCAGATAATGAGAAATAAAATAGGACAAAAAAAAGAAAAGAAATGCACATCGGGACTCGGAGCCTTATATGGCAAGATCAATCCAAGTCAATCTCAGAGACAAACAGTGGCTCTCAGTGGAAGTGTCAGAAGCCGAGATGAGAGAGGAGAGCTAGCCAAATGTCTGTTGTGCCAGCTGTGTGTGTGTGTGTGTGTGTGTGTGTGTGTGTGTAGTCTTTGGCTGGTGACATGTCACTACGGGTTTACAGCGTTTTACCAGGGACAAGTGGGGTTTCCATGATGCCATGTTTGTCTCTTTTTTTTTTTAAAAACACACTCAGACGGATCAAGTGAAAGACAAGTGAGCGCACAGAACATCACTTTCAGCATTTCTGGCAGGGACGGTGGGGGAGCGACGCCGATCAAACACACTCATGCACACGGAGCACAAGGGCAGGCGGGGAGGGAGGATGATGCAGAGGACTGATACACACTGATTCATCACACCAGCGACACCAGCGACACCAGGACAGTTTTACAGCACAGCTGATGTTAGATTTATGAATATCAGAGAATGTTTTAATTAGTGTAATAAGATGGGCAGTCTTTATATAGAGCCCTTCAAAATATATAGATTTTTTTTTCCAACAAAAGATTTATTGCTATACATATTGTCTTTGTGCCGACAGCACAAAGGGTATGATGATTTGCTACAGGTAAAAACATATTCTGAGCCACTTGTTTTTTTTTCAAATTTTGTCGATATTAAACGGGTCCAAATTGCACCGACTTCGACACTGCACATTTTTGGGTCCCAAGCAATGCACTTGCCAAGCGTGAAGTAGATCAGGTGGACGGTTCTTGAGACATGCAAAGGGTTACTATATTATATATATTATACTATTATATATTTGGCTCTACTTTGGTAATAACTCCGAGCCTCCATATCTTTTTAATGCTCCGCTGTATGTTTGAGCGGTAAAGTGTGTGTGTGTGTGTGTGTGTCACTTGGAGTTAACGCTGGGTGGAAAAACACCATCGTTGTGTTTCTACAAGTTTCACACATTTTCGTTGCCTCAGAGAAACTTCTTTTTTTTCCACTGCATTTTGCTAGTGAGTCTCTCACATGTTAGATTTATTCACATCCATGCCTCACCTCCTCCTTCTCATGTTCCTCACAGCGGAATTGTCGACGGATCGTGAAAACGTAAGATCGCTCACAGGCCTGACTTTTGATCGTACTGCTATTGATTGTGCAGCACTTCAGCCAACATAAACACAGATATGATACATCTGCAATAAGCTATAGGGTCTCGAAGGGTTTAAGGAAAAAAGCTCAAGGCAGCCGAGTCAATATTTCACAGGGCTGTAGCATGTCCACGAATCTCAGCATCACACGCTGACAGCCTTTCTTTTGATGCAGATTCATTCATCTCATGATATGAACAGAACAGAATAATCAAGATTTTTTGCTGTCAACAGCAGAAAAAGAATACCAAAATGCAGCTGGCTGGCCCTATTAAAAAAATGGATTCTAACTCTTCGCACCAGTGCTTGCTGTTTCTATTGACTACCTTTGATACAGCTCTACTGACTGTGTGTTCCGTGGTGCAATGCGACCAGAAGTGAATACTCGGTTGATGTGTCACCAGTTAAGTTATCAGATGAGAGATCAGCCATATAGCATTTCTACATACACAAATATAGTTTTTCAAATAAAAAAATCATAATGATGAAAATTATCAAAAATAAAGAATACTTTAAGAATTAAAAAAGTAGTTACAATTTTGAATAAAAATAAAGAGAAAGTAGGCTAGTATAAACACACATACACACGTGTATGTGTGACCACATACACGTATACCATATATATATATACATGCATACATACATATATAAGCACACACATATGTAAATAACTAGTTACACAGGGGAAAAATTACTCTTCAAACTCCTCAGTTCAACTCTTCATTAAAAATGTAAAGAAACACATTCCTCCTTCACCCTCACTCAAAAGTCAAGAATCCATAAATATGCAAACGTTGTTAAAGTTTAGCTGTTGGACAAAAGACGCCACATCACACTTGACTATGTTCTGTCTGTACATACAGTTGTTAATCTTAGACTTAAGATCAACACAGACAAATTACATCATTCTGCGCAGTGAAGCGAAACGCATTGAGTGTGGTGGCGGACTTTGATATTTGAAGAGAACAGTTCTACAATGAATATCAAACCTTCAACTCTTAAATAAAGTTGCTCAGTAACCATGACTTCCTCGTTAGTCATACCATTATTGAATTGTCTAAACTGTCTAATCTCATCAGGGTAACGTTGATCAATGTGTATTTATGTGTTCTTGTTCTTTCAGTCATTATGATATCTAATGAACTGTAGCAATCAATAGCGAAGTGTGGCTGGATTTGTACACACACACACACACACACACACACACACAAACATCTGGGCTATTACTTCACAGCAGCAGTCTGTCAATGCTACAGCTTCTAAATATAAAGAGTAATTATGGTCATATTAAATCCAAAGCCCACTCTTTAATGTAATTGCTATGTGAGAGTAGTAACACATGGCATTGAGATATCGTTGAGGACCAATATTTTTGATTTTTATCATTAGGCCCATCCTACATTTAGTGTCCACACCAATACAATACAGACAGTAATAGTTGTTATCTCAGTACAACCTTGCACGCCAGATGTTTTGTCACACAGAACCATCTGAGAAGCCGTTGTTGGAAACAGGCAGGCACTTTTTTGGATGAATCATCTTTTCAATCCGTCTCCTACAGAAAAGCCTTCAGCACTGTTCTTCACACTTCTGTTAGGAAAGAAATAATCTCAAGCTCTCATGTAAGTGATGCGATTGGAGCATCTATACGCCAACCTCTTCAGGAGCCGCCATTGTCGTTTGGAGCAAACAGTCACCTCTCCGTGTCGTCACATACACCTAAACCACGCCCGTATACTGCCGGTAGCTCCTCACGGGACAATGATTGGTCCAAAACCGCTGCGGTTCGGACACGAGCGCATTACTTGAAGCCTGACGAGATGGATTTTTGTGTGATCTCTCGAGAATCCAGCTGCCATGCATGGTAAAACTCAATACCTCCGATAGTGAAATATCACTATTTTAGCTTGACTTAAATGAAATGAAATTTGTCCCAGCAGGCGGACGAATGAAGTTTTAATATTTCTCGTATACATATAGAGATGTTGTCCCAATGGTGGCATCACCATATCCATCAGGTCAACTTTGAAATTCCAAAATAAATTCCATGGCAATGTGGTGAGCGGTTCTTTTTAAGACAGAATAGATAGGATAGATTTTCAAAAATGTTGGGTCACATGACAAATTGAATGGCAATTTGCCCCGTAGTTCTTTAGAAGCCCTCACTAACCTACTAAAAGACGTTACATTTAAAATGTAAAAGATTTACTCTGTAATAGTTTAGTCCAAAAAACAATAAGTGCAATCAGTCAGTGAGGCAGGTCAGGACATCCTGCCACATGCTCTTCAGAAAATGCCCCACTTTCAGAATAGTAAGAAAGTGACAGTGAGAGAAACAGAGAAAAAGAATAGATGGCAAAGAGAGTATAAGGGGGAGGAGAGCGGCAAGAAACCAACGATGAAATTAATTAGTTCGACACTGAGGCAACTGGAAACCATTGTGGCTAATTGATGCTCTTTTATTTACCAAAGAGCTGAGGGGAGGAGATGACTATAATTACTATGGCTCCCTCTCCGCGCTGCTTCCTTGCTTCCTCTCTTGACTCCTATCGTCTTCTTTTTTTTTAGAACTATCAATCTCTTTCATAGCTCTGTTTATTGTTTATCACCCCCCTTTGTAGCTGTCTGTTCATCTCCTCCTTTGCAATTTTCCAACTTATCCCGTTCCTCCCATCTTGAGGAGGGTTGATCAGCAGAAGACCGTTCAGCTCAGCGTGAGTTGGGCTCATTCGGCGGTAATTATTCATTACTGCAGCGTTCAAACGGAGACTTCTCACTCTGACATGCGTTTTGGAGTTTAGATGAAACTTGAGTTTAATTTTATTTTTAAGTCATTCTGGAATTAATTAGTCTTCCGTTGTGTTTTAACGATGACTTTTAAAATGACTCCTGGTATCAACATGCCCGGGTGATGAAATCATGTTAAGACAGAAGAAGATTGGAACATAAAAACTTTACACCCATCATATCAAGTCACTAAAACAACAGGACACATGCGCTTTGCCAGCCCTCAAGAGATCAAGCGTGCAGCTTTTTTCCACCTCGTGTCAAAAATCCGACAGTGAAAGCTGCAGGTGTAAAGTACAGCTTTGGATGTTTTGACATGCGCGCTGTATCGCAATGAAAGATTTAACCCCTATGTTTGTCATGTGTTATAGTGAAAGTTGTTGGTTCGGCGCGGCTCTGGTTCACTAAAAGCATCTGTGTTGTGATTCTAGCAGGACTCACTTGCATGAGTCACTGGTGTGTTAGAGCTGACTGACCGAAACAGTTTAAAAAAACCACAAAAAAAAACAGAGAGCCACCGATGCTCGTCGTCATTCAGAGGCCCTCGAAAGAAGTTCAGCTACTGGTGAGGGTCACTGCATCCGTGGCCTCTTGTGTCCTGGCTTCATTTGAGTAATTCATTAAAATCATCTGATCAATGGTACAGTTACATTGGATGTTTGACTGTAACAATACTAAAATACCGCAAGTTATTTTGGACTTGCTGACAGACTGGGTCATTTCTTGGCCTGACAAGCCGTGGTACATTTGGAACGCAATTAGAGATGGTAATCATGAGCTGTTTTACCGACAATAAGTCTTTTTTCCGTCTCAGTTAAAGAGGGTGCTAAAAATATTCAAAATTAGCAGCACTAATTGCAATGCAACAAATGTGGCCCCTTCAGTAGAGGGTCACCGCTTCATCCCTTCAACTGTAAACGTGCCGAAGGAGATGACGAAGACTGCGTCACTCGGAGGAGCGGCTTGTCACTGAAATGAGGACGGCTGGTCCATCTTAAAGCTCAGTCCACCTTAAGTGAGTCCGGCCCAAAGTTGTGGCTAACTTCAGGGCTACATGCACTCAAGTAGTCCAACCGTTGCTGGTGTGGTACTATAGTACAAGTAGTCAGGTGTGGTAGTTAGTTCAGGATGATTGCGTTAATCTAGATTTCAGTTCACTGAGACCTGTCAAACCCCTGCGGATCTTACTTATTATACTGGGACTGCAGTGTTTACTCGATGCCAGCCTTTCAGCTCTAATTGGAATCAACAGCATTCATCAAAAGAGACTGGAAGCTGAAAACACGCCCGTGTCCTTTCCAGTTTGACCACGATCCATTCTATTAGTTCAAAAAAAAAATCACAACAAACAGACAAGAAATAAATGTGGCAGCAGCTGCACTGTCAAACGTACAATCAATTCATGCGTTCGGAGAGACGGTCTGGCATCATAAAGTTTGTTGTCTTTTGACAACATTTGGGAATGATGAACGTTTGTGTCGGCAAGCGAGCTCATTTGCATTGACGTATTTCGGTGTCAGCTTCTCGAAACGTGCTTCTTTCCAGACGTATCAACAAGAGCTGCTATCATCAACACGGGAGGAACGGGACGATGGCAAAGACAGATATCAAAGTCTGCACAAGCAGTAGCCTTAATAGACCGAACAATGCTATTTATTTTCAGAATTGGGCAAGAGGGCATTAAAAAAAGTTCTGCGTCTTTGTTGTGACTGAAGAGAAAACAGTTTCTTTCTCTCACAACACTGCTCGTCTCCGTCTCCGCATGGAATTCAGTCAATCTTACCGGTTGTCAAAAGTCATTCTCGGAAATCCCTTAGTGAGGCAGATGTAAATGTGGCGGGTTCAGGACATATGACTACTGCAGAGAGTAAACAAAGACACCTGCAAGTCGCTCAACATCACAGAGTGATAACACAAGTGTGTGAGAGATGGAAAAAAAAACAAAAACAATGGGTGGAAATGCTAATGTTGACTACTCGTTATCCACTTTTGGCTCAAAGGGTCTTTGATTTGTATTTGCCTCGTCTGCTACCGTTCACACAAAATCCTGCGGAAATAAATTGAAAAAAGGCATCAACCTTCTGCTACTGCCGTGATGACACGTCATTACTCTTTGAACGCACATGGCATTGCAATGTACCTGAGAAACAGCGACAAAAGACCTCGACGTAAAGCATGCGGCGTCACGTTACAGATCTCTCCATACGCGCCGCCCTGCACTTCCACGGTGAATCCCGCTAACGGTAATTGGCTCTCTATAGCGTGAACTCTCCTTAATGAGGAGCCTTCACCAAAGGCAGTGAAGCCTACTGTCTCATGTTCTCATGCACACCCGTGTACTGCAATGCTACGATTCCACAATTACAGGCAATTACAGAGAGACAGTGGTGCCAGGGCAAAGGCGCATGGAGGCAAGAGGGAGAGGGAGACAAATTGAGAGGAAAAAAAGAGAAAGCTGGAGGGGGTGGGTTTGTGTGTGTGTTTGTGTGTGTTTGTGTGTGTGTGTTTGTTGCGTCAGCAGAGGTTTGGGCCAACATCCTGTAAGTTCTGTCCAATTAACCTTTGTGCCAACATCCTGTAAGTTCTGTTCAGTTAACCTTTGTGCCATTGTCCCTCAATGACAAAATAGGTAGTTTGTCAGTGACTTCCAAGAAATGGTCCTTTGGGAATTTCCTGATCCGCTGACCCTGTTGGCAGGGCTACGTGCCTTAAAAAGTCATACCTTAAGAAAAATTAGATATCGTAGGTGCCTTCTTAAACAACCCGTAATTCATAGAGGAGTTTTCTAAAAAAAAACAAAAAACTGATTTTACAAAAAAGTCTAAATTCAGATAGGGGTCAAACCTAATCGTGAAGTTTAAGATTTTGAATGAAGTTGTCAAATAATCTTCTGGGTCATTAAAAAAGACTTCCTTTTTGTGTTAGTGGAGTTGCAATACATTTTGAAATACCCCGTATTGTATGTATATATATCACATAAAGCCAAGTTCCTGACATGGAAACATGATCATTTGTGTGAGGCCACATAACTTTTATCCCAAATTATCAAAAGAAAACATTAAAAGAGATAGAAATGTAAAGCAGTTGAAAGGAATCTTGTAGCACTACTTCAATGCAAGAAAATGCACAAGTTCAGTATTGTTTTAAATGTCTACATCTCAGTGTGAGTCAGTCTGACATGCCCGGTATCAATGGATTCTTTTTTTTTTTAGATCTGGACTACAAGTCAAATGAAAGAGTTTGGCTGTGCAACATAAATGTGTGACAAAATGACAGATGAAAGATAAGTCTGGCAGTGTAAACAGGATAAAGACGTTACTGCCGCTTGATCGGGCCACCAGGACCTTTGGAAAATGCCACAGGCTCAGCAGATGGAGAGACTTTCCCTCACGGCAACCGTTAACAAATTCAGAGAGTGACAGAGCAACAGAACAGAGACGGAGAGACACAGAAGTGACGAGAGTCTAATTTCAAAGAATTAGACGGTCTTATTCCCCCAGCAATTCCCTCCTCATCTCCACCGACAGAGGATTATACATACACAACCTCATACACTGTTGATGCCATCAAAGTCAAAGCACACATTGCTCTTACCTAAACAAAAAAAACCCTCTCATGCAGACGATCTGTTCTCTCTTACTCTTTGTGTTGCGCCCTCCATTTCCTTGACATGGTTTTAGAACAGACATTACGGTTTCAGAGTAAGGAATACACAAACTTGCACACTACTCTAGCAGAACCAAAATGGATCATGATTGCCCTGGAAGTATAGCAAAACCATACATTAGCTCTCTTACTCTTTACTCTATTGAGTGCGTTTGTTTGTGCATATGTTCTGTGTGTGTGTTACAGAGACAATGAGAGGGAGAGATGGGATAACCAGAAGGAGGCAAGAGGGAATTACGTGGAGTGGAAAGATAAGATAAGGAGTGTGTGTGTGTGTGTGTTGGAGGTGTTGTAGGATAATTGTAGGATGGGATGTAAGGAGGTAATTAGGGTGGGAAGTATAGGGCCAGAGGGAGCAACTTTGCAATAGCCGTTGTCTGTCTTTTACAGTACAAACGGAATGTAGGAAGACTATAGGGAACGACATCATGGGACTGGCACTACAGTCACCACAAAAGAGAGAGGGAAAGGACAAAGGAGTGGGAGGGAAGAGGAAAATATGTAATGCAGGTATGACACTGTGAGAGGAGGAGATAAGAGAAGAGAGTGAAGAGAAGGAGGGAGGCCTTATGGGAGCACTTGTTAAACAGCCCCAGATACAATACACTGACGAAAAGGGAAATGGCCTATTTTAAGGTTATAGAAGCGGTTTATTCATGCTGCAAAGCAGTGATTTAAGAATTCAAATGGGCCAAGTGCGGTGCCAACTTTATTTGTCTAAAAAGTAAAGCACCGTTAGCTTTGGCAACCAGCTAGCACACATCTCCGTTCTTGAAACGTATTAGTGAGCGGTGCGTTCATCTCCTGAATGACATGGCCGGAGGTATGCTTGCATTTTAACACCGCGTTTGCGTAGATAGCGTAGGGCTGCATCGTGAAGCGCATTTCATGTCTGTCTTTTGGTTTGACGTGACCAGCTTCACACCTTCCTCCTTATCTCTGTTGAAAATGTGCAATGCACAGAAGCACCAGTGCTCCGGCCAACGTTCTGATTACAACCAAGACACCAATCTCACTCAGTGTGACTTGCAATAAACTTGTGAGATTGTCGTTGTCGTGCAGTGTGGTGTCTTTATAAAATCATCCTCTTAAGGCAACGCCAAAGATGCTCAATAACAAGGATGATGCGTTACGTGCTCCGTCAGTGGTTTGAAATGATATGTCTCCTAAGGGGGTGTGGTCATGGTTGTTTGGCGATGACGCTTTTGTTTTGTCTTGTGTCATAAATCCAGCGAACCCCTTTCCTTTACACCCTCCGAGTCGGGCCTAGCCTCTTCATCTTGCTCTCATAGTGCACCCAGTGTTTCACTTTAGAATATACAACATGTTCTCTCTAAATGATGCTCAAAAAGTCAATGAGTTGAGTAACCCTGATCTCAATATCGACCAAAATAATCGCGATTATCATTTTTGCCATAATGGAGCAGTTCAAGTAATCAGTTGATTTTGTATTCCGGAGAGCATCCTTGTGTATAATCTAAAGTCGATTATTGATGATCAAATCACAGCTGGAATTAAGAATTTTCAAAAAAACTTAATTTCCATGAAACCTGGTTGACAGCTATAGCTAAACCTAGTAACCGCAATGACGTAGAAGAATCATAAGACCAACAAAAAAAAGCTGAGCTTGGGCACCATGTGCTTTGCTGTAACATCAAAGGGCGTGCCACTGTTACATGAGGCCACAATAAACCCAGAGGACAGGGTTAGGGTTACAGTTTCCCACAGCTGCCTCCTAGTTATCTGTAGCACTAGCGGCCATCACGCCTGGAGGTGAGGCTCAGTGTCATCAGCCTTGGAGACCGCTGATCCCTGCTTTGCCACAGCCACTGTGTTAAAAATAGGATTTGATGAGGGATGCTTGGTGGCATCATCTCAGGTCAGCCGATTTTCAAGCCAGCTTTTAAAGTTGTGACCCCAGAGGCCCGGAGCTTGTCAATGGCGAGAGAGCGGAAACTCAGCCACCTGAGGCCTTTACGTCTGCTATTTCTGCCGTTACGGTTTCGTGAAACACGAGCAAAAAAGGGAGACAAAAACACAAATCGGATTATGTGAATTATGTGAAATGAATTGCCTTCCTTGGGATAATATAGCTTGAATTGAATTGATGTTTGTTAGACACCAAGGACACGTACAATGTGTATTGGTGAGAAATGCTCCGTGCACAATTGTAACTCCACAGGCTACCTTTGTCTAACAATGTCGGTTTGTACACCAGACTGAATATCTCAATTTGAAGTTTTTGAACTGTTAGGTCAAAGGAGCATGCTGCACACAGGGACATCATGGACATGCCAACATATTTATACTCGTCCGCTACTTAGTACTTCGTAGAATAATTGTTTGTTCACAAGAACACTCCGTCTGTCTGACTCAGATGGACTGTCCTTTGATTTTCTTGACGACCGTTCATCCGGTCGTCTTCACGTTCGTCGGCTGTAGCGCTGATTGCCGATGAGCGGCTCTCACCTGCAAATCCGGAGGCCACAAAATCAGCCTGTTCAGAGCCGGCAGGTTTTGAAAGGTGCGCTGCACTGGTCTAATGGATGTAAAGCTATGTAGAGTATGTAGTTATTCTGTGCCCACAGGAAGAGTGCGTGGGAGGATATCTTAAAGTAGTGTAGTGCAGTGCTCTAGCATGTTATTTTTGTGTATTTTCTTTATGTATATTGTGAAATTTGAACATAAAAGACACTGGAAAGGTCTGCATGGACATCCACAAACAGTCACACAAGTTAGAAACAGACAGCATCTAGCAATCTCTCGCTAGTCCAAACTCTGGGAGAGGATAAAAGGCTGAATAGAATAACTGTGAAACGGAAAAAGACATTTTAAAAAAAGGAAAGGAAGAAAACAATGGCCTGACAGGCATTAAATATTAAGCAGAAAGAAGGAGCTGTGCAGAGAGATGAGGACGACACCTGTAAAATGTAGGCTCTAACTTTGTTGATGGCCAAGGCTTACTGTGTGTGTTCATGTGTGTTATCTTTTACTTCCATCCTTCTGAGAAACATTGCAGTAACTTTCAGATTTCCATAACATCGATCAATGTTTGAAGGATTTTTGATGTACAACAAATCCTCAAAGGCTCCGAATGGGCTGGATGTGTTTCTGTGCGTGTGTGTGTGTGTGTGTGTGTGTGTGTGTGTGTGTGTGTGTGTGTGTGTGTGTGTGAGAGAGAGAGAAAGAGTACACTAAGTGGTTCTTTATTGCTGTTTCTTAAAGCAGGTCATGGATCGAGAGAAGCAGAGATCAGGAGAAACAAGTGGAGAACAACAGAGGGAAGAAACAGATTACGTTTTGTTTTTTTAAGAACTCTCAAAAGCACAGGAAGAGACTGTTATACTGTTAATTAAAATTACACCACATGACCAAATGCAATTTAGGTCCCTTTGTGCCGAGGTTCTCAAACATTTTCCTGTCACCGAGCCAGAAACACTGTCAACACAAATTAGACCCCTCATTCAATTCAACATTGTCCCATCTTTTTCAAGACATGTTTAGGCATTTCTGCTTTTATTTGACAGTGTAGAGGCACACTAATGGAAGGAGAGAGAGAGGAGTAGGACACGCAAGAGGGGTAGATTGCTGATTAAAAAAAAATAATAATAATTTCTAATTAATTCAATCTGATTAAAATAAACTATTCATTTTGCTGCATTTCCAATCAAGGACCCTTTGGGCGTCTCAGTGCTACCAAAAACCACTGATGTAGTGAAGTTGGAAAAGTTGGGCTGAATCCTTGCCAGTGGTTGTGTTGTCTTAAAATAGTCCGGTTTTTTTTGGTTTTAGAAGGTTCCTAACTAAGTTAAATGACCCAGAAGTTTCTACAGGTAAGTGGCAGCCAATGATCCGAGCTGGTCGAGTTCTCTAAATGCTAAGGAAAGGTGCTTCAATGCCTCCTTTCTTATCTCCTTTAGCATAGGGTACACTGAGCCATCCTTCACAAAAGGAAAGGAGAACCCACAACTCCATGAAGCAGCAACTTTAAAAACGTCAATGACATCCTCTGTCGCATAAATATGTAGCCTAAGTGCAGTCGGATTCACTTAGCACCACGTTTGTCTTTTCCTCAGTCCATGAGTTTTCCTTCACTTGCCTTGACATCATGATGTTTTCCTTCGAGGTCAATGAAAAGTGTTTAGACACTACGAAGTTCTGCTCCTTTTCTTGCGCCACGCATCGCATTTTTCAAGCTTTTCTTTGACGCAACGGAATATTTAAAACGTTCTTTTATTACGATGAACAGTAGCATTTTTCCTCATCGGCTGTTTTGCCCTACTCTCTTTGCCAAGGGGCGTTTTTTGAAGCACCTGTTGCGACACGTCTCGGTGTGGGCGGGGCCACAGTACGCCATTTGTGGACAATTTGACTGCAGCCCTGGTTTAATAAAGATGATGATGATGAGGAATGCTTTGAAGGTCGGTCACGTTTTTTAGATTCAGCTTTGTCCTTTTTCTGATAACAAATCTGGCATATAGTTGAGATGAGATGGGCCCTACAGACACTTTACATGCCCCCTCATCAGCCCTTGATCGGCCAGCGGTCGTGTTAGCAAGTGAAGTGAAGTGGAAGCTTGAGCTTTCGTGATGCTCACTAGTCTATACTTTAAGCTCACTCTTTGATGCTTACTCCAAAATGAAACATGGCAAAAACACGGAACCTGCAGCTAGCTGGCATGTATTATCATGTATTATAGCTGGCATCACTTGACAGAGACAGGAAAGACAAGGGGAGGAAAGGGGGGGGGGGGGGTGTAGCATACGACTAAGTGCAGATTTGACACAGATGATATCATGGCTAAACCTTTGCCCACTGAGCCACAACCAGTATCAGACTTGGGATGATGAAAATACGGTGAAAGAAAGCCAAAGATTGATTTATGCATTTAGAAAGGTATGCTTTAAAGCTGCAACCTTTGCACACTGGTGGCTCCAAATACGCAGAAATGATATTAAGTCAGAAATCCTAGACACAATGTCAATAAACTAGCCCCACATGAACACCATGAGAAAAGCTTCGCTTTCTGGCAGTTTTAGTTAAGAGACATGTAATGTTTGAACATAATTCGTGCTCATCGTTACGATGAAATCATAGCAACTGCATGTCTTAGTCATAGTTGTTCCGTATCAATATTACTAATCAAAAAACATGCATTGAATAAACTTCCACTTGTGATAGATGGATGGTGTGATGTTCTCAAATTTGATGGTTGCCCAAAGGCAAGGCCTCAATCCCATGTTCAAACTGATTTAAAGATTTGAACCTTGGTATTCATTTATATTACAGAGGGGGGGGAATTGATTCCAAGGAGGCCAAGGGAGAAGAAAAATAATTCAAAGACAGCAGGAAGCGTCTTTCCTGCGAAACTAAAAGTCCTTCACTAAAGCTTCTCATCTGCAAATGTTGGAAATATGGAAATATAAGACTGTTAACACTGCACTGAATTTATAACATGCATCTTAATATCTTTATCTCAGTTTTTCCTTCACTATTTTCCTTCTTTTCCTGTTTGTCTTCACCTTCCAGTGTCTCCATTTATTTCTTCCTCCATCGATGTCACACTCTGTCGAATAGATTATCTGTATGCGCTGAGCTACTTACCGAAAGCTACTTACTGGAAGAGACAGAAAGTAATAGAACAGATGTTTGTAAAAATGTAAATGTATAAGCCTCGAGTTGATGTTGCTGGTGTGTGTCCACATGTTGAGATCCGATCGCTCTGTCCAGCTCAAACAACCGAATGTAACATCCTTCTCTTGATTCCCCGTGTCCAAACAAATGTATGAATTTCCGTGTGGCTGTTGCATGCTGGGATAGTGACAGCGTAACAACGGAGCTCCCCCATGAGGACGTATCCAAAGTCTGCTAAATGTAAATGAGTCTGTGAGTGAATGGCAACCGTATCTGTGTGGTGCATTGAATCTAATCAATATTCAAGTATCATATCAGAATACATATCTGGTTGTACTGTGGTGTGTTTTTTTTTTTTTTACACACCACACTCACCAGAGTATTGTTCATATTTTCAGCTTGACGTCATCTTTGACTAGTAGTAAAAATGCAAATCGTGGTACTTTCCTGCAGGATACAATCTTAAATAACTGCAAACTCTGAAATCAGATTCACGGCTCAACAGCTGCCAGGTGACAGATGACAGAATCTCTCTCGGTCTATGTGTGTGTGTGTGTGTGTGTGTGTGTGTGTGTGTGTGTGTGTGTGTGTGTGCGTGTCCATAAGTACAATGGCTGTGGGCAAATTCTATAAATTGGTGGCATCCCAATTTAAAAACCCTCCCCACCGTAATCAAACAGCGACTGAGAATGGACCTTTATTCAATTAAACATCTGCATTCAATTTATATTTAAATATTGACTAACCGTTAAGCAAGTAATATGTTAAATATCTCCTATTTCAAGCTTCTCCAATGCAACTATTTGCTACTTTTCACTATATTACAGAACATGTATCTCTCTCTGTTTTGTACTGCTGGTCAGACAAAACAATACAAAAAATTGTAAAAATGTCACCTTGGGCTTAATTTTACTGATATTTTATAGACCAACTAATTACTCAAGGAAGTAATGGGCAGATTAGTCGATAATGACGGCAAAGCTCCCACCAGATATGACCCCGGGTTCTCGTTAGTAATGCTGTGAAGCACTGAAACATCATGGTGTTTCAGTGCTTCACATGGTGACGAAGGCAATGCAGAGCTGGAGTTTAAATGTTGATCCATATCAAAAAGCTGGTCCGGTGACCAGGTATCACTACAGTTAATTGAAGGTAAAGAGAAAATATTCTAAATATAACGAACTGTTATTGATTATTAACAGATTCATGATTCCCCCTGTCCACGGCAGTACATCAATGTACTCCTGTTTGTTTTCTCCAAGCTATCCCTTTAAGTCATAATCAGACATTCATCTATCTGTTAAAGTGGTGGATCACTTTTATTAAATCCAACAGTGCACCAGCATGTGTGCTCTCAACTGTACGAAAAGCATTTTGCTTGATAGTCATTCATGCCAACTGCATGGCATGAGGAATTGAAAATGGTTGAGGGAGAGACTATTGTCAGGTTGCTGCTGCGGTCGTACAAGGTTTTAACAAACTGATCCGATATCAGTGTCTCTTTAACACCTTCGAATCAGTTCAGCGGTGGCGATGTCCTCGCTGACCGGCTCAACCCTGAAGCCAGTTAATGTAGGTGAACCTTTATAAACGCAGACAGAAGCTGAACCCAAATACCTCCTTCTGACAGGCTCACATGAGACAAGACCCGCCTTCTTGACGGTCATAAACCAATCAGTATGCAATGACAGTTTACAAAACAAAAGGTCTTTTATCCAAATATACGCATTTGCATTTTTTGCGTTTTGCATTATATTTAATTCAAGAGAGTGTTCCATTATAAATTATACTTCAGTGCTGTCTGATCTGTCATACCTGAATTGAATATAATCGGCCTGAACTGAACTGAATTGAACGTGAACTAACTGAGACAGTTTAAATACTGTATGTATTGTTGAAGGACGGAGGAGCACTAGAAGTACAATAAGAGGACGGTGAGATATTTCCCTCCAGGTTAAGTGGAGGTGAAAACAGTTCTGTTTAACAAAGGCTTTCCAGCTGTCACACAGGCAGGCTGCCTATGTGTGTGTGTGTGTGTGTGGGAGACAGACAAGAGTGTGTGTGTGTGTGTGTGTGTGTGTGTGTGTGTGTGTGTGTGTGTGTGTGTAGTTTGACAGAGAGGTTGATGAGGGTCTAAAGGTCAGTGTAAAAGTCTGGCCTTCATCCTGAATGATGCTGCTGGCATTTAGACACACACACACACACACACACACACACACAAGGCAATTGCAACCATTCTTCAGTGTGAGGAGGAACGGTAGGCAAAGGATTACATACAATGTGATCAAAGAGATCAATGTGCTTTTTTTTTTTTTTTTTTTTTTTTTAATGAAAGACGGCTTATTGTTTCCACCATCGATACATTATGTATATCATGTCAGGGCGATGACAGCAGCAATCACGTTTCTCTGACAGCAGCTTGGAAGTATCACGCACTAACAAGTGGCTCTCGTGTATTTAGACTGTACAAACAAGATATTTCTATTCATAGATTTAAATTGCTTCCTCTATAAGTGAGCGTCGGCACTATTAGGGCTGCAAGGCATTAGCTGTCGTACTCAGATAGACTTCTGCAAGATAAACAGATCACTTAAAGTGATAGCATGTCTTTCGATTGGCTTTTTTTGGCCTCTCTGCTCATTCATCTTGCTCTCTATAAAAACATAAACCCACTCTCTCTCTCTCTCTCTCTCTCTCTCTCTCTCTCTCCCTCTCTCTTTAATCTATGATTCAATCCCTTTTTCCCTGCACATTCTGAGATGTTGATGATCTAGAAATGCAGCTTAATCTACCGTTGCACTCGCGCTAAGTAGCTGTGGTTGACAGCGTTGTTTTACTGCAGTAAATGTAATGTAATGATAATGTCTGTATACACACCAGCTATCATTGGCTAAATACTGTAACAAAATGCAGCAGGCAAAGCTAATTGATCGATTGAAAAAGGCATATATGAAAGCTTGTGCAATTGCAAATATTCCAATCATATTGCATGTTTAGGGGTGCCAATCATGCTCCTTTATTCTTAGATAAGATTGCTGACACCATTTACAGTGTGAGGCTTTTCGTACTGTTCAATACTATAGCGAATTTACCTAATGAATCCCCGTGGTTCGTGTTATTAGTGGAGGTTAATGGGGTCACCGCAAAGTAAATGGGATTCCTCACTCCCTCATGTTCTCCCTTTTCATTTGTACTGTACGTGACTCTCCATGGACGAAGCCTTCCAGCCAAAGTCATTTCAAATTCCCCCGTGTCAAGAAATCTTATATTCGCGTGAAAACACTGTTGTCATATGACACCACATCATTCAAACCAATCCATTGTTCTTTACACACCAAGCAATTAATTCATTTATTGAGTAATTAAGTGCACGATAATGTTAATTAACGTCTTAGTTTACGAGCGGGCCTGCTGTTTCATAAAATAAATTCCCCAGGCAACTGAACGTGTTCGGAATGTTTTCAGGCAAGCACCGTATATATGAATAACCGAAATCTTCTTTGAAAGTTGTCTCCATACTACGAACAAAGCCCCGCCGCGCATCTCTGCAGCCCATCAACGCGTCTCCCACATCACAGGCAGAGCCGTCCCTCTAACACACCTGCCCACACTACGCCGGGGCCCGGTGACTGACAGCCGACAACATGAGCGCCACATCACCGGTTCACACGTGCGGCACACTGCGCCAAAAGCCGGAGACGTGACAAAAATCTTATTACGGTTCATATCTCAGTCCCACTGACTGACGTAATGGTGCACATTTATATGTATGAAATGCGCCTTTTTTTTTCTTTTTTTTTGATGATGCAAGCCTGTCAAACACCGTATTAGCATGCAAGGGAGACGTTGATGAAAGTTATGCTGCGGCGTCAAAGTCACCGCAGAGACATACATATTTAATGGCAACTTTGCCAGCCTGTATCACAAATCTGCCTCGTATAATTTAGGGTTAGCATTATTATATATTTTTTTTCCACTCTTGACAAACTGCTAACAGTCTAGCATCATGACGACGGGGTGTTCAGGCTACACTTGATGTGACTTTTGGATTCTCTGCCAACAGACTAACCCGTTGCGATTGGTGCAAATTGGGGCGAAGGTGTGTTCGCGTGAGCTGAAAATACTTTTGTTTTCAATTTTAAAGATCTGTGCGTTTGTGTGTTCAGTGTGCAAGTGATGGTATGAGCGAGTGCCAAAGGGACACCAAAACATTCAGGTTTTTGATCTCAAAGTAAGAAAATCGCGTTCAAAAGCTCACTATTTATAACAACGCTAATAGATTACAAAGCAGCCTTGGAACAGAGCCTTCCTCAACAGTATGGCTTTTTGAGCCTCGCTGTTTAACACCTTTTTCCCATAAGTTCAGCTAGACGGAATTTAACTTTGAATTAAAATCACGAATGTTTCAAATTCTTTTAACAGCCGCCGCAGCGGATGCCGAGTTGTCTCTCGGAAAATGTAGAGAAAACCCCAAAAATCACGCTTCGATTTTTTTTGAGAAAGACTGATGAAAGAAATGCTGAAAGAGAGACTGTATTGAGTAAGAGAAGCCGGAGGAACAGAGGCTACCTCAGATGTGATGTGATGTCAGGGATTTGGCTCTCTATAGGGTAAGGTTAAAACGTTGATGGAGAAATAAAAATGATGTAACCACTAGCAACACCATATGATTATGAAAGTTCCCACTCTTTCAATCAATAATATTTTAAACATCTTTTACTAAAGTGTATCTTGTTTTATTCGTATACTTAAATACAGGTCAAGGAATATTTTGGATAATGTCAGACTCATCGTAAATTATTAAATTTTGTTATATGCATATTCAGAGTGAAAATGGAAGTTTTTAACAATTAAAAGCACTTATGAATATGCACTTCTTCTGCTTTTCCACTTCTCTCAAGGACATACTCAAAGTCTTTGGGTAAAGCGAAGGCAACGAAGTTACAGTACGGCCTTGAAGAAAAATATCATACACACAATTTGTCAGTTTGTTTGAGTTTCATTTGAACTCAAATTTTGCCATGCTCTTTATTAATAACATGCTGCGCATCTTCAAGGGTCCCAGGCCCCTTTGCACTGCTTTCAAAGGCTGACGTGGAAGCACAAAAGCAAACGTGGGGGTCATTGGGGAAAACAAGTCAGTCTTTCTCCCTCCCTGTGAAGTAGATGATGTTGTTGTTGTTGTTTTTTTTCCATCTCTCAGCTGTGAGAAGGCGTAATCTCTGCGCGCGATAAAGGCCGTCCCAAACTGAACAACATGGAAAGCCTTTTTTTTTTTCGCACGCAAAGCAGCCCGATGCTTTTGTGCTGTCGGAAGACCGACGTGTTAGAGGAGCTCAAATTATCTGACTACAAAGGCTCGACCCTGTCAAAGAATACCGTGCACAAAGAAACAGCGGTATAAACAGCTTATTAAGACCGCTGGAGATGATACAGAAAGCATGTCGGCAGCCACGCGGGGATATATTTTTCCTTTGCATTGTTATCCGACTACAAAGGGTACAGGTAGACACACGGACAAAGATGGACGGAAAACAAACGGATTAGAGATGGACAGAGAGGGAGGGTCTGCTGCTTTTACAGCACGTGTCTGCTCTCGCATGGTTCTCCAGTTCAAAGTCTGCTGACAAGCACTTTTCAGAGGACAGCGCTGCTGATGGGTAACAAGAGCTGACGACGTGTCTAAGTACTTTTGGATTTGTCTTCAATTAGAGAGGCTGAATGGAAATGGTACATACAAATAATTAAAAAATAAAAAACCTCCTTAATCGCCCATAAAGTTAGTACAGTGGAAACGTGTTGTCGATAAGGCAAATGATGTGATTTATAGCTGTACGATAGAAAGCATTTTTGAAAACATAACAGGAGAACGGTTCACTCTCATCACTCGAGAGTGTAAAATTGATTTTTGGACTCTAAAATGTTATCCTTAGACATTTCTGTCCATATTGTCCCTGTATACGGTCACTGATGCATTACAATATTACCGCATCTTAATACGGACTGCAGTGTGGCCAAAAGTACGGTCATAGCTTCCTCTACTCAATTATCTACGACGTGTTTCTAAATATTCACTGAATCAGTGGATATGAACGCTTTTTGTTTTGTATTTCGTTCCTTGCATCATTGCATGAATCGAGTTGACACGCTCACCACATAGACAGAAGTGAATCTTCTAAAGAATCTATTAAAACAAAAACACTGTACAGGTAAAAAGGTAGACTTCACAGACTTAGTGAAACGGTATTTGTCGGTGGTTGATATTGTTGGTATGATAGCCATTGCTGAGTGGCAGCTTTGTCACTGTAACCAGCTCAGGGAGGGAGGGAGGAAGGGAGGGACCCACCCGACCCACCACAATAATCTGGACATTTGAAGCTGGTGCATTTCTTCATTTAGGCTGGTTGTATTCAAGCCCAGTTGTGAGTCAGTGACAATGATACGGGTCTCTTAAGCTCCTGTAAATCTCACTGACACTTGTTTTGGTGTGAGACATTCCAACACTCCAAGATTTAGACAGCGGCAGCATTCCAGTAATACCAACATCAACTTTACTGGAGATAATGAGAATGCCAAGCCTGTGTACTTTTAAACTATACCAGTATCAAGAACCTTTCTCTAGGTACACAATTGGAGCTAATTGTGTGAGATTTTTTTTGATGATTTAGATCCATCGGCTTCCAGACAAAACAAATCATTCCAGCCGCCGGGCAATACTCAGAGAAGACACACTGTCAAGGAAACGTCTCCGTTGCTTATTTATTTGCTCATTGGTTGACAGTTGATTGTCACAGGTGGTTGAGCACAAGTCGAATTTGGCTAGTCCACTATAACACAGCCACAGCCTGATTTGTTACCGCCTGAGAAGCAAACAGTAGCAATATTGGCAAACAAAATAAATGGTCTTTTGTCTGATGCTTAGCACCAGATTTGTACTGTACGTCTACCAGTAAAGCATCATTTTTCTTTTTGTCGGTGGTGTTGAAGTTGGAATAATAAGAAACAGACCTTTCACTAAACTGCATGAGCGTTATTGTAGATAATTACTCTGTTTATAAGATCAGAAGGCACAACGGATTACGTTTCAGTAAACACCGGGTGCCAAAAACCTTGGAATGAGAGAACTATTCTATTCCAGCAGGACAACGACACTGAGCACAGAGCCAAACACTGGAACAACTTCAAAGGGAGGAGGTTACAGAGCCTCGCTGAAGCACACACAGACTTGGATCTGGTTGGAAATCTGTGACAGCACTTGAATATAGCAGCAGACAGATGCTCCCCATCCCATCTTGACTCATCTTGAGAAAAATTTGCATCTAAATGTGCCACACTGTTACAAACCAATCAAATCTGTTTGTTTTCATTCATCGGGTACTTTGTTAAAAAAATGAATTTGTATATATATATATATATATATATATGTTTACATTCTAAATTATACATTATAATACATTTTTGTCTGTACAACCCATTTCAATTGAAATGTATCTGTGCAGCACAATATCCTACGAAAGCAATTCAGAGTGCTTTACATAAAACCAAAATAAACAGTGCAAAAAATGTGCAAATAAACAGTGACATCTATGGATACCAACGTATAAAATTACACATACTTACAGTATACACACACAAACCAGCAAACTAAATGAATGCGATGTGATCATTTAAGAAAATGTTCTTAAGGAAAGGAAGGTATTTAGAACACAGTGTCGGAGCAAAACCAATACCAACGGGCAAACTGTTCCCATTCTTTAGGTGCATAAATACTGAATGCCATCTCACCCACCGGACTAAGAAAGTGCTCTGGGCAGATGGAGGTGATTTCCACCGGGAAAATCTGCTGGGTTTATAAACTGACAGCATGTCTGAGACGTTCTGTGGAGCTAGAACAAGAAGAGCTTTGTAAATCAAAAGAAACATAAATTTGTTTTGTTTGGAAGACCCATAAACAGAGAATTGCATTAATCTAGCCTGCTCATAAATGAATGCATGAGTCAGTTTCTGATAGAAAGCCTGTTATTCCTGAGATGTTTCGGAGTATAAAAAAGGCAGCCATGGTGATGCTGCTGATATGACCCTTAAAGCTGAGTTCAACAGCCGAGGGTATTCTTAAGTGTTTCATCTAGGTTGTTTTTTTTTGCGTTTTGGACTCAAGGTACTCTCAGACCAGCTTGGCACCCACAACCAAAATATGAGTTTTCTCCATGTTTTGCTGAAGGAAGTCTGCTGCCATCCGGACGTTGAGTTTTATCCACACGGAGCTGACGAGTGAGTTTATAGGTTGGAAGTCATCAGCGGATGGTGAGATGAAAAGCTGCGCATCATCGGCATATTATGGTAGCTGATGTTATGTTCGTTGACAATGTAGCCAAGGGGAAGCATTATACAAGTTAAATAGAAAAGGATCCAGGAAGGAGGCCGGTAGCGGACTTGAGTCGTTTTATTCCAACACACAGTGGTAGAAGTACGTCATAGTTAGCAGTGAAGTTAGTTATTGTGGTACTGTTCCCTGATGTTAAGGCATCTGAGGATATGCATGCATGTCTAACAAAAGGCCTAAGTTACTTACACCGTTACCATGGCAATTTCACTTCCTCCCTTATTCACTTTTGTTCACATCCTGTCAAAATGAAAACATTCAGAAGATCAGGGCTGCCATTTAAAGACTGAACCTTGAGTGACTAGATGATTGCAATAACATATTGACGAAAAGAGTGGAAAGGTTCCCAGCTCACAAACTTATATGCTCATGGCTGAATTTTTCCCTATGTTCTTCTCTGTTTTCTCAAACAGCTTCCAACTGTTTATGTAATCTTTGGCAAATAAGATATCTGAAAATTATTTCCAGATAAGTCATTATTTCCAGTGTCAGACACAATATTTCTGTTTTACTGTCTTTCTGAATATATCTTCAATTACATGTTTTCTGATCTAGGCAGCCCACAAAAAACTGACAGGGTTGTCTTGTTTCACAGTTTGCGGGTCGGTATAGCACTCCAGATTCATATGTGGAAATTTGATTTCAGCATATTTTAATCCAATTCAAATTGTGCTAAGGGAAATTTTTTCACTGACATTATTACTGGTGTGTGTCTGCTCATATATCTCGCTCTCTCGGGGCAGGGAAATCAAAGGGGTTGGCATTTAACACAACCAGATAGGCTATTTTATAACCTATATAATACATAATTTAGGCCTTTATTGTCTAAAATAGATTATGTGTGTTTTCTTGCCAGATTCGATCACGGCTCGCAGAAAAAAAAATAGATCAGACAGCTTTCAGAGCGTATTAAAGAGCAGGCCAGAATCAGACAAATGAGTATTGGTAATGTTTCAATTTAGAATTGATGTTTTAACTGATGAGCTCTTCTGATCACCCTTCATAAAAAACACCAACCAAACAATTTAGAAGCGTAGTATATTGTTAAAAGGGATTGCTAATAACTAATTTGGCAGACATTTAATGATGCTAATCAGCCAAAATGTAAACATATGAAGTGGCACAGTTGTATCATTTTTTCACTTATCATCAAGGATATCTTCTGTAAGTGTTCTGGTTCGAGTTAAAGTAGGATGAGCAAGCAAAGACCATTACAGCAAACTTTGATGGATTTAACTGTAATACCTTTATCAATCAATCAAACACTCAATAAACATAAATCAACACCAAGACACACATTTAAGAAACTCTATTATTGATAACCCTACTTGTCAAGAAGCATTTCAATCAATCAATTGTATTCCTCACATGTAATCAAATAAAGTATAACCCCCGCCAGTTGCTTCAATTTGTGCATCAAGAAGAGATCAATACAAAAGGGTTAATAATAGATACTCTGTTTGATCAAGGCCTGATTCTGAGCAGATTATGCTTTTTGTTCTGCATCATCTCCAGATTCCTCGTTCCTGTGTTATCTTATTGGCAAGAGATATGGAATTAAATTTCAAGAAGGTTAAACCTCCATTGAATTGGTACCTCAGTTCACCGGAGGAAAGAGTAAGATGTGAACTGAAGGACAGCGAGGCGAGGCTATCCCAAACAAAATCTGAGGGGAGAGTCCTCCTAGAAATTGATGAAGACTCGCTGCAGCAAATCCTCAATCAGCTCCAAGAAAATATCGAGAGCGACAAGTGGAGCGAAGAGAAAGAACTAATGCAGAGGGAGATATGTGGCCGGAAAGCCCAGCTGCATACAGCTCAGTTTAAACATCTCCATCAGACTAAGCGCCTCCACTGCTCAGCAGAAAACTACCATCCTGGAGGAGATGGAGCCATCCAGAGCATCCTGTCTGGCTCAACTGAATGAACAGAAAGATACTATTGGTAATCTCATGGCTGCTCTGGAGAAGGCTGAGCAGGAGCTGAAGACTGGAAGTCAGCAGTGGGAGGAGGAGAAGTCCTCCCTCATAGCTGGAAACAAGACTGGGACGATAACAATGACCTGCTAAATACCATAGCATCTCTTTGAGCACAGCAGGAGGAGGCTAAGCAGCAGCTGGAAGAACAGAGAGGGGAGACTCGCAAGATCTTAGCAGCCCTGAAAAAGGCGAAAGATCTACTGGGAACTGAGTGTCTCTGCTTTCAGGACAAGTCATCCCTCACTTGGAAAGTGAAGTGACATGTTGGTCCAAATATATTTTTTTTTACCTGGAGTTACATGTTGGTCATCCAAAGAAAGTAATTCAATTAAAAACACCCGAACATTGCTTTCTGCAACTTGTCACTGCTGTGAGTCTAAAGTGGCTTAAGAACTTAAGGCAAGAAGGTATATACATGATTGACATAAGTGGCAACCTTGTTGTGAAGTGAACACAATGGCACAGGGGAAGGAGAGTGTGACATCTAGTGGCTGAATGTCATCAATAGCACCTTTAATTAGATTAAAACTTAGTCACACTGATTACTTAACCTCTCCAGACCTTCAGGCCTCTCCGTTAACGCATGCATGCCAGCATGACAACAATAAACCAGCATTCTAATTTTATTTAGGTACTTGTTCCTTTGTGTCAAATAATGGTTAATGCACTTATTCAAGCGGTAAATCAAAAGAGATTAAAGGAGCAGAAGAGGGGTATACCTGCATAGAGAACAATAGAGTTAAAGGGGAGATAAAGAAAGACAATCAAAGTACAGATGGAGAATGAGAAAGAGGTGGAAGCGGAGAAAGAGAGAAACTAAAGACACATTGTTGAGGGATTTTGCTCCCTTTACACACTGTGTCTATATTCCTATAAACAAAGCTGAACGGCATGATACGTTGTTATATGAATACCCATTAAAGGGGACATATGCTCACTTCAAGGTCCATACTTGTACTTTACGTTTCCACCAGAATATGTTTACATGCTTTTGATGTATATTTTTCTCATACTGTCCGTCTGAATTTACTTGTATTGCCCATCTGTCTGAAACGCTCCGTTTTAGCACGTTTCAAAAGAATTTGGTTGTTAGGCAGCAGCTAGGGTCCATGTTTACTTCCTGTCAGCCGATGTTATTCAAATCCACTCTAACGGGTAATAAACTGGGACCCATTTAAAACTGTGAACTGGTCTATACACGGTATGATTCTGACATCGCAAACGTGTTGACGGCTCATTTAAAGGCACAGTTTCTGTGTGTATTTTTCCATGGATTGAGCGTTTCCATAATTTAACAGTATTTAGAAAGCACTTGGACCTGCTTTAGAATAAAAAGGACATGAAATCTCCCTTATTACAATATGGGACCTAAGATCAATTATCAGTTTGCATTGTGTTTTAAAGCAATCAATATATATTATTTTAAAACATGTGGTTTTGTTTAAATTATATAACAAATTTCAGATGGACATTGTGACGGCCCCAGGGCCTCTGCCGGGTGTGTGTGTGTGTGTGTGTGTGTGTGTGTGTGTGTGTGTGTGTGTGTGTGTGTGTGTGTGTGGTGGTGTCTGTCTTTCTTTCAGTGTCTTTCAGATTTGAGAGTGAGGCCATCAAGGAAATTGGAGGCAGCTGGCCACTGCCTTGGCCCTATAAGACCCGCCCCATCCTGAGGGAGAGCTGGCTTCTTCCCACCTGACACACCTGACGTGCTGCACAGAAGTGTTGACAGCAATATTGCAGTAGTTGACCTGGTGGCACGTTTTGCCTACTGGCATTCATTACGAGAATTTGTGAAATGTCCTGGCCTTTTGTTTATTAAAAGTATTTGTTTGGTTAACTCCTTGCCTGAGTTTGCAGGACATTTCTTATGGTTTTGAGCCAGACCATAACTAGAGTCAAATTAGCCAAATAATTTGGGGTGAATTAAAAAAAGGGAGAATTTTTGGGAGAAAATTATTATTCTATTCATATACCAATACATTTTCTTAATTAATCAGTGTTAAATATTGAATAAAGCCACTGTATTTGCGGATACTCAGCTCCGTCATAATAAATATGAACAAGAAGATTCATTGTTCAGTGTTAATAAAAAGTGGATGACTTGTAGACACAGTAAATGGTGTCTGTCTATCCGTCGCTCCCCGTCTTAGGGTGGAATTTCCTCCCGAGCGGTCCTGCAGAGAGCCAGAGGTCTCCGGGGAAACGCCGCTCTGTCCCGACGGGCTTGGCCTCCAGCAGTGACTGAGGCAAAGTCTCCGTCTCAAGGGCAAAAAGAGGCCATGCTATGGCGTAGCTCACCAACAGGGCGAAAGTTCACAAACTGTAAGGTGCAATCACCTGCAGTCCAACATCAGAAAGTACCAGAACTGTTTTTAAAAAGCACTTAAAAAAGGTAAAAGCGGTACTTAACACTCCGAACCCCAAGCTTTTTCAGGGCTTTTTTGTCATCCTGCACCTCAATAGAAACAGCACAATTATGCCTGGAACTAGAGAGAAGTCAAAAAGGCCTTTTGAGGAGTATAACACAGTTATAGTGCCATCAAGCAACCAAAAAAAATGGATTTCTTTGATAATTCCTTTTGCAAAAGAAAACAATGGAATCTATGTACACAATATTGTCCATAAGTATTACATACTGTATATAGGAAAGGCTCCAAGCACTGAACAGATGAGTATTCCATGATATGTCCCCTTTAAATTAAACGTGAAGTATGCCCCACTAGTGGTCAATTTCTAACCAGTAATTTAGGTGTCTCCAGCAAGTCATCCTTTTCCCCCCTTTTTCCCTCCTCCCTCTCTGTCTGACATTTTCTCTCCTGTACTGTTCATTGCTCATGACAATGGTCGCACACGCCCATGTGTCTCCAGGCTAAATAACAGGAAGCTGCTTCATTTTATCTGCTGGCTCTGGGAAGGTTACGGACACACACACACTCACACAAACACATCCACCTGCATCAGCTCAAAAAGGCACCAAGAAACACACGGTTGTAGTTTCACAAGCACACAGTCACGTAGGAACACACCCATATGAATCAAGACGCACACCAAATACAATGGTTCCGCTTACCACCCCTTTTCATTTCCTTTCTCTTTTTCATTTCATTTGCATTTCTTTTTCATGAATACAGACTTGACAAAAGTAGATCGTCTGAAGTTCCTCAAGGCTCTTATGCAGGAGGTGAGTGCTGATGCATCTTTTGTGACGTATTTACTGCTTTTTGGAGTTACACAATTCACTCAAACGAAAAACTTCAAACGAACAGAAGAAGTCAGCATGTTGCCACCGTTGCCATGTATACCGAAAGCTCAAACTTCCATCGTCATTCAGTGCAAAAAGACCACCGCATTGGAGCTTGTGAATTGCTACATAATTTAAGGCACCGATTTACGGCATCTTTCATGTTAACTTTGTATTCTAGCAACTGTCATCACCCTGAGGCGTTGCACATTTATTTTCCTCTCACCAAGCCAAACTTTTACCCCGGCATAAGCCAATAAGCTTGCTTGAGATGTTTCAATGACACAAGTGTTTCAGGCCTACAGTTTCAGTCAGAATGTCAAGGGGAAGAAGAAATGAGGTTGTGTTCCACACGCTCCCAAAAGGAGAGGCAGGCTGCTGCAAAGGATTTGCCTGCATCAGGAGATTTGAGTCACAGCTGCATCTAGAGGATGATACTGACATTGCCCAAGGGGACAGGGCCAGGAAAAAAAGAAAAAAAAGAGGCGTTTTTGTACAGAAACTGGTACTTATGGGAAAAGGAAAGACAAGAAAATGACTTTAGATGCAAACTTACAGTTTTGTTGCTCACTCCTGACAAAGAGAATGAAGGTGAATAGGTTCCGTGGGTTTAATGGTGCAAAGTATGACAACACAATGCACAACACTCCTCTATAAATCACATTTACAGCTGCAATAATCATATTTTTATTTACGACGGATGCATTACTCTATGTAATGGGAAGGGTATGACTCACACAAGGAACCATCTGAGAATTATTACCCAACAGAACTAAAAGAAGAGTGAATATTAGGCTTACAATCATCCGGACTGAGACACAACTCTAAATGCTAATGTTCCTCTGTGTCTTGCCGGATGTATGTATGGCAAACTGTTTGCTCAGACATTTTTTACCAAACAACTCTATCAATTAATAACGTGTCAAACTGTTTTTTTTTTGGCCGCAGAGAAAATGTTGATTTTGAAAGGCTAAACGCCAACAAACATGGATTGAAGCAGAATATTCTGTTGGATAAAAACGTTTTTGAAAAAACGAATTTTGGAAACCATCACATCTGTCTTTTTTTCCAATAACTTTTGACTTTTGGATTTTACCAGCTCCTGAGTTATTGAAAAATTTGCATCACACAAGTCGGAAGCAATCCTATGGATTGTAATTCTACAAATAGGCACCGTAGTGAATAGTATTCTATTTTATAACTGGTACCGACAACGCTATCTTCACTTCACCTGTCGTGTGGAGAGGCACTCAGTGAAACACTTCTGAATCAGGCCTGAAACTGGTGTATTTTTTTACTTAACTGTAAAATTCATTGCATTTAAACATAATCTTCTTGCAGTTAGTACCAGTTTTACAGATGCCACAGACAGATGCACTGATAGACACTCATCTCCCATCTGGAAACTGGGGAAAAAAAAAAAAGTTTGGCTCATGTCTGATTGTAAACTGCTATAATAATGTTTGTCATGTCAATATCCGCACAATGTCTTCCCTCCAAATGACTCAACTAATGGCAATGCCCTTGCCAGTTGTTTTCCTTCCAGCTACATTATGTCTCATCTTCCCCCCCGCTGCTTCCGTGAGTGTCTATCATGTCATCGCTCACAGTTGTCACCATCACGTTCTATACCGTTAAGAGTTTCTTGAACCCCTGCTGTGGTTTGGTGAGCTGCCACGATCACGTCGTTGAGAAGTCTGTTTACCCGCTGCAACGCAACTTAAGGGACGACAACACCAGGCTGCATTCGGCGTTGCCAAGACATTAGTGCCTGCTTGATGAGTCACCATGGATACAGATCTCACTGTTTGCAGTGTACAGCTCGCACTTTGAAGCTCTGTGTTTGTGATAATTTAAATTTGATGTGTCCAAATCTCCAGCACACACTCGTCCTCCCTCGAAAGTCCACTGGCTGCTTCTACGGATAGACACTCTGTTGCAGTTCCAGAACGTTCATTGGTTCTCCCTGGAATGCTCTTGGTTCATCTTCTTCTTTTTTTCCAGCTCATAAAACATGAAATTATATGGAAGCCCATTTCCGGCAGCAAAAGAAATCAAAAAAAGGTAAAAAAAAAAAAAAAAAACTTTTAAATTTTTTTTTTAATTTTTTTACTTTTTCTCCGCTGGTGGAAATGGGCTTCCATAAAATCATGTCTCAGCTGCTGACGGAAACATGGCAGGACAACGCCTCAAGTTGGTGTCTACACAATATTTGAGCACACTTTTGCCTTTCTCTATTGGGGAGTTCACAGTAGTGGTGAGTTCGCAGTAACCGTATGTATAACAACAAAAGATAAAGTCCTTTGTGTCTCCAGATGGAGCGGCTCAACATCTGATGTCACTTGTGTCTGTTAAAGTTTGAAAATCAAGAAAATCTGTCGGCGTGGCGTTCAGCCCGCTCCTCATCGCTGTTTGAGGCTAGCGGCTTGAGGCTACATTAGCTGCTACTAGCATGATGTATAAAATGTCTGAGCCAACTCTTAGCGGTCGAGTTGCATTGTGGGTAATGAACGTGGTTTTGACAATCAAAGGAATAAAAATGGATGGAATAAAAATTGTTCCTCATGCAAAAACCACTGGTTCATTTTCTTTCACGCATTTTAGTCTGCTGATAGCCAAGCTAAAGTTGTTCACTAATGGACTGTACATTCCATTACTTTGAAGCAGTTTTGAGTTTTTAAATTCCTATATATATATATATACATATATATATATATATATATATATACATATACATATACATATATATATATACATATATATATATATATATATATATATATATATATATATATGTATATATATGTATATATATATATATATATATATATATATATATATATACGTATATATGTATATATATATATACATATATATAGAAATATATGTATATATGTATATATATATATATTACAGTTCCTAAATGTGTTGACATAATCCTGTTTGACTCTGCAATTCGAATTATAGACTAATATACTGTAGTTCTAAATGTATTCATATAGCCTAACAATAAAACAATCGAACCATTTCTTCTTTATTGGCGTCACTGTGCGACCCTCACATGACACGGCATTAACAGCACACATTATTTTTATATTCTCATTTCTCGGCTGCCGACAATGTCAAAAGTTAAAGATTTTCATTTATGGATCTCTAGAAGCAGGACCTATATACCTCATATGGTATTATTGAGGCATTCATTATGCCACTTGGTGGCATTCATCATGTTACGCTGGTCAATTACACAGTTATCTGTTTTTGCTGAATTTGACGTGGCACACTAAGAGCCCTCAGTACAAAAAACAGCAAGAGAAAGTTAAAATTACAAAAAGGTTCTTGCATGAGGTATAAGATATCAAACATTGCTAAATCAGAGTACTCTTTTAAAGGAACTTTAAGATGAAATGTTTGGCAAAATTACGAATGCATCTTCCATTTTAGCATTTCTTAAGGTCAGCAATTCAGCTGATTTACACCCAATTCAGTGGTTATACACACTAAATTCCAGTGTATTTGTCATTTCCTAGAAGTCAGCCAGGTGTGTATAGAGAGATGAAGCATCAATTCTCTGCCTTGACTTCTCCGTCGTCTCTCATCTCTCGTGTTTGCCCTTCACCAACGTCTGTGTACTAAATAGTGAGATTGGTAGCTATGACGCCAAAGGAAGCAGATGTTGCATAATACGCAGTAGGCGAGAACATATGTGTACCACTCACATGCAGATTGTTACATATAATATATACATATTAGTGATGGATTTAGAGGAGTACACATTTACATATGAGCCCATATGTCTGTGCAGGTGTGCTGGAGAGAAAAGGAAGAGTAACACTGGTGCAAAGAAGAAAGTCACAAAAGGGAACAAACAAAGAATGCATGACTTTTACTAGCCTGCATTGGTCTCACTCATTCAATCACACAATCACAGTTCCTCTCCTATGCCTGGACACATGTACACTCTGCAGACTACACTCCAGCCACAATATCTGACTGCCAGCACTCTGCCACTTTCAATTAACTCTTAACTAGACTTTTAATTCAACTCTGTCTGCTTTCATAAAGAGATGAAGCCAGTCAGGCTTAACTGAGTCCTTAACAAGCTAATAAGGACTGTGAATTGGCCAACCGACGGTGAAGATGACCCCTCCGTTTATAAATATATATAGTACATTTGGTGCCTGATTACAGCGCTAAACGTATACTTTTCCATTTGCCCCGTCTGTAACTTGTTCTTGATCTGTTCTTATCTTACAGACCTAAACAACCTAGTCAGTCAGCGTGAATAAAGATGGGGAGAAACATTCACATTTTCAAGTTCTTCTTGAGGCACTTTAGACCTAACACCAACAAAATGACAACAAACAATAGTCGGTCAGTTCATGCGCCATGAGGCAGGACAATGCTATGATTGCACCTTTCTCCTTGTGTTCACCCCACTCATCTCTCTCTCTCTCTCATTACAACCCATCGTTTTCCCTTTAATTCTGTCTGTGCTTATCTGCGGCCCGCCTCTCTCTGCAAAGACATAAATAAAATCAATATGATCAGACTTCAACACAAATCATTTGAAGAGAGCACTATAAACACAAACACACACACACACGCACACGCACAGAGAGACAGCTACACACACAGGGATGTTGTTTAAGCATCCATTCAGGCTGTAGGAAACAATGTGCTGCCATAAATCAATAGCGGTTATGAAGGCAATGAGGCAGGGACTGAGACAATGGGAGGCTGGAGACACAATAACTGGACAACACAAACACACACACACACACTGCACCGTGTTCTCTTTTAAGGTATTTTAAGATTTGGAGTTTATGGGAAACATTTTTGATCCACTGTAGCTATTTTAATGGATGAATGGATGTGTTTTTTGGCCTCTGGGAGAACTGCAGGTCAGCAAGAAGCTTGGTACAAAACACACTCACGTGTTCCTAAATATGAGCTAAAACGATGACGCCACACCTTCCTACACGCTCCTAATCTTCCCCGCATCTCCTTTCAACTGCACATGCACACATCTTTGTTTCTGTACCTGTGTCTTGTGTTGCGTAGTGGACCAGCATGCCTGTTGTCTGTTCCGTCACACTGAGCAGAGGGTGGTGTGATACATGGCTATCCTCAGGCATGTTCTCTGCTCCCACGCACAAACCTGCGTGTGTGTGTGTTTACGTTACTGTATGCATTTATGTGCGCATTTTATCCTTTGACGGCTTGTTCAGGGTTAAAATTAGGGTGATGTATGGGCGAGGACATGCATATCAGGGCATATCTGGATCTGTAGGAGTGTGCGTTTCAGCATGCAGCTCACATCTCCTCTCTTTCACATTCCCTTATCAATATTAACAGCTAACATGTGGCATCACTTATATTGCCCTCTCTCTCTCTCTCCCTCTCTCTCTCTCTCACACACACACCTCCACACGAGCAGATGACACGCAGATCACCTTCAGTATGGGCCCTCTCTTCCAGGGCGCTTAGCCCCGGAGGGAGGCTCTGTGCCAGGCATAAATATTCAGCCGGGGTCGCGGGCGCTGACAGGCCCTGCATGGTGATGGCTTGTGTTGGAACACAAATCCATAGTTACATCTCCCTCCCCAGCGGGCTTGTTCTTTATGATTCACCATCATCCATAAAGCTATCGGGCGCGTCGTATCCAAGAGGCGGTGGTGGACGGCTGGGGGAGAGGGATGAAGGTAATGGGGCGGTCTTTGACGTCGTAGACTGACTTGTGTCTCCATCGAGCACAATGACATTTTTTCCGACTGACTTTGAAGAAGGTTTCAATTTCACACTGGAAAAACGGGGCTGTGTGCTCGGCACCTTGTGGCTGTGAATGTAAGCGTCTGAGTTGGTGAACACAAAGCAGATGTGAGGCTAAAAAGTTACCAAAGTTATCGCAATTCATACTTTTGTGGGACATGGAGTCAATTTCATAGCACAGCTGTTATTGTTGGGAACTTGTTGCGACACAAAGCCTGTCACAGAAGTTGTTGAGACGTTTCACTCAAACGCCAAAAATGTCGACCTCATGGTGGCGGCTGAGGGAAAGCCAAGGGATCACTAGATTCATTATTTTGGGATACTGGGTTGCATTCAGAATATAAGAAATATAAAATATCCCTTAAAAATTCTGTATATTTATTCTTTTGTCTTCCAGATGAGCACGTATTTCAGCTGATGCCTTCCCCCGTGTGCAAGCTCCATGGTCTGCTCTTGCTGATTATCCCGGCCATGAATCCAATCCCTACAGTAGATGTTAAGATATCTCACTGGATCATCAGAAATGTTGACCTGCTGGTTTAAATGTCCGTCCCAAATTTCAAGGCGATCCATCCAACAATAGTAGTGGCTAACAGAGGAATAAAAAAGCTTTCTATGCTCACATATCAAGTTAAATCCTCTATTGTAAATGGTAAGAATCCGTCCGTTCAAGATGTTTTGAATGAAACCCTTACAAAAATGTAATCTTAACTGAAAATGACTAATGATTTCAATTAAATCTACAGAGAAGGGATTTAATACTAAAAGCACTGGAAAACAAGTAGATTTCATTCAGTTATTAAATATATTTCTGGCAGCTGCAAGCAGTCCTAAAATGTTCCTAATTTAGGTTCTTAAATTAAGCTCATATTTGCTGCATAATATCTGTAATTGGTAATTGGTATGTACTGTATATGACTGAATACAAAAATTAAACAGGATTCATTTATACGTGTCATGCCATCACATGGCCCATCCCACATGAGATTATGAGGCACCTTTACAAAACAAACATGTTTACAAAAAAACAGAAACAGCCTCCTTGTGCTTGTCATAAATTAGTAAGTTATCTTGTCAAAGCAAATACTAATAGTAATAGTAAATACCAATGTAAATAATCAACCAATCCTAATTGATACAACCAAATGCATTCACTAATTAACTAAAGTCTCTAATTAACTAAAGTCTCTTTTTCAAACACCCATGAAAGTCCTGAGTGACTCATTTACATCAGCTCCCTTTTTTCACTTGAAAAAGTTTGCACATTATCTAAAACCCTAACAACTAAATACTTGATAAATGTGGATTTTCGGAATGAATGTACCAGCTCATACGTCAGCATACTGTAGATCATAAAATAATCAGTTTAATTTAAAATTAAGTATGCACACTGTAAACAATTGCTGTTAATTTACAGCCAATTTCCAACACCAATCTACTGTATTAATGTAATACGGTGTTGTACTGTAGTTTGCAATGCATTGTGGGCTGGCCCATTTAAAGCAACAGCACAGAGGCCCTAAACAGTGTCCTAATGTTTTAAATTACAGTACACTACAGTATTTTTTGGAAATCTGCAGTTTTTCCAGAGGAGGACGCACTTCAGAGGACATGTGCTACACACCAACAAGAGGTCCTGCTTCATCTGCATCAATCCAGGTTGTGTCTCTACAAATTAGACGGTAATTAAAAACAATATTGTTTTCCTCTCAGTATGTTATTCATACAGGTAACGTAGCATTATCGAAAATAAGGTTTGAAATCAAACTGATGCTCTGCAAGCTGTCTAGCTAGCCAGTATATGATTTTGAAATGTCACTTATCAATGAGGTTGAGATTTGAATAGCTCAAACATTTGTATTCACATACATTCTTACTGCCATGTGTCAACATGTCGTCTATGAAAAGCCTACTGAATATTCTTTTGTGAGACTAAAATTCTACATTTAAATTTAAAAAAGACCAGCAATCGTAATTTCAGGCATAGACAATATGACACACATTTTTTGTCAGGTAAGCACAGCAAAGCATTTCATATTCAACAAGCTTCTCAAACCAAACGTTTGATTGACATCAAACTGGATGGATACGTCTAGATTTAAAAAATATAATTTTTTTTTTTCTTTCACACTTTTAGTTAAAATATTATATTCTGACAATCTACCTAACTACGCGCACACCCTATATCTCAGAGGTATTCAATCATTCTGATGTAGCCTTTCAAAATTAAAGCCCTTCAAAATCGTATGCATGATCTAACTTCACATTCATGAGACAATTTGTCAGATTAGAGTGACACCTTGAGATGGTCTGCTATCAACTTGAGATGAAATGATTTCGTAATTATGCACGATTTCCTCTTAATAATCGTCACGGTCTCTGAACATATGAGACACACTGGTTTTAAACTGTCCGTGGGAAGAATTAACCTATAAGAGTCATTATTGGTTAAAGACTCTGGTCTCTCTGACCACTTTTCTCTCTCTTAGGAGAACGTCATGTGAAACAACTTCTCTGACTCATGTAATTATTCACCTGCCCTTCATTCTCTTTCCTCGTCTCAGCCCTGTGTGTGTAAATTACTCACACGAGTCAGGAAACGTGTCAGAATACCCATATTTGATTGACTGAGCTGCATCACGTGATGTGATTTACAACGCATGTAATTGGTCGGTTTGTTTCCTGGACCACTGACCGAGAGCCGTAAAGGCTAGAAAAGCTGCATCGGTTAAAATATAGGCGCTCCGTCAAAATGTAATAATTCTCTCGGTTTTAGGTCCAGGGTCTGGATACAACGGCGTCTGGGTCCAGATCCGGACCGCGGTCCGCCTATTAGTGACCCCTGCTATATCTCAAAGCCATACTACATACTGATCGTAAGCAGGGTTTATACACAGTTCAATATTTACTATGTCAGCCCTTGAGACAAACTGAATGCTTCATATGCTTCAGTTCTGATAGAGAACATATGATGTTCTACAGTTTGCTGGCTGGTTTACAATGGGAAGATTTGAATGAGTGTAATAGTTAAACACTGTTTAATAGATTGATACTTGAATCAAGTCATGCGATGGGTTTTCCACCAGTATTTTCAATGTGACATTGAAATACAATTATTAAAAAAACAGTGTATTTATAGGTCACTTGTATTGTTTAAAATAATGTCAGCAGGGACTGTTGGCCCTTAGGCATTTGCACATTATCAAATTGGCCCTCTTTGTAAAAAGTTTGGACACCCCTGGTTTAACATGTTTGTGCTCACGTTGGATTTATTTGCATGTAAGTAATGCCAGTGTTAACCTACATTACTCTGGACCAGATTGGTTGGAGAAGAGCTGGTATCAGCTTAAGTACCATTCTTAACACATTACTAAAATGTCTCAATGTCACTTCAGTTATATATTTAATGTTAAATATTGGTTTGAATGTAAAATGTCCACTAAGGGCAACATGCTCCAGATAAAAGGGATATCATTTGTATTGTTCAATTATCATATTTTATATGATGGTTTGGAATTTAAATTGATCCCCAATGCAACAGCCCACCTGTAGCTCTTAGAGACAGGTGATGAAGGGGCTGTTTCAGTGAATGTTGATACAAATACAAATCTATTGATACAATGCATTCACTTTGTATCACAGCTGTGATAAATATGTGTCCTTGAGGACTTTTTAGTGTTTATTCAGTGAAATAGTGTTTAAACATTCAATCGTGGATTCAAAGTTTACATCGATTAAAATGGGCTATCTTGACTCAAGATTTCAGTCAAATGCTAGCAAATGCAGCAAAGAGCTAGTCTATGAAAGTCTATGAAAATATGAATATAGTTTTCCTCAAAACAGCATAACCTTATTTAGCCAACTGGGAATCACAGCCAAAGTGCAGATCACAATTGTCTGGAAGGCAGAATATTTTTTCCAGGGAAATCTTTCTGAGCCATTGCACTCAAGGGTCCTTGGAGAAAAAAAGTACAACTTCACTGTGCTGTCTAATTTCATGGACACTATTAGAAACCCTCTTTTCTGTGGGTTTGTTGGCGCCGAGTCATTTCCACTTAGTAAGGACCGAACTGACTCTGCAGTCCGCTCTGTTGCTTTAAAGTCTAATGTGATTTGATTATTGGAGTGAAGCCTTCCGTTCAGCAGGACACCAATCAGTTCCGCTTGAGTCGGTAATTTTATCTGTTTTAGTGATAGCAATCAGTCCTCGCTCCCTCCTCTCCTCCTGCGACAATTTGTATTCTCGTCATCTCTCCTCAGTGGCCGTGACAATTATCCCCGACTCCAATCAGACAGGAGAGCATGGGAGAAAATCTGGTTAGACTGATTTAGGGAGGCCTCTGTTGACTATAAACACTGTGAAGAATATAAACACACATGCACACTGATAACTGCCAGACACTTAATAAAAGAGGCACTTTATAATAATGAAAAAATAATAATTGAAATAGCGAATCTGGTTTGTAAAATTATTGTACATTAAGAAATCCACAGCACATGGGCGGCAACCTCAAATTGGATACTTAAAAAAAAAGTGTTGCAGCTCGATGTGTGTTCCACCTCAACAATACTTCTTACTCATACTTCCCGTTGTGTGTTGTTGTGCGTTGCTCCGTGCAAAGCTCAACTATGCATGTTTTATTTGGGGCACGCTGTTCCCGTCGGGATGCAGGAGCTCATGAGAGAATAACAAAGAGGGCCTGAATGCGAAAGAATGTGATGCATATTGCAAATCTTTGTGTATAATGGAAGAGAAGCTCTGCACTTCGTCATGGTCACACAGAGTGACATCCTATGAATCCCTCTCCCTGTACGGAAAGTGGTGTTTTAAACTCTGCACATCTTTTAAAGCAAATATATGTAGATACTCTCAGTGATATCATACATGTCAACTTCACTCTATGAGGTATCTTATGATGAAGTCTTTAGCATTTACAGTACTTCAGTAGTGCACACAATTTCCCACAACTCCCTTGACAACTACTTAAAGCAGTAAAAAGTCTATTTTCGTCCACTTGGAGGCAGCAGAACAAGCCGCAAACACAACTTTGACTTGCTATCACCTTCCAACGTTGCTGTCCTGTACATGCTTGCTATTTTCACATATGTGTGTTTACACATCCAGCAGACACAAAGAAAGCTTGGAATTTATTTGAAGTCATGTTTCTGGTTAGATCATGAATGAAAGTCAAATATTCATTCTCCTTTCAGCTCTATTTTGGTCTCCACCAACTGATGAGGGAAATAGCCGGCTCTGTGTTTGCTTATGGCTCCATTGTGTTCACCTGATAGTTGCTAACTATGTCTACTATGTCTATCTATCTGCTGAAGGTGTACAATGAGTTAAGCATCGCTGTAAACAGCTGCCAGCTGCTGCTGAAAACTGACCAAAACAATGAGGCTGACGTCTCTGTGGGTTAATAACTACAAGTGACCCCTTAAATGTTACACAGAGTGAGTTGATCTATTGATAGTATTAAAAAAAAAAATGTATTATTATTTCCTACGTTCTCACAAATGCCCTATAACAACCCCCCAATAGTGACATCATTGCATTAAGCTAAAGGATGCAAAACATATGACAGGTAGCAGTTTGTGTTATTCATTTTTAGGATATTAATAATTGACAATAGGCCCTATTGCTTGCATTTTCCTCTTCCTGGGCTGCTGCTGTTGTGTATTGGAATAAAGCATTCATGTAATCACAGTTTAATAATCTAACGGAATTAAATATGTGTTGATCCATTTAGATTTGGCTGCAATTAACTTTCTGGCCCTTTTCTGTTATCATGGTTGTAATATGGGGATATGTTGTAGTAATAGACAAGAGTGTATTAATTAAAAAAATGGTACTTTTGGTTAATGTGAGGCTAATTGATTTTACCACCTGATGCCTCATATACAAACTTTAGGGATTCCATATTTTAAGTTTACACTTCCTCCTGAGTCTTGCATTCACATATCCTGGTTTCTATGAGTGCCATAAACCTTGGATGCACTACTTATTATCAGTTTGTTCAAAAGTCAGTGGGCATTACTTAAGACTCTGTATGAATTATATGTATAGGAAAGCAGAGTAATATGGAGGAAAATACACAATAGCAGCATTATCCAAACTGTTTATGGAGTTTGAGTATGAGTGCAAACATTATCAATCAAGATTGTCCGGTTAGAGTTTTCTATGTGGGAAGACATGATGAAATGCCTGTTGTGTCCAAATACTGGCAGAGACTGAAGGACTTGAACAGTCAAAATATTGCAGTAAAACTAAGAGTTGCAAACCACGTCTTTCCTTCATGCTACGTTTCGGATGGCTTTGGTTGGATTTACAGTTAGATCTTTGGATTCCTTTCCTTTGCATTGGAATAAACGGTTGTCAGATGTCACATGTTTGCAAGCACAGAACGTAGTTCTGTTACAAACATTTGAACATCACAGCTGGTGCCATGTTAGAGAACTAATACAGGAAAATACAGAAATAATGCATTATTTACAGTATAATAGAATTCAAATTTGCAGCATATGGTGCAGCCAGACTGTGAAATGCATATATATATATATATATATATATATATATATATATATATATATATATATATGATAGAATCATGATTAAACTAGTATTTTTTATGATTCTGGTGTTTTTTCTGAACATTAAAATAACAGAAGGCTTCTGTTTCTACGAGTGTAAAGACACTCATTTTGAATGTTATCAGCTTATTAAATGACCGTTATGAGTTGTTATGTTTTAAAGCTTCAGACGGGAATGTGAAAGTTAGTCGGTCTCAGTTGTAATCACGTGGTTAACGTTGTGAATTGAAACTAAACAACAAACAACTTGGTGAGGTTGATGAAAAGATTGTGGTTTGGGTGAAATGAAGTACGTGTGTGGAAGTTAACTTACGTAATTTAATTTAAGTCAACATGTTAAGTTTTGGTCACACACAGACAGGAACAACGGTCTGCTGCGTGAAAGTCCTTTGTCCGTTTGACACATCCATCCTCCATTTCCACTAGCCCTACGTGGCCTTTCTCACTCTTTATACCCGAGCGTCTAATAATGACACGGATGGGTTTGCGTTGGAGATAGTTAAAAGCCCAGTGTGGTTCATGCAGAAGCTAAGGGATCGGATGCAGAGGGGCACTGACCAAGATGTGGTATTTGACAAATTAAAAGTGAGAATGGATTGCACTTTCACCAAAGAGCAGATTTCTGTGATTGGGTCAGTCCGTCTGATTATTAAATTTGTTATATTTTCTGGCTGCCAGGAGGAGGAAGCTTATCGATTTGGAGGCCCAGTGACCTTTCCTATTAAGCCATACCTCAACGTTTCGAGCGATCATATCTCCTCAACCTTTGGTCGGAGAGAGAGCATTCGCTAACTTTCTTTTTGCTGGTGGAATGGTCGTCTGTTTACCATTTCAAAAGGTGGGGGCAGTTACATTGCATTACATTGCTGTCTCCACCTGAAAGAGTTGCAGAGTAAACAAATCAAACCGTGGTTGATTTAGCACAGGGCGCTTGTCTGAAGCACCAGGGTCTGAGTCTAGAGCTGTCACAGCAGTTACACCTTTTGCTTTTGTAGCTGTCTCGAAAAAAACATTACCTTCCCCTAAGGAAAAGAAGAGATTAGGAGGAATCAGGGCAAGGCTCAAGGATCAACAGTATGATGCTGTGAAGAGGAAGCGTGATGAAAATGGAACCGATTAACCAGCTTAAAAACAGCCCATCACACGTGGATAAAAGGTCTTCTACAATGTAAATTCAGAAAGTACCTCATTAAGACCACAAGAATTAAAAGAATCATCCTGTGATTTGGTATCTATTTCTGTAAGAAATGCATTTTTCGGCGATTGAATGGCGAGCAACATTTGTTCTGGAGACTTCCTTATTATAAATATACTTAAGCCATACATTATCCTAGAGGTCACAATAGATCATTTTAAACAGTGACATCAAATCAAAAATAGTCGCACATGAATACAATTGGGCTAATCGAATCCACTGGAGACCGTTCCAGTTTTTCTCTCGACAGATTTGCAGCGTTATTTAGCCGCTTTACCAAAAAGCAAGCATGACATAGCACCAATGCATGCGCTAGCTCGTCTAGTTTCAAATGATACAGTATATATATATATATATATATATATATATATATATATATATATATATATATATATATATTCACCTAGCTTTAAAACTGAGCCCGCTACAGCCTCTTACAGATAGCAATGTTGGCCAGTTATCCTGCAGGTCTCAGAGGGTTTTAATATGTGCAATACATCACGCACAATATCTATTAGATATGTGTTTGGAAAAAGATGAATAAACAGAATATGGATTTTACACAACTGTACAAAAAAAACAAAAAAAAAAACAGCACTGGAGACTGATCATTCATCTCTCTCAATTTTAAAAGAAATGGGCAGCAAACAACAGAATAATCATTCTGGCAAACAAACATGCAGTTAAATGGCGCCTTACTTTGAGTTTAACTGAAATGTAGTGTTAAAAATGCTGCAAAGAAGGTATGATGGTGGTGGAGTTGTGTGTTTGTGTGCTTGTGTGTTGTTCAATTGCTCTACTGATGAAGGAAAAACATTTTTAGGGAGAAAACATCAGCAGCCCACGGTAACGGGGGAGTCTGGGTTTTGAGATAACTCCATGTCTGGCTGCTGGGAGATGGAAAAACACACACACACACACACACACACACACACACACACACACACACACACACACACACACACACACACACACACACACAGAAACACACATGCCCACACACACAAACACTAATAGTGAAGCACATCCACGAAGAAAGCACAACTTCAGAGTGCACTTATGAATCCTGGAGAGGCAGGTGGAGGGATTCATTTTGGAAATCAATCTAAAAAGATAATGTATCAAAGCAGCAGCGCATGTTAACACATTAAGAAGAATTATACAAAGTGGGATGTGCAGGAAGTGGCCAAGCTTCACAGATTTGCACTACAGCAATACATGGCCTAAAAAGTATTTGGAGTCTGCAGTGATAAAAGAAAGCTAATAATTTCAGTATTTCACAAAATTATTTTATAATTAAAAGTATTTTTCACCCACACAGCCAAAATCTATTTTTTTTTCCTTTTTTCCTTTTTCTTTGTGATGTTAAATTGCTTAGCAAAATAAATATCCCATCATTGCACGAAATCATCGTACATCACAGTCATGATGCATAATTACCATCATTTGTAAATCCTCGCGGGAAAATTGTGGAAATATAGTCTTTGTGTGCACTTTTCTTTTTACATTCACTTTTCCTTTTGTTGTTTTAGTGTGTGTGTGTGTGTGTGTGTGTGTGTGTGTGGTCGTGTGTGTGTGTGTGTGTGTGTGTGTGTGTGTGTGTGTGTGGTCGTGTGTGTGTGTGTGTGTGTATGTGTGTGTGTTCTAAAACTACATTGATCAACTACAGCCAGCTTGTTTCTTGCTCCCTCATTAGCTGGAGAACATTTTACATAATTAATTGCAACTATTAATGGCGCACATCCAAACACTTAATCTATTCCTCCTGACCTGAAGTTTAAATACAAGTGTGTTATAGTTACAGCTTGGTGTGTAGATGCTGTTCCCCTATCCACACTGTTAAAGAACCATTGAACAGTCCTTGCTGTGGCAACCTGATTGCGTGAAAGTTGAGTGAACACAACAACGTATAGAATAGCTTTAGTGTTTCGCTAGGCTTAGGAAGTACTGCTGTTCCAACATTACATGGTTTTACATACTGATTCAGTCACTTCTCTGAAGCACTGCAAAGTAAATCGACTTTTCAGTTCTTTTGATTTGTCCTTTCCAATTTATTTTGACTTTACAATGTTTTCCATTGATCAGGTCAAGCCTCTGTCCATGGCACTAAAGCGTATTCCTCCCTGTAGAGTCTCTCTGGTGCTAAATTCAAGCCTATCATTGATTAGAGGCAAATTTTTCTTTTTTTTCTGCCCCAAAGGAAGAAAAACAAAATCATCACAATCTCTTCCCTCCAGCAATCTCTCTGCACACAAAAGCATTGCAGTGTCCTGTTTGATTATCCACAGCAATCACAGCTGTATTGCTATGGTTGCTCAAAGACAAGGTTATGAGCAGGCACCACGTGACATAATCTCCACAATAAGAAACAGAACATGAATGTTCATTTGCAGACTCTTAGCAGATGTAAAAAAAAATCAGTATGGACACAGAGACTTGCCAGGAAACAGCAGGAGCATTGTACCCGAGCCTGAAAACCAGAGAATGGTTTCCTTTTCCTTTTTATACACAATCTGCACTACTCTCCTTTGTTAAACCAATACATTCTCACTCCCAGCTCCTCAAAAACGGCAGCTCAGTCAGTTCCGAGGCATCCTTTAGCGTCTGTATGGAACACACCGGGAAACTCAGGCAGGAGGCGAGGATGAAAAGGTCAAACAAACAGGACTTTCACCCAGGAGACCAGCGTTAGAGCCCCATATGAAACAAAGTCAACGTTGAGGTTTTACTGTAGCTTCTGTACTTTACATTCGACAGATACTTAACAAACGTAGTTATTTTACACAATAAATGCTTATTTTAATCTCAACCACAACCTTTTTTTAAGCCTTACCGTGTAGTTTTTGCTACGTAAGTAAACCTAAAAACTAAGAAAACTTACATTGTAAGAGTTTATGAATATATCGAAAGGTTGAGCAAACTTATCTATTTTCATATCGTATTTCATTCAAAATATCCAAACATTGAAGAAAAAATATATTTAATAGCAACGTCTCCTATATAAACAACGACTCACGACTTTTAAAAGTCTATGCGTCTGTGCAGGGCGCTAAGATATCACAACATTGCGCTCCATGTAACACTAAGCTATTATTTTATATCAAATCAATCAAATCTGAATAGTTTGCGACTCAATCGCCACAAGCTTGTTTCCTGTGAAAATGAAAGTATATTTTGAAAAGACACTACGCATGTAACAAGCGGAAAAGTGACACGCCGACACGTTTAAAACCGGCGCTACTGCAGCTCGCAATTCGCTCCCAGAAGGGTTCTCGTAACACCGGCTGTGGATACTGACGGAGGCCGATCCTCTGGAGGCGGAGTCAACAGCTGACTCTTTGTTGAGGAGATCAAAGCAGGACCTATGAGGCCATCTGGCAACGTGGCGTTACACGTATTGGGGGAGCTCCTGCTGCAATGGCCTGCCACATATCTTTGGTGGTGTTGGTGTTGAGGTCTCTCTCCAGTCCCTCCGGGCGGCGGCGCTTTGCCGCCTCGATGCCAGCTTTCAGTCTCACTCTGGCGATGCCGTATGCTTCCTTGTCACCTGACTCAAAGGCAGATCTTTTTTCTCTCTGGAAAGGGCCTTCACCTCTCCATTTATCCAGTCTTTCTAGTTAGGGAATGATTTCATTGTCTGTTTCCTGTGAATCTCCTGTGTGTGTGTGTGTGTGTGTGTGTGTGTGTGTGTGTGTGTGTGTGTGTGTGTGTGTGTGTGTGTGTGTGAAGGCAATTTCATCATTCAGTGCAGGAATGGCGATTGCTGAAATATGTTGACCATAGATAGTTTAATAAAAGAGGTGTGTATGCATGAAAACCTTGGATTATTACTTTATAACTCCCCAACATACAGTAATGTAGCTCTGCTTTACTTCAACCAGATATGTAAATAATCAAAATACTTGAAAAATAGCTGATAATAAATCCAACAACACAACTAATAAGCCATTCAAAGTGCCAATGCAACGCCAAACATAGTAGGCGTTTGTTTTTAGGGAGTTATGCTCATCAAAAAAATCTAAAAAAATCTGTGCATTTGGAAGTTATGTCCTGGATGTTCTTGAAAGTACAGAAACAAAATGAACAGCCAGAAGAAGAAGCTATAAAATTGAAAATGTGAGTCATGCTGTACATTTAACAGATTTCTAGGTCGCGATGTTCCAACTCCACGATGGTGTGAATGGACAGTATCTCACTCAATGGGGATGATGCACTCATTAGTTTTGGCAACATTTGAGTGAATTTAAAAGCTCATTACATAGAATTATCTTATTTGCTATTTACAGGATGAGAGATAAAGAAGAGTCACGGGGCGACAAAATACTCACGACGAAGAAACAGGCAGAGACCTAAAAAAAAAGAAAAGAAAAGCGGCGAGTTCAGCTGTGAAACTTCTTAAGAAAATCAGCTGAATGGTCCCTATGCTTCAGAGCTGGACTGATTACGCTCAGTAGCCGAAATTGCTGTGTCTATGTGTGTACGTGCAACTGTGTGTGTGTGTGTGTGTGTGTGTGTGTGTGTGTGTGTGTGTGTGTGTGTGTGTGTGTGTGTGATAAGAGAACAATAGTGTTTGATTAACCCATCCTCACCTCCCCACGGGTCTGCAGCCCCTGGACTCCATGCAATCACATCCAGTCTCTTCGCAAAGCCATTCATCTGGAATTAAGTTGTGAATTACATGAATTACAGTAATCGGCTTTCTTATTACGCAGTCATGATACAGTCATTATTTATGAGCCCCGACGCAACGTGATGATACATTCGTTAGCCGTGGTAATTATATGTGTGTAATCATTCATTGTTGTAACAAAAATATTAAATAAACACACACACACACACACACACACACACACACAAACACACATCTGCTTAGAGGAACCTCAGAGAGAACAGGTAATTCATCATTGGATATGTAGTTGATATAATGCTGTATTGTGCATGAAAAGGCTGTTCAGCTATTAAAGCAACACAGTGACAAATACTGCAGTCAAAAAAACGTGTAGAATTGAAGAGATTTCTCATGAACAGGGTCCTGCTCTCACTTACATTTGACTTGTTTTGTCTTGATAGACTACACTTACTTGAAACGTAGCTGATAGCAGCAATAAGACCTCAGAGAGTGGGGCAAAAGGCAAGAGAAAATGTTTGGCTGTAATAACTCCCTTTTAAGCTTTAGGTTGACGTGACAGAAAACAAAAAAAAAATCCCTCACAATTGCGGGGAGTAAGATGAAACAGGAATGCAAGAATCTATGCTAACCAGATTAAAATGATGCACAACTTCAATTTAAACGAACATGTGCCTATCATCTGGTTTGCCGACGGTTTGATGAATTTTCGAATGTAAAAAAAAAATACAAGTTAATGACAAGAAAAGGTATTATTAAACGGGTATCTACGCCATTTTAACACATCCAAATCAGTTTACACGTCATGAGAAGATGCGCCAAAAATGAGCCTGACCCCACCTCATTTTAGGACTGACCCGCCCATGGGTGCCAGTACATTTTTGTACTTACAAAACGTGACCGCTGGGTGTGAAAATGACAACTGGCTCGGTCTGAAACTAGCGATGACAGATGTGCCGCGATCCTCATGGCTTTGTAGCTGTCATGGCGATCCATCCAATAGCTGTTGAGATATGCCAGTCCTGACCAAAGTGTTGGTCTTCAAGAACAACAATGAAGTCTTCAAGTCTGCGTGATTGCTATAGCGCCTCCCTTGGTTAAACAGGTTATTTTACAAAAACGGAATGCGGATTATCAAAGAATCAGAGAGCTACCGACAGCCAAAGCTGCGGCCGCCGGGGAGGTCTCATGTAGAATTAGCTTTGAGAGTTCTCTACCTCACTTCCCGGCCATGATTTCCCTTGTTTAATACCTTGTTTGCCTGGCTGCCTGTGGCTGGTGTGCTTAGCATTACTAATGGCACTGCTACCAAATGGATTACATTCCTATTAACGTGTTGACACTGTCTCCCCCAGGCTTCATGACAAACAGAGAAGCGGAGAGATGGGGTTGCAGACAAATACAGAGGGAGAGCACAGGCCTTTCGGATGAGAGACATAGAGAAGAGAGGGTGGGGGGGGGGGGGGAATAACCGTGTTATGCTAATACACATGAAAGCCTATCCGATGTTCAACTCAATCCTCCTCAAGTCAAACACCAAAGCGTTCACTGCAGTCCAACACAGTGTTCGTTCCAGTAATCATTTGTAGATACAACATCTCACAGGTGTGATAGTCGGTGTCTGCCTGCATGGTGCATTACAAGTTCAAGTTTTCTGTTATAGGTGCAAACTTACCCTGCAAGGATTTGACCAGCATCCAATCTCTGAACATACCGGCTATCGGTCTGATGACGGATGAGCCTCTGGGGGGGGGAAGGACTATATTTAATAATAAGCTAAATATAGCCGAAGGGTTCCCGCATTGCATCTTGGCCAATGCGTTCCGCCTCTTTTGCGCGCCACTCTGTCTCTCTACCTGCATGTGAACAAAGCCTGATCGAATACAATAGGACTACAGACGAAAACCAGAATGCTGCATGTAACAAAATCCTGCTGTGCTGCTACTATTCTGCAAATAGTAGGCAGCAGCTAAAATGACGTTCAGGTTGTACTTTTCTATCCATTTCTGATTATTTTTTGGTTATTTTCATGTCATTAGAAAAGACATACATGGTTCAGAACATCCTACAGTCTTTTGGGTACAGTATGCTTAAAAAGGATTCAATTAAAGTAAAAAACATAAAATGTTTTGTTTGACTTTTGGGAGCTATGAGGCTTTATTTCCAAGCTGTCAGAGGTACTAACACTATCCACTGTGATTGCTAATTTTGCCAGACCCAAGGTTTGTGTTTGTCATTTTTGGTTTTGCCTATTAAGTATCCAAAAAGTGTTAATAATACATTACAGCACTGTTGCGTTCCAACTCAAAAAAATATCCTTGGCTTCATTGTCGATCTGATACTTCTTCTGATCTGATCTAATACTCGTTGCCATGTGTACAATGTGTCCAAATGACCCTGAGCGTATATCAGACGTGTTCCCGCCCACACACACACACACACACACACACACACACACACACACGCACACACACACACACACACACACACACACACACACACACACGTTTTCAGTGGAGTGTTAAACTGCCTGGCTAACACAGAGGAATTCAGTCTCCGGTGAAGGTGACAATGATCGACTGTGACCAATACAAGCAGTAACGGTGCAGATCATGATGATGCTGATGCTGACAAACTTGGTTAATGGAGTCGAGTAATGAATTGAAGTTCACTGTTTGAACGCATCTTACTTCATTTGTATCCGACCAACGCCAGTGCTAGACAGCTGCGTTCAAGAACAATAATCACAGAACACAGTATGCTGCCTTTTCCTGAACACATGTTGCATAGATGTTTTTCACGGCAGACATTTTGACTTAAGCAGTAACGACTTACTTTTCCCTTATCTTTAAATGTTCCATTTGGTGTTAACTTCCCAATACTAGCTCTAAAAACGTAATTAAAACTACTAATAACTAGGATGTTTTAATGAATAAAAATAAAATGATTTTCCCCTCATGATTTGAATTGTGTTTTATTATGAAAATAACCACTATAGATGACTATAACAAAGTAAAAGGATAACATTTAGAACTTTTGCATGTTTTACACTGTCTGTAGCATTGTATACCAGCTGGAAAGACCAAAAAAAAGAACAAAAACATCTGTATCGGCAGATATGGCTCATCGATGATTGGCAATCAGGTATCGGCCAGAAAAAAATCTGTGATCGAGGTCATTTCTAAAAGTTATATTTTGTATCTGCTGATCTGATCCGTGAATCAAAACCATGGTACGATTTGAACCTTGAGTTTTGTGATCCGTTGCACCCCAAATCACAGCCAAAAATAAAAGCACAGATTAGTTTAATTCTCAGAAAAACAGTCATTAAAAAGCCCTAAAGAAGGTGGGAAAATGCCCTTCTGCATAACCACTAACTAAATTGAATTGAGTATAATATACCAAACAGCTAAGCCTCTAACACACTACAGCTCCTCTGACACTTTGAGCCGGGCAAACACTCCGAAAATCAGAAACTCACTCAGGGGACTTTGGGTAGCGGAAACCAAGCCTGCATGTAGTCTCACGCTTAACTTTCCCCAGTCAGGGTAAGCTTGTCTTTGTCCACGGTTTCAACCTGACTGCCAACATAAAAGGTCAAACAATTACTGGCCCACCTTTCTGTTTCGCAATGCTCTTTTCAGCTGGCTGTGCGCGGGTGTGTGTGTACAGTCTGGTTGAATGTCAGCTTGTAGGTCACAGATTGCTGGTATAACAGCATTTGAAAGTGGCCCTTTTCCACTTTGTAACGTATCTCTCTCTCTCTGTGTCTCAAACACTTTGGCCCTGACATAGCATAGTTCACCTTCTCAGTTCAGATGTCTGAAATAAATGTTATCTTTGAGGCGTTTCTGCTTGAGTAGATGGCACAGAGGGTAGAGTGGCAGGGAATACAAAGTAGAAGGCGGGATGACGTGTGAAGGAGGCATAACCTCAACCCTGCTTTCACTATGTTCTCCCTCTTCCCTACGTTCTACACAAATGATATCGTATGTCTGCAGCATGACAGGCTTCAGAAAACAACAACAATTTAACAATTTAACAATTTGATAATTTGTCAAATGCGTTGTTCCATTTTTATACTGATGATACTGTAATATATTGCTCTTTCTCATCAGTAGTAAAAACTCTCAAAATCTTGGCTTTGTTCTTTGTCTTCTCATTTAACCCAACTTGAGTTGGAGCTGAGTGAAATTGAAATGTTGTCAGATTATTAGGGTATTATTAGTGGGTATTATTGATTAGATTTAAAATTTTGTTAACCACAAATGTCAAAACTAAGTTTATCCCTTAAAAATAAATCTTCAATACTAAATCCTGTTTCTCCTTACAGGCAAGAAAAAAACAGTTTTTACCTCAATTTCATTATGGTGATCTGCACTTGTGAATGTAGAGTGTAGTCTGTTCATGTTGTTTGTATTGTTACAACAACGTTAAAGATCTCAACCAGATTGAAGAGAACAAACGACTTTTACCTGATACATTTTACCGCAGGGCAGACGCTCTTTTTTTACATTTTTATTCTGCTGTAAAATCCATGATGTTTGTGGCCTTACATTCAAATCTATGCTCGCCACAGACTGTTTTACTGTAGTTGACGTTGCACAGGCAAACTCTACCATTCCCATCACAACAGAGGGGAATGATGACTGACTGGACCGTAATCCCTTTTTAATAAAAAGACCAATCTGAATCGGCTGGCCCCCGAACTAATGTGAACTTGCTGATCTTTAATCCTGGTCCTCGAGACTTAGAGCCCTGCAGGTTTTCAATCTAGCAACTTAATCTGGGAGTGACTTACACCTGGCACACCAGGTGAATGTAATTAGCCAAGATTTTGCCTGAGTGGACATCATGCAATGGCATCCACATGCTCAACAGCTTGAAAGCCACTACTTATAATTGCAATTTTATACATACATTTATATATGTGCGTGTGTGTGTGTGTGTGTGTGTGTGTGTGTGTGTGTGTGTGTGTGTGTACAAGAGAAAGGAGACTGCATGTACTTTCAAGCACATCAGCTGGCTGGTGAGTTCATTTTAAAACTGACTGGTGCATTCTTGTTAGCCTCTCTTTTCTTTTACACAAATCCCTAGTCTAAGGCTTGACATGATGAGTGACCTTTATGCATATATAGCTTTGCAGTTGGTCAAGCGTGGAGTTCATCGGGCATGCTAAATCATGCCGTGTATCTAAGGCATCAGTACACACACACTGAAGCACACGGTGGCCCTGTGCTTCAGTGTGTAATTGCCTGACTGTCTGGTCGGTTGACTATCTGAGGCAAGACTGTTTGCCTGAGTGATTGGCTTAGCAGCTGACTGATCCACTAATTGAGTAGCTCAGTTTGTGAGCGACTGGCTGGCTAAACAATTCCGACACGAACGGATGGCGGTGCGACTGATAGACTGGCTGCTGGACTGGTAAAAAAACAATATGTGTATTTTTTTGTCAAGACCCAACTTTTGAGAATGCAGGGGCCTGTGCGTATTAGCCATTTCCAGAACATGCCCATTGCCAGGTGGTTAATTAAAGGTCCCTTAACCTTTTTTACAGCCATTTTGACATGTCATTGCAGGGGAAAACTACAGGTGTAAATGATAACATTAATGATGGTCCCATTCATCCCATCATTCCAGTGAGCCAGCATGCATAACACCAGGGCCCTGGCCAACCTAAACGGAACAAGGCCGTAATGAATGTAATATATTACACCATTTATTTATCCTGCGATGACATGTCAAAATGGCTGCTGTAAAACGGGTCTACTGTGATTTGTCACTGTCCCCGTAGGCGCCACTGTCGTTAACGATAAAAGTCAAATCTGTCAAATCTCAACCTTCATGCGGGCAACATGTGCTGTTGTGCTGCTTGATCAAGGCAAAGATTAACTTAGAAGTTAGGAGCCTTCAAAACATTGTTGACCCCAGACATGGTTCTATATATAGTTCTGAGTAGATCTAGGGTAGTTTCCTTTCCATTATCAAATTCTGACCTTATGTTATGAGGTAGGAAATTGCAAAATGTGGATATAATGTGTCTGAGTACCGTACTGTTCGTATCATATGCAATCTGAAGCATAATGACATTCCAAACACTCCAAATTTGTCCCATTTTATTTCCTGTTATAGTGTATCTGAATGTCATAAGCTGACATGAACTAAACATGGACCCAAGCTGTTGCCGATGCAATTTCAGTTGAAACAGTCTATAGGCTGTAACCAGGGATGCACGATCCAATCAACCACCTTGACGCACATACCGAACCAATAACGTGTTAAGTGGATCGAGACTCACCCAGAAATGACTTAATCATTTCCCCGGTCTATACAGGAAGTCACGTTAACATTCACAGCATCAATCAATGCTCAAGATTCATAACAATTATACACATTGACGAGAAGAAGCAAAGCAGGAATTGATTCGTCAGATAATCGGACTGTCAGAATCCAGTGAGAGCCTGTATTTGTGCAAATATTGAACATAATAAATTCTCTCCTTTGTTTACCATGATCTGGCTCATCTCAAACGAGCCTATTGATTTGAAGAAGAATGATCTAGCTTGCCTCAGGTGATCCACATTTGATTTTACTGCTTCTATTCTGGCACCTCAAAACCAGATTTTGCATATTGCATATATATATATATATATATATATGCAATATGCAAAATCTGGTTTTGACAATATATATATATATTATACATATATATTGGTGCATGAAAAAAAAAGTTTAGATCTTGAATATAAATGTTCGTTGGTTCTACTTTACCCTTGACGCTAACCCATGGTTTTAAACAATTAAGATGGAGGCTTTCTATTAAGACGTTTGTTTTTGCCATATTTTACAGTTAAGAGAGTTTTGTCTCCTTTGGAAAACATAAACTAATAGAATTAATTTAATAGACAAGCTGTAAAATGCCTGGTACACAGTGCAATACTCATTTTTAACTGCCCCATTGTAAGATGTCGCCAGATGTTTGTTGACCTACCGAGAGGAAGATAAAATATCCTTTATACAATTTTAATTTCTATCAGTGGCCAGTGAGGAATGTGTCCCTTGTATTTGTATTATTTGCTAATGTACTATAGGTATCTCAATTAGCCTCAAGTTAATGAGGAAAAACTATTCATACAGAATAGAAGAAATAGCTATTTAGTAGAAACTGTGGAACTTAGATGAATAATTCATGGTATGTACTGAAGTCAGACTGGTGGCTGAATAATGGCGAGTATGGTTGGTTCACTGATTGAACCACGCCTGAAGAAAGAAGAAAAAAAAAGTGGACAAAACAAATGTGTCTTTCTCTGATTTTTTTTTTTTCACTCACAGGGTTCTGGTCCAACTGAGCCATCTGGCTTCCATTTTATGCGAAATGCAGCCTGTGATTGGCTGTCCGTTTATTCTAAATGGTGGGCTCCGACTGGTTGACATTTTACTCTGAACAACAGCCACTGATTGGTGAGGGAGCTGATTACGAGCCCGGACTGATATCCAGCAGGCCGGTGAATGAATGCACACACAAAGTCCGTACAGCCAATAAATGAGGTGCGCACTTACAGTGATGAAAAAGCAAATTGTTACGACTTTGGGAGAAGGACAGTGTAGCAAAGGATGGAAAGGGAAAGGGAAAGAAAGACGACTGGATGAGGTGCGGATATAATCTACCTCTCTCTATATGTTCACATTAAGCATTTACTCCTCTGTATTTTTCTACCTTATTTGCATTTCTTCATATGGTGAGAGATGAGGAGAGAGACTGAGATGGGAAATGAGCGAAAGAGCTGATTTGGTATGCGAGTGCAACAGCATCACAACAGGGAAAAGCTAAATTGAAATGTCATTTTGTATTCACCACAAGGCAGTGATGGTGTGTGTGTGTGTGTGTGTGTGTGTGTGTGTGTGTGTGTTGTGTGTGTGTGCATCCAGTTACCTTCTTATCCAACAATGGACCTCAGGGTTGTTACATGTTCACCAAAAGGGGTTGGTGACCGTTCCACTGCAGTATATGGTGGTCCCTTTATGATAGGTAGTCATGGCTCCATGATGTATGTCCTCTCTTAGCAATTTCTTTAAAAAAAAAAATTGTGGGAAAAGACCATTAAAGTAAAACATTTTTCTGTTTATGGTTTTTCAAAATAACCAGAAACAGAGGTCAACCTTGGTTGGAGTAGTGTGATAGTCCACTGATGGTAATAGGAATGTGTGTGTGTGTGTGTGTGTGTGTGTGTGTGTGTGTGTGTGAGAAAAAGACAGAGCGTGTTTTTGCTAGTACAGTACAAATGCAGCACAAATTAATTTCTCATTCATAAAACATCTATAAACCACTTCCTTAACCATCTTCTCATTGATCGATTTTTGACATTTTTATTATCTTATGTGTTCAAATTTACCAAAAACCTGACACACATGTCACGTCTTTACGCTCCACCACAATAACATGTAAAAGAATAGACAAAGGTGATGTTAAGGAGGAAATCAACTTTCATTCTTAAACCCAACAACTAAATAGAAAAATAGAAAAGTTATTTTAAGAAATGATTAAACAAGAAGATAGTCATGCTCGAAAGAAAGGTGAAAACACACATTTGTTTAGCCTTATGATATAGGCTGTTCATAATCAATTGATATAGCGATTGCTGGTTCAGCTTTCATGACTATTTCCATTAAAATTGTCATAAAGGCATAAAGAGTTGTATTGTTTTTCTTCTTTTTTCTCTCAGACAGAAACACCGAGCACCCGCTGAACCCATTTACCTGAAATAAAACCTGCATTCATCTGTCAAAAAATATCTATTACTTTTATGTGACATGACAATACATTTGATCTCGCTGCGCACTGACAGAGCAATAAGCAGCTCTGAAAAGGATGTGACAGTTATATTGTTTGTATGTCAAACTAATAAATAAGAGATGGATATTTGACAGTTCCACAAGACAAGGTGCGTGTATGCACTGACAAGTTATGAGAAGGAATTTCTGTTTTTTGGAGTCTATTATAAATCATCACATATGCTGCTGCTGTGTTCCTTATTCCCAAGTCGTCAAATATGGCAGCTTGGTCAGCGGCCCTACGCGTCAAACTGTGACGTTCTAGTTATGGGCGGGGGTAAGTGAGGAAGTCAGGTGCCAGATTATAAAGTCCATGTAGGGAGGAGGTCTGGTTTGACAAATAAAAAAATATATATATTTTGAAAAGAGTGTATGCATGAAGAAGAGGAAATCGACACGAACAAAACTGCCACGTGCAAAACTGACACTAGAGGGATGCGAAGATCGCCGTTTTTTGAAGCACACCGCCATTGATTATGCGGACATATTTGACGAGTTGTGCATGTGTTGGATCTTGCATTTACATTTATATTCACATGCATGCACAAGGTATACAGTGGTTACCAATACAGGCTTGTTACCCCCCTCCCTGCACCCCCCCCAAGAGACGATGGGAGGAGGAAAGGAACAGATGTACATGACAGAAAATCACATGTGAGTGAAACGAGATGAAACAAAGCAGAGTTAGTGAGCTTCCTCCCAGTCATCGCTGCAAAAATTAGATCAGACGAATTGTTTCGGCGGATTTTGCTTTATTTTCTCCCTCCTCCCGTCATCCTCCTCCATGCTTTATGTTCCTTCCTGTCACCCTGCATGACAAATACAGTAGCAGGCGAGCTCTGACACAGAACGTTTGGGGGGGGGGGGGGGGGGGGGGGGATCGAGTCATGGCGCCAGGCTGGTATTAATACGACTTAGCATGACAGAGAGAGGAGGGGGACGGGAGTTCATATCGGTGACCAAACAATGCAGTCCCATGTAAAAAGTGCTCACGTATGAATGTTAAATCCTCCTCCTTCCAGGGACAAATTTATTCACAGTAAAAGTCATGATGTTAATGCTTCCAGATTGGGATTAATTATTAGGATGGCATGAGGAGTCTAGCAGCGGAATGATTTCAGTTGTTTGTCAAGTAGGGCCTCCTGCTGTCTGCCAGTCGCCAAAAAAATGTGTGCAAATCTGTCCAAAAACAAAGACCGGGAACTATCTAAAAGGCCTCTTAAATACCACAGACAGTGAGAAACCATCATTGTGATCTTGAAACACGATGTTTGTGAACCCTTCCTTTAGGAGGTTGGGTTTACTTTCCACTTCTTTATCAGTGGAGCTAGACGTTGCTAATTAGAGCCTGTGTGGCGTAGCCTCAAGAGAAAGACAAATATGCATTGGCTACAACACTGCCTGTGTTTTTTTTTTTTTTTTTCCTGCTTGTTAAATGCAATGAAAAATACTGAGGGGCCAATTCACAGAAGGATTAAGCATCTAGCGCTTAAATTGTAAATCAGGAGGCGCCGACCATTAGAGAGGCTGCTGATCCGGCGGCTCGGGGGGGGGGGAGAGAGAAAAAGTCACGGAACGTATCAAAACCACAGCGCCTGGACAGACCACAGCTAGGGTGCTGCTGAGCTGAAACTGAACAAGAATGACATATTTTGAATAACATCAAAACAGACAGATAGAAAATGATGTTGCGTCTTCTGACGTGACTTTAGAGCCGAGTAACACCCAACGATGGGAATTATAATTGACCATATTCATTTCACCTAGCTGTGGGGATTACAGTAACATAGCAGGTCTATACTGTGGGCTGTTAGGGGCGGGGACCCAAATACTGAAACGCAACAGGATCCTTACAAATGATCGGACACGGCGTTGCAGCGCTCTGCCGTTCCTTCTCAGCCGAGAACGGAGCGGTGTCTGATCGTCAGTCCTTCCCAAGTCCTGTCATGGTGACGAGCCGAATCAAGGCCCTCCTCCCTCCCTCCCTCCCTCTCCGCCGTTTCAAGTCTTTGCCTGAAGTTTTGAGGAATGCCTCTGCACTTTGTCAGTCAGGACCTCAAGCTCCAAGTCTGAAAATGTCATTTTTTTTCTTTTTCTCTCAATGCCGTTATTCTGCCTACTGTGTCTTTGGTGCAAATCAAATATTTATACTTCAGGCGTAATAAAAAAGGTAAATCGCACTCAGCTGCAAAACTTTATGGGCATGTTTGCGCTGTATCTTTTGTGAATCGGACCTTGAAACGGGGCAGATAGCGGTACTATCTGCCCCCTATTCTACAGTGTACACAGTGGCTGAAATGCACTCTTAGTTAATTGGTTCATGTACTGGTCAAGATATTTCCACAAAGAAGGACAACTTGTTTGGGTTTTTCTTATCCTTTTTAAAACTACTTTACATCAGCAGTATGTAGCATGCACTGTACCTTAGTCTACTGTAAGTGAAGTTTAATCTTATAGTTTGTGTCTGATTATAATGAAGAGCAAAGATTAACGTACATTCTCAGAACTAAATCTGGACTCTTGATTATCTAAGTCCAGTGTGGACAGTCTGGTTTAATTTTAAGTCTCAAATTCATTTTAATATTATAATATTATCTTGTCATCAGCCATTGCTTAATCTTAATAGCCCAACATTCGAAGCACATGAGCCACTTTGAAAGTTCTGACTGCGTATTGGATGACACTGACACTACTCTGGGGTTTAGTGTATTGACTCGTGCGCAAAAACGTCTTTCCTCCACGTCCGTTTCGGTGGTTTCTGACTGGAGAGCCGACGTTCCAATAGAATATTCTATGATATCCGACCACGCTCTCATGAGCCGGCACGAACGGGGGACAGGGATCACTAACGAATGAAACGAAAGATCGAGAGAATGAAAGGCGCAAACTACATTGATGGATTGCCGCATTTCCCTGCAAAACAACAGACGCCCACATGAGTTCAAGCCTCCCTACGTATGTGTGACTTCAACTTTAGCCCTCTGCGCCGTTGTGACTGTCTGCTGGTTTGTTCATTTGTATATTTATGAGTCTATTTAATGCAACAGGTCCCTGGTTGGTGTCGATCGCCCTAGTTGGAGCCACCTGGGCCCGGGGCTCCGCCTTTCTGGCCGCGAAACTCTCTTTGCTCCCCCGTGCATTATTGTCACTGATCCAAGCGACATCTATATTTCTCACACCACACTCAGCACTCACCGACACCACTGATTTTTTACTGATTATCACATCCCATCGTTTTCCTAGTTGTTTTGGGGTTTATTACCATCAACTTCATTAATCCCCTGTGATTAGCCTTCAGCCTGAGTCTCCCTCTCTTCTGTCGTGGATTCAGAGCCACATCGCGACAGCTCATTATAGCGTATCGCTCTCTTTCTATCCACCTGTCTCTGTCTTGCCCCATGGCTGTCTTATGGTCCTTCATTCTCTCAAAAGATGAGCATAGTTCCCAGCTTTTTAAGCTGTTCATTTGGAGGTAAGCGCCTCGCTAAATTATGCACACTATATACATTTATGTGATTTAATTTCACCCCATGAGAAGCACTTTTTGAATTGGCCTGATGTTAACCAGTACAAAACACTGACCCTGTTCATTATTACCCCCCCCCCCCCCCCCCCCCCTGCGTACCATTACTGCAAACCACCACTTTAAGCACTAATAAATGTAGGCATGCATGTTGCAGTTCATTTACGTATCGGGCTAGTTAGCAGCTTTTGCTTGCCAAACAAGCCCCGAGGGGAGGTGAAATACGCTGCCGCTGACCTGCTGTCTGCAGTGCAGTGTGGAGCTCGGTTCAGCTGGACAGCGGATGGATGGTAGCTTAGAGGACTGCGGAGGCAAGAGGTTCCTGGTTCGACACGTTTCCCACAAGCCAAGCTGGGTTGAGGAGGTGTGACTATAGGTTAAACCAGTGAGTGCATGCACATGTACGGCTTTCTTTAATAGACCACAAGGTCGATCAAAGCATAAAATGTGTCAAAACAGAAACATGCAAAAGACGTGGCAAACTGAATGCATAAGTAGCCATAAATATTCATTTACAAGCTACTGCTCTTAAAACTGTTGTGATTATAAAACTCAAGGAATTAAAGTATCTTACCATTTGCACAAATGAACAGTTTATTTACTTAAACATGAGCAGTGGAAGTTATGTTACTCAGGACATTTACCATGAAGACTATGAAGATTAATTATAACCAATAAATCCACAATTTTATAATATGTGTGTATGTGTACAGTTTATTTTGTGTGTGATATTCACCTAAATGTGTGCTGGACAGACATCAGACCGTTTTGGAGTTCTGTAGTACACATAGGCTGGAGGTATCATGCCAGTCTTGTACAAATACTTATGTAGTCCACAATCGATGAGAAGTCAGCGATGTGCTCCTCATAGAAAATATCATATTTGGAACAAGACCCAGAGACTTTACAGCCTGAGAGCCAATCTGGCGACATAGTGAGCCTACTGAAGGACTTTCACATAATGCCCAATTCCTGCTGTGCTGAAATGTGTTTTACAGAATTCACAAAATGTCAGATGTCTACAGCACACAGTTAAAAAAAACAACTAAAACACACAGAGTTGGTAGAGGTCAAAATCATATATCACATAATAAACCTGCAGGACATGGACGTAGATATGGAGATAAAAAGAAAGACACAGAGGAAACTAGAAGGGGAAGTTGGTGATGATTCCAATGTAAGCATGTCTGTAACATGATGCATTCATCACCCCCAGCAGACATGTGACCCCAGTCAAATAAAAGGTCAAAAAACATTGTGGTATCTTCTCACTGTTGGTACATGAATACACAGTACTATATAGGCCGGGTATTTAATCACTCTGCAGCCATTTCTAATCATCAACTCAACAAGTGCACCAACATATGTATCAAACCTCTAACAATATGAACATTAAATACATTATAAGAGTAACAATGTCTATCACATGAATAATGAAACAAAAGAATAACGGTCATAATGTTGAAATTATAACAGTTCTTATCTGAATGACGAGATTTACCTGTGGTATATTAATAAAATGAAGGCAAAGCTCGGTTAGCTGCACAGAATAAATCTCCATGATAACTTCGGCGCCGCTGCTTTCTAGGAGCCGAGTCGCGTCTAAATTCAGTCGGCATAACTGGAAAATCCTTGCTTAATCCACTGTCTAGGTATTGTGAAGTAGCCCCCATGAATGAAAACACAATGTGCGGTGTGAAAAAAGGCAACTGCTCACTGTAGTCATATTTATAATCTTAAATTCATAAAAAAAGTATCAAAAGCCCGCTTTCTATTTCTAGTTTGAGCGTTTACATAAAACAGGCTGCGAGTCAAAATGTTTCAAGGCAGAAAAAAATGTCGTCAAAATGTCTGTAATAGTCCCAAATATTACTATTAGACCAGGAGCGTGTCAAATATGCACAGCTGTCACACTCAACCAAGAGGCCGAGGCAACCAACGGCAACCAAATGCTATCAACTGATGAATACAGCCGTACCCAACTCCCCCACCCCCTCCGCTGGATCCCCTACTGCCCGTCTAAAGCTCATTTCTAGTGGGGCCGCGGCTTTTGAAGATAATCATACTCCCTCAGATGAATTTCATTTCAGAGGAGCTTTTGAAACCGCGCTGAATCCGTGTGGAAACACATTAGATGCAAGCTTTCCACTTCAGCATAATACGCGGGTCAGCTTGTGGCAGGTGAATTAATCCTTTGAGAGCTCGGCCCCCGCGCATCTGACAGTTTGAGGGGTTTATTAGTAAGGATGCACCTGTGGTCAGTGCAGGACTAAATGAATATTAATGACGCGATCGATCGCATCTTGTAACGTCTCACAGAAGCACGAGTGTACGAACTCCTTTAAAAATGCGCCGCTCATTAAATGTACGCGAGCCACGTGGGAACTAACCTCGTTGGTAGTCACCAGACGACTTTCTTCTCTTGACAACTTTGAAAGATTTTGAATGCTTTTAACTGCCACACTGATTTGACAGTTATTCCCATGTGTGGAGAACACAATGGTGAGACGGGGTCACTTGTTGCAAAAAAGTCAATAACAAACGCACAAATGCTTTTCTAGATGCTGAACCATTGATTTGGAATCCCGTCATGCTTCGTCTTACCTCCCTCCTTCCCTCCTTTCCTCCTTCCCGCTTTCTTTCTGTTGTCACTGCTTAAAAGGAGATGATTTATTAGCATATTTGTTTATTAAACCAAATCCATCGCATTAGATTGGGATTAGAACTGAGGAAATGTTTTCTTCTTTTCACTGGGTCTTTAAAGTCAAATATTTAAGAATTATCTTCACGAAATGAACAATGAGGACGAAGGCAAAACAAAGCAAGATGTCCCAGTGTACAAGATACAACATTTGCTTCTTGTGTTTGTGTTACACGGCACCTGGATTCAAGCTTCAAGTGATGCGTTTGAAGTCCGAGAACTTTAATTGACTGACGGTTTATCCCATTTCCCGCCAATTCTTTTTAAGGTTGACGGCCTTCCCAATGACGGTGTCCCAGATGGTTCTGTGCGGCAAACAGAACAAACTGAGTTACATTGTATTGACAACAGCAAGAAGATAATCATAAGATGTACACATCAGCTCAGCGTGTCTGACTTTTCCAGTATTCCTCATTCGCAATATGACCCCCCCCCCCCCCGAGTTCAAACTTTGCTTTAAGGAATAAAGAAACCCCCTCTGGGACCAATTGGCTTAACAGGAAGACGGGGGATTACATCCGCTTAACTGTCGAAAACACCTACGAGGAAGGCCTCACATACAGACATTTACAGGAGCGTGAATAATATGGAATAAGCTCCCCACAGAACGCTTTCCTCGACACAGAATTACCTTCTTTTTTTTTTTGTCCTGTCAATGGCATATAGTGACTTACAGAAGATATTGTATGGTATGAGCAGTACAGCAGTAGCTCCTCTCACACACACACACACACACACACACACACACACACACACACAACCTGAGATTATCTTCACACAAACTAAGCACATAGCTCATTTTTTTCTGATTTAAGTCACAGAGAGTAACAGAAAATGTATATATTTATCATCCAGGGAATTCTAGATAAAGGAAAAACAAAAAATAGTGTGTTAAGACACACGAGCAATGCCTCAAGCCATACAGTGTATCGTCACAAAAGCCAATCACTTGCCTCTTGTAGTGTCCATGCAGGCATTTTACTTCACATAAGAGACAAGACGTAAAGTATAACATTTACGGCTGCAATCATCGCCACGGCCGGGACAATGCAACCGATTTGTTAGGTTCACTTCTTGAATAACATTTGGCCCTTTGGCAGCGCTTTCTAAATCTCCAACCCATGAGCCTCTTACTTCAGCGTTCCCCTTTATATTTATCCTGCAGCAGCGCCGTGCCGCTGCAGAATAATCGAGCGCCGCCACTACATTGTCACACGATCATTAATAACCTCTGCTCTCTCGTGTTTCACTGGAAGTGATGTAATGAAGCCCCGGTGCGTTGGTGTGGCGTGAGCACTGCACCGGACTCCGTTAAAAAAAAAAGAAAAAGAAGTAGCCTTTTAAATGTTGCATTACTTTTTAGTGACTTACTTTCTTTGATAAATAGGTGCTGTGGGCATAATGTATGCCAATGTGAAGAGTTATTGATGTGGATTTGGAAAAGTGACATACATATTCCATTACAACTGTTCAAAGTGTGTGAATTCTGAATGGAATTTGGTGTGCCGGTTGTTGGTAGATTGAGTGTTTATTTGGGTTTATTCACTATATATTTAGTGTTTATTAAATCCTTTATTCACAGATTTGTATTGCATCCCACCTTGTTGTAAAATCATCGATTATTTGTTGCAGCAGTAGTTCCCTTCTTTGGATTTTGGACTGTTGGGCATACAAAACAAGATATTCGGAAACTTAACCTTGGGATTTGGGAAACATTGATGAGCATTTTCTGACATTCTGACAAACGGCTTGATTAATTATTACCAACAATGATCGACAGGTCAATCAAAAAAGAAAATAGTCATTATTTGCAGCTCTGTTAACTAATCCAAATGGGGGGCTAGAATGAGCTAAGCCCTGTGAGGCTATCCTATCCAGCAAAAACATCATAAACTGGCCAGTTTCAGCTGGTGCAAAGGGACCGCAGCGGCTTTCTTAAAGGACACCTTAAGAAGCTGGCAGCTTGCCCGGGACCCGACCGAGGCAGAGAGCCAGACGTCAAAGGGCAATGCTGTTCCAGATCGCACTCAACGGATGAGACAGCAGGACGGAGGCACGCAGCAGCCTGTACGCCGCGGCGGACGGTGAGCCGAGTGCAGCCGACGCAAAGTCGAGTGACTCGCCCAGGCAGCTGAACGCAATAGGCTGAGCGAACAACATGCGGCTCATCACCTGTGACTGTCACCTTGAGTTCCAGAGGAGACATTCAACTTGTTCTTTCAAAAGCCTCTCAGCATCATCAACTTAAATGCGACTCAGATCCTGCTTTATTAGTCCGGGCACTTCCAAATTTACTGGAAGTGTCTACAGTCGGTTTCTTAATGAGCATCTGTTCAACGTCTTTTAGTGTCAATTAGATACAGGACCAAAAACCGCTCGTATCCACCAGTTGTTTCATCTAGAAAGTGAAATGAGCTGCAATTGGATCCACACAGATGCATTCACAGACATATAGGCATTGATTTATGGTGATTGCATGTTAAAATATAATGATGTTGGAGTTCATTTAATCCCAGTAGCAACATTGTCACCATTCGTTTACTATTGGCAGCTCATTTACCACTGGCGGTGTTAATATACCTCCACATCCAGCAGAGTTCATTTACCAGTCAGCCCGGGAACTACAGCAGCTCAGAAAATAATAACAACACTTTCTTATTTAGCATTTGTCAGTGACAGACACAAACAGCTCAAAACACTCATCATCACTCATTAAATCTGGAAACATGTGTCATGTGCGATTTAAGAAAAACACTTAAGACATTCATATTGTCAGGCAACTTCAAACACACACTGTCTTGTATATGTGGAGTAGTTTTGCCAAAGGATGAGCAGCCCCTTTTAGGTGATATCATAGTGTTGTCCATATTTAATCATGTGTGTGTGTGTGTGTGTATATAAAACAAAAACAAAACATATTTTCATCAATTGTTTGCAGAGGAGTATATAAAGTTGAAAGTAGAAAGTGGAGAAGACACAGTTCACTTCACTAAGGCTCTCTGTTCAGCACAACCATTTAATGACGAAACCGCTTCCCTCATTGGCTCTATGCTAACATTTGTATTTTTGTATGGAGTCTGAATCTGTCAATCGTTTGGAGTTTTAGCTCTAGGGATGCCAATGGCGTTTGGTTGGTCGGTCCACTATACTTCAGACTGAGATCTCTCAGAAACCACTGGATGGATTGACACAAACAACTTGTACAGACATTCATGGTACCCACAATGAATTCCAATGACTTTGGTAAGCGCCTGGCTTTTCCTCTTGTTCCCCCTGTGGATCAATTAACCTTTCAGTTAACCTATGCAATATCTCAACAGCTACTAGAGAAATTAGTTCAAGGTTGTCAGATGAGGACTGTCAAGTCTCAGCAACCTTTGGATGGATTGCCATCAGTAAGAAACCTCCGGTTCTGAAAGGTTAAGCCAATGAGGAAGTGCCTTAAACTTGCATTCTGTCTACAGGATGCGATTTATTTCTGGTTGCAAGAAGAAGTCAGATTTTATAGAAGTCTATGAGAAAATGGCCCCAATGTGATGATCCCTCGTCTTTTCATCTAGCGCCACCATCAGGTCAATCTTAATCTGACCAATACTTTGATTTATGATCAAACCGTGCAAATATAATAGTATTCCCATCAGCCTCAGCTGTACTTTGTGATTAATGGTAATTATCAAATGTTAGCAGGCTGAACTTAGATGGTGAACATGGATAACATTATGCCAGCTTAGCATTGTCAATGTGGGCATGTTATCATGCTGACATTAGCATTTAGCTCAAAGCGCTGCTGCGCTAAGTGCATCCTCACAGTGGGCTGTAGGCTCGTAGTCTTGTTTGTTTTATAACCATCAGAAATGGCATCTCCCATGCTGTTCTATTTCAATTGTGGAGGGACTTTCACATTCAACCACTGATCCTTTTGTTGTCCACAGGTTTGCATCAATAAATAAAAGAAATCAGCTAAATCTAAACTCCCTTTATATTTAGAAAGTGCTTTCAAAAATCAGATCACAACAGTCTGACTACAACATCTTTTCAACACCAGTAACTGTGTGACCCATCTTAGTACAAAAAACATTACAAAAACAAATCAGAAATCTGTCTGCAGTGCATTACAAGTGTGCTTCAATCTACAAAAATAAGGTTTGAACATAAGCTCTGAGACAGGCTCTCAACCTGTCGACGGCTGAGCCGGCGGCTTGTAGCTAACAGCGCTAACAGTGCTAACAGCGCTAACTACAGCAAAGGTGCTGACAGAGCTAACAGTATAAACCTGAGGGGGAACTATTTAACCCTCTGAATGACGTATATTTCTGTTCTTTTTAGTTGTGCTCTCTGGGGGTGTGATGTATGCACTTGTTTAAAAATAGACAAAGAGAAGCAGAAAAATGTTCTCTCTTTATCATGCGCTTACTTGAGCTACCCGCTTGTTAAAAAAATGTATTAATTCTGAGTGAAAAAAACTCAATAAAACCACATACTGAGTAACTCTTATGTAAAGTCAACTTCCCTCTCAGATCCAACCGGTTGCGTTTGATATATCCGCCCTGACAGAATGGGAGTTCCTCAGTAGTTGGGTCCACAGAGAGACTGTCGCACATCAAAAACACCTGGAGGATTTTCCAGAACTGACTCCACCTCCGCCCCCCCCCCCGAGTTCGGTCTTCAATGCAACAGACTACACGTTTCCCACTACTACTGACGACATGATACATCATGCGCCGTTTGTTTTAAAGTTTGAGATTTTACCGTATATACTTCTAACATTGTAATACAAATTATTTGTTTCTGTCTACTTCTCACTGAGAAGTGGATTTATTCTGGCCATCTTTTTTTTTTTTTTTTTCGTGTTTTTGAAATGCATCAATTGGCAACAAAGACCAGCTGAGAGACAGGTGGCCAGTTTAACATGTGCTTCCCACCAGTAAATATCAGAGGCGCAGATTTTAGAGTTCGATTGAGACAAATTTGATTTACCTTTTTATTTATCACGGAAATGAAATACGTGAAAAGGGTGCACTTTCACAGAGAGCTTGTTCATGGGCCAAAAATAATCAACACAATCACCAGACTCGTCTTTCACACAACCACATGTTGTGCACAGAAAGTTAACCTTTTGCCCCCAAAAGTCGACCAGCAGCTGCTGCATGATTCATTCTTTCAAAGCCTACAATATCGTTATTCAAAGTGTCTTTTTTTTTGGAAGCTGGTGGTGTTTGAACTAATCTTCCCATTTCAAAAAAAAAAATATTCAGCGAATCTCATAGAATGATGAGCCTCAGTGTAGCGAATTATGAATTGTGGTGCCGTGTCAGATCGTACGTTAGTGCTGCCTGTAGGATTCATGTCACAGAGGGGATTGACAAAGATACAGTTGCATAAGTCTTTACTGTAATTGCACCTGTGGATAACCTCCGCTGAAGTATGAGTGGAGCTGTGCCCAAGGTTATACTGTGTGTCTGAATTCATATGCTTTCCACAGACTAAAATCTCAGTGTAATTATCATGCCCTTCCCCGTCTCTGTCACCTTCTCTGCATAATCCTTCCTCCTGTCTACTGATCTGGATTAATTAAGGTTCTAATAGTCTCTCTATATATATATATATATATACACACACACACAATACATGTAAGAAGTACATTCCTGAGATATCCTTGATGAAGCAGCGTTGGCAGCAGAACTTGAAAGTGATAAAAGGCCGTTTTGCATATAAAAGAGAAGCCTGGTTTCCCTTTCTTTCCTTTTTTTTTTTTTTTTTTTTTTTTTAGCTGATTTCAAAGCTCAGCTGTAATATCGCCTCCTGCTGGAAAACCGTGGTTCAGTTGTACAACAACAAGCAACATGAATTAGGCCTGCTGGAGATAACAACCTTCCCACTTTTCAGTGCCTTCTCAAATGCAGTAGAATGACTATGAAATGATAGATAGTAAGTTTTAACCCTTTAAGAGAGTCGTGAGTAATGCTGTTTAAATTAAGCCCATCTCATATGCTTCACTGGGAGAACCAGAAAGGCCTTTTATCAGTGAGGGAGCTGAATCACCTGTACGGTAGCACAGTTAGAGTAACTTCATTCTTTCCTCAGTCAAGTCTGATTTCTACATAAGTCAGAGTCGTGTCTCAAGCTCATATAACATTGTAATTGTAAAGAGGTCTTTGTATCGTCATTACCACCAGAAAAAATAACTAAATTAAGTATTCTAAAAGAAGCATGCATGCAAACGTGTATCGATGTATAACTGTGGGAGATGAGAAGTCACCGCACATCTTGTGTAATTTAGTAGAAAATGATGAAGTGCATGAATGTCTTGTATGAATTACAATTCATGGGATATTAATTGCAAAACACAACAATATGAACATTTAGTATACACTGCATGTTATGTTCTATTAGTGTATATATTAAAAAGAAAATGGACAGGTTATATGTTCAAACACAACCTATGCTGAAGTACATTGTGGCTGCGGTCAACCAGGATTTATCTATTTATTAATGCCTCCCCCGCCAGAGCAAAAGACACAAACTGTTATGCTTAGTTATGAAGTTTGTCCAAATGACAACTAGACATTTCATCATTCGGCATAGTTCCATTTTTGATTCAAAAGTCACAGCCCTATAGTGTTGTAGGAATTAGGCAACAGCTTATAGTTTGGTTGACACGTCGGACAAAAGGTATGTCTAGTTTAATGATACATTTCAAATAGTTCATTCTGATTCGGTAGCTGTAATAGAAACCCTATAATAAAGAAGATTTTGAATTCTGAAAAAACATGCAATGCCAATGATTAAAATTTTTTTATTTATTTCAACGATTTCTGCACATGGCAACTATGGTATGCTATGGTTTAAAGAGAGGATGGTTTTTGGCGAATAAACTATGAGAAAGATTATAGTTATGGTTTTAAAAAGAAGCGAAAGAAAAAGTCATGTCCGTGGTGATCTGGGTCTGGGTTGCCAACTCTGATGCCTTGCACAAAAGTCAGACACGCTAAGTGCGCTACAGTGCATCCTGCACTGACCCTTCACGTTGCCCAGAGATATCGGTACACACACATCACCCCTGTCGGCTCAAAACTTTTTTCAGTATCTGAGCGGAACAGCTTTGGTTTGAGCTTGACCACCGTGCATTTTGGAGTTCATCCAATGGCTTTGAAAGGCTTGTTACGTGCCCGGAGGTCGGAGAATTTGTCACGAACCACAAAACCATGAAATCCGTCCACCGACTGTTAAACAGAACTCACCAACACTGAGCTGGGGAAAAAAAAGCTTCCATGGGCTTGTCTATCTGCAGATTGTTTGTTTGTCTTATCCGTCCGTCAGAGTCAGTTCACGCGCTGTGGATGTGTGCGACGCCGACATGGTTTAATGATCGCCCACCTCACTGCAATCAGGTGACAGCATCACTTTGCATCATTTATGGAGGTCAGGTTTACCGTAATCACATCTGTGATTATGCTTCACCTTTGCTCGGTCCCGTGAAAAGGGGCGCCATTAAAACAAGGTGAAAACTACTTAGTGAAGGTCGCCGCAAAGGCAACTTCAATCTACTCTCTTGCATTTATAGTTCAATAATGGATGGCACATTTGAATACGCCGGTCTCAAAGCGCAAACCGCCGGGAGCAAAAACTGTAATTTACATGTTATTTCCCTTTATTTATTAACCATATATGGAAAAAGTGATGTGCCATTGCCATGACCTTCAATCAGAGAGGAGACTGCACTGTGAGGGAGGGAAGAGATAATGAGGGCAGCACATTAAAGAAGAGGAACGCAGAAGACGGCACTTCGATGATCTCCAGTGGGAAAGCAGAGGGTTGGAATAGCAGATGAACTAATAAATAGGACATTTTTGGCAAATTAAGTATTATTATAACACTAAATAAGCTTAACTACATCTGCCAAAGAGGTTATGTTTACAATTCGATTCGTCTGTTCGTCAGAAAGGATTATGAAAAAAAACTACGGATCTGCTTTTGGTGTAAGTTGGTAGAAAGATGTACCGTGGGCCAAGGAAGAAGCCATTACCTTTTTTGGAGCGGGTCGAAATCACGGGGCGGATACACAAATTCCTTCAATATTGGGAGAAATGTCTATTGGCCTTGGAGGTGTGAGCTCTTCGAGTTCCCCACTGGTTGGATATATATCTAGTTGCAAATTCAGCATTGGTCAAATGTAACCCATTGACTTGACCCGACTTTAATATTAGTGGAAGTTATTAAGCCAGTCTGGGACATCAGATTCAGTGTGAACTGACTTCAGACCGACATATATACAGTACCTCATCGACCAACAGCGGAACCGGCACCAACCCTGAATTGCGGCCACAAGTGAGTGCTGATGGTTTTTTTTTTTACTATCTAACACCAACTCCAAGTAACTGATCTGTGCTTTGTTAATAACCGGCAGTATGTTAAAGCATGTTCCTTCAGTTTGTCTACTTGGAGGCAGTGGAACAAGCTGTGAATACACCGTTAACATCAGTGTATAGAGAGGCTATGGCAGAAACAGTCCGACCCCTTTTAGACACTGAATGAATGCCTTTCTTTGACTGACAGCTCTGTGTGTCAGACACTTTATTCTACGGCTTACTGTAAAAAAAAAAAAAAAAAAAAAAGGCTTTTTTTTTATTGCATGCCTTATGCCTTCCCGATGTGTAAAAATGTGAATAAATAACAAGCTCAACATGTGGCTCTATCCTGCACTCAGCTTACTTCATCTGGGATGCTGTTTATCCTCAACCACCAATGTGTCTTTGAGCGTAGTCTCTGAACCCCTGCCTGTGTGTGTGTGTGTGTGTGTGTGTGTGTGTGTGTGTGTGTGTGTGTGTGTGCCTGACAACATAAGTAATAAATAATTTATTATCCCTCCCAGAAAGATTTGTCTGTTGCTCTTCACTTTTCCTCTGTAAAACAATCAGTACATAATGTGGAGCCCACCCTCACACTCTCACACACACACACACACACACACACACACACACACACACACACACATTCAGCTTACAGTTTATGTAGTTCCGATGATTCATCTTAGCAAGCTGCTTGCTGTCTGAACGCATATCTGCTGCTATTTGTATAAAGCCCCCAACACTCGACACATTTTCTGGGCTTGTTAGTTTCCAGTAATGAATGAATTTCAACTCATTGCTTTATTGGGAGTAATAAGTTGGGTTGTTTAAACAGAGAGGTTGTGTTTTTTTTTGTCTGCTCCTGAGGGGTTGCTGTATCGCATCTTAACTGGAGACCGAAATAAGGTTTTGTTTGTTGTTGTTTTTTTATTGTATTTGTAAAACTGTATCATTACAGAGGAATGATGAAAACCTGCTGTCAGAATCAGGTCCAAATATAATCCGCAGATCTAATTCTACTTAAGACAGAGCTTTAAAACAATAAGAGCTTTGGGATTGCTGCTTACTGTACTGTGAGTTACACTCTTTTTACAGAGTGTGTCATCTTGTGAGATTCAGGCAGAGCCTATGAATTATTCAGGTCGGAAAACAACAATGGGGGGGGGGGACAAAAAAAAAATTGAATTTCTTAGAAAATAAGACATGAGCCAAGAGGCCATGAGATCACGCAGTGGACCAAAGTCTTAGGTCGGCCCACGAGTCCACCTTATAATTCATGGGCTCTTTCCACAGATGGTCTCACTTGGTTTTTCAGCCGGTCCTTGTATGCGGCCTGGACTCCTGCTGCTCAGTGCCGTCACACATGTACACAAAGTCATATTTATAGAATGAAAACCCAGCAGCATCTGATGTACACAACATGATTCTAACAGGCGGAAAACGTTGGTCTGCATGATGCAAATAAGTCGTTTGCTGTTCCAAGGACACGTGGGGCCGGATCGGATGTTGTGTTCATTAATAAAAGCCGAATTGCTTCACTTATGTGTCTAACAATCAGTTTTCAGTTTTATAGAAGATTGTATTTAATATTGTTTTTCCACTAAAACCGTCCGTATGGCTCTTGATGGCTAAATCCCCAAATCTGTGTGGAGATTTCTCCCGCTAAACAAATAGCGCGACTCAGCAAATCCAGTGGAACACCTGATTGACGTTTGTTTTCGCGTGTCCTCCCTATTATTTGCACCATCGCCTTTTTTCAGCGAACATGCAATGTGGAGAGGGTCTGCAGATGCTCGCACAAATGACACACACAACCTGCAACTCCAGCCTGGTGCCTCTGCTTGACAACTATTCTGCATGTGTGTTTGGGGTAGAATGTGTCACATCTGCGACTGATTGTAAGTCGCTTTGGATAAAAAGCCTCTGCTAAATGACTGTAGTGTAATGTAACAAACGTACATGCTGGATTGATTACAGAAATTAAGATGAGAGTAGATGTTTTAAAAAGAAACAATACAAAAATGTGTGTGGTGAGGAGAGCCATGCAAGGCCGGATTACCAAGCTGGAATTTGCCCCGGGGCCCCAGAACTCCAGGTGTGAAAACTTGTTGTGAAAATACCACAACATGAGTTATCATGATAGAGGCCTTGAGGTGCCTGATATTGAGGATAATCATGACTTAACACTGAATATCTGTTACTTTAAAACTGTATTTTATCACCACCTCAGCAAACCTGACCAGCATATATGACTCTGGGGATGCCAGGTGAAGATGATGTAGGAGGTACGGTTTATTTGTTGCAATATGCCCCCACGTTAAAGTCACATAACTGAAGAATCTGGTGTCCTGGTGTGTGTGTGTGTGTGTGTGTCTGTTTGAAGCCGAGAGTATTATCGACAGGCTGGATTTGGCTGCGAGGCAGAGACAAAATTCGGAGGCTTTTGGAGTCGAAGTGGTGGCCATGGGTGGGATTTAGGAGAGAGGGATGATGGGAGGTTTGGAAGGAGGAAGGATGTGCGGATGAAGGGAGACACTGGCGGGTTTATGTGTCATTTTCAGAGCTGAGGTCAGTCGACAGTCACGAGGAGAACAAAGGCTGGTCTCCAACAATGAATATAAATGTATGCGTTTAGACTCTTGGTGAAGTTGTGTCAAGTGCAGGGCTGTTTTTAATGGTAAAAACAAAACTGATATTCACATGTTAAAATGAATATTCGAAAAAAAAAAATCGCAGCACTGCCTCGGCTGTCTGCCTCGTGGGCACTGAACGCACTGCATGACGGGAATCACACATCACTTTTGTAACGCCAAGAATAACTCAACGACGACCGTAACGATGGCGGAGGACTTGGGAAATGACATAATAGTCAACAGCAAGGTGGAGACTTTCAGCTCCCCGGCGATTTCCCTCCAGCCAGCTGCCACCTAATCTAGGTTTTAGGAGGTATCGTTTAGAAAACCCCTCATTTCAACTTCTCCTATATCAGCCATTCTCCTTCTGTTGCGGTGCTTTCAAAGCCAGCGTCAGGAATTAATAGAAACACGACATCTGACAAAAGTTGAGCTCAGTTCGAAGCTCGGTCCTGCAGCTCCCGCTGCCAGTTAGTTTGAACAGTTCAAACCTATGTGTTGCTGTTGTTGTTTTTTTAATGAATATTCCGACATCCTTTTTGGCCAATTTTGACAGCCCTCATCAAGTGTTATTAAGACCTACCCGTAAACACGATGCTGAAGCAGTTTCCCAAGTTCTCCCTCTCACCTGAATGACTTATCTGACTGAAGCACAAAGAAAGCACAAGAGTTGAAATCATTAAATCTCTCTCTCTCTCTCTCTCTCACTCTCTCTCTCTCTCACTCTCACTCACTTTCTCTCTCACTTTCTCTTTGCGGGGAAAAAAACGACACACTCCTGCCTCGCCCACACAGCAGCTCTCTGTGTCTCTTTCAGAGAGTCTAGTGGAGAAAGAAGCAAGACATTCCGGGACATACTGTAACAGAGGAAGCATAACAATTGTGCGCGAGATTAATGCAGTTAATAGAATACATTATTTGTACACAGTATCTATATGCCCTAGTTTGCAGATAAAGACGTGTGTGGAGAACAGTCAGAGTCTCCTCCCATCTGCAAATATGTTGGTCACGGTATACGTCAGAGTATCTTGTCTTTTTGTCCACTCACTAATAAAGGGGATTGTATGGTCACCTGTTGAATGTGAGACTTATTTGTTGTTTCAAACGCAGGCTCTACAGTTTCCTTAAATTGATTTACAGGAATTGTTGTGTGGTTTGCGTGCGCTTCAATAGACGTGTTCGAGCTGCAGAAAAAGAAACTGGGTGTCACGTTCATTCACGTGTGAAGAATGTGGGATTCACCGAAAAGCATTGCATTCTGCCTTTGCTTCTGACAAACAAAAATCATATAGTCCACATGGCCACTAGGGGCATTTTCTATACCTATAGCCCATAAAAATTAATCGGTTTTCAACTGTAAAAACTGCAAATTACAAACCCCTTACATCTGTTCAGACTTGAGGCACAATATAAAATCTGCGTTGAGTGATTTTCACACCACCCCCCAAGTCACAGCTGCTGTTGGCTGTTCAGACACAAGTGTTAATTCTGCACAATCCATCTTTTCCATGTACTACAAGGGAGGAGGACGGGCTGTTCAGATAAGCTGTGATTCTGTAGACACCGCAACATCAACACCAACCTGAGCCTTATCCATTTCAATGGTTTTGTATAAAAGAATATATAGCGCACTGTGGTTTTTTCTAATTACAGTATGGTCCATTTGTGTTTGTCCACAGACTGGGATATCTATACGTTTCATAAAGAAAGTGAGCGTGCTAGAATGTACAGAACTAAACTGAGAGCGCTTCTCATCAACAGTGAGATTGAGCTGAAAATGTCCACGGCTTCATCATGTGACGGATGCTTCGTAACCATACAGACTGTGTAGAAGACGGCGGATGTAGTCATCTTGACGTCAGCCATTGGTTTGTGGACTGCCGTTATGAAGCCTCGGGTTTGCCGATTTTGCCGTCGCCATCTTGGAATACGGGCGTGGCCATCTTTGCTTTTTTGCAACCGATAAACGGCGTTACCGTATTTCGAATGCGAGGAAGTGACACCAGATGCGGTAGCGGCAGCGACCTGTCAATCACAGTTGGCCCGCCCTAAAGCAGACCCAGCTTTATGGTCTATTTTCCATGCTGTGATGACTTGATCAGTGATCAGCGGAGAGAATGCAAGTTTTGAGACATTTCCTTATTGGCTTCACTCGGCAGAACTGGATGTTGCCGCCTGATCGTGACTTTGATCAAACAAGAGCCCTCCCTAACGGTTTGAGTGGCTTTAGGCATTTTAAAAAGCCAACGGATGAGAAAATGAGTGGGTTTGCACTAATCTGATTGTAACTCAGTGACATTAGCGTGCCTCGCTGCCCACAGACTCAGAGACGGGGTACAAAGTTTGACGCACCTGTCCCATTCACCTCACGCCATTTCTTTGCCTCACATCACAGTGCAGAGTACACAGCAGGAGTACGTGATGTCACGGCGTGACGTGTTTGATGCATTTCATTGATTTCATAATTTGTTTTGAATCTTTTAATAGGAGCGAACGATCCCGCTGAAAGCTGAGGTGAAGAGAGAAGCGGAGGTGTGTGCACTGAGCTGAAAGGATGTCCTCAGAGCCTCAATAACAATGTGGAAACTCGGTTCAGCCCGTCTGACTGTTGCTGTGGTGAGGATCAAAAGTCTTGACAAGCAAGAGCTTCAACGTGAACGTGAAGAGAATTTGAACAGAGATCCAGGCAAGTCCGCCCTCATTTGTTCATGAGGGTGCTTTTTTTTTCCGATGTGTGAGTGTGTGTGTGTGTGTGTGTGTCGTAGATTTTTCTAGACGGAGACATGGATAGAAAAGGAAGCAGGCTGATGGAGGAGAGAGAACAAGAGATAGACTGAGGCGAATAGAGAATGAGTGAGAAGCGAGCCGGCAGCGGGCCGAGAGATAAAACAAAGAGGACTAGAGAGGAGTAAAACAGAGAGGGACACAGAGAAGCACGCCTGCGGCTATGCTTGGAGTTTTAGGTCAATTTCCTGTCTCTCAATTTTCTACTTCCTGTCCGTGCGGCGAGAGCCTGACTGATAGATGATACACAGACACGCTCACACAGTGCAAATGTGAGCATGAGCTGTCCTTCCTGCTCAGTCCTGACGGGCAGGACCTGGCCTCAACTTGACTCCACCAGTGGGATGAACCAAATCCACAGGGGAGGAGGCTGGGTCCATAGAGGCAGAGGCGGTCGCTCCAGCTCTCCTTTTGAGACGCAAGAGGGAGATCAAAATATGAAGAAAAAAAAAAAGAGTGAAATCTCATCATAATTTCTAAAATATGTTTTCTCTCTTCTTTGGAAGAGCGACACCTGCTGGACAGGCAAGACAGTGGTGATGGGGGCGGGACGTCTTTAATGTTAATTTTCAATTCATCAATTTAATGTATTTCATTGTTTTCATGCTAATCTCTTATCGGCCAAAACACACAAAGATGATGAAGGGGGGACGTCCTCACTTGGAGCGTGACTGATGATAACCACTGCATGTACAACGATAGATTCATTTAGGCATTTTCAACAGAGTCCAAATTTCCATTTTTCAAATTTCCATTTCCTTTTTTTGAAATCGAGAAGTAGCTAGCTACCCGTGTTAGCCAACACAATAGTTAACTTGTTGTAGCAGCACTGATGTTCTGTAAGCTGACTGTCACAATAGATTTGGACTGAGGCTGCTTAATACAAAAGTAGAGATAACCCCAACCCAGCTGTCATTGATCCTACCTTTAAATCACATTTGATAATGATGTTGGCAAAATCTTTACCACAAAACAACGTATTTTGTTGTTTTCCCAAAGGATGCTAAGCAATATGTGAAACTAAATTCTGATTCAACTAACAAAAAGGCATTCAGACACATAAAATCTGGATGTTTTATAATATTTTTGTAAAGTGTGATATAGCCCTGTTACTGTTCTATTTGAATAGCGAGCCCCTGAATGTATTCTTTTGGTTAAAAAGAAGAAGAGAGAAGTAGCCAGCTAGTTTGAAATAACATGACGGCGTGGGTTGGTTTTCCTCCTGTCCTCCCCAATTGTTTGAGTCACCATCCGCCACGGATCCACACACACACACACACACACACACACACACACACACACACACACACACAGACACAGAGAGAGAGTCATAGCACAGACTGCCCTCTAGGCTTTGATATTTTCTACAATAACAGGGCTGTGCAAAAATACCTGACAGCTTTAATAATTTCCTCTCCCATTTCTCCAACCCTCTATCGCCTCCACATATGTAGAATGTTTCTAAATGCAGCCTGTTTCTTGTCAAACTGCTGGATATTCTCTGTCTTTATGGGGTTTTTTTTGTTCTCAGTTTGTGGTTGAGCTGTCTGAGCCACTATAGGCTACGGTTTGATGAGGAACACTCTCTTGGTTTCAGGCAATGTAAGAGTTTCAAAAATATAATTAAAAAAGTTCCTCTAATTGGTTTGAGCATGAATTAACACTTGTCAATGCAATGGATTGCTGGATACTGTCATTTACATTACACGGGGGATTTTCAGTGCACATTTGCGCCATTTTTCCTCATTGGAAATGCAATGAAACATACTAAATGAGTCATTACTGTCTTACTTGTATAATAATGACATTATGAGGTCATTAATACAGCATATGCATGATTTGCAAGGTGATAATGTAATATAGTTCTATCCAAGATTATTATAATAGTATATATAGCAAGTTTATTACCTATTGTGTGGGACATTGAATGTTTTCACAACCATTCTTTTAGTTTACCACAAGACAATTAAAATGGATAACTGTGACAAAAGGTCATTTCAGTTCAAATTCATGTGCATTAGTAGAATACAACCCTCAGTTGACAGTTTATTAAGTAAACGAATGCAGTCGAATACAGCAGCCCTGCAAAAAATATATACTTCTTGAAGGTTAGAATTTTCTATTTTTGTTTTTTGTTTTAGTGAGATTTAGATTCATCTGTGTGATCATTTTGGAGGCTGGAGTTTGTGGTGCCTTTGAGTTGTATGACGTTATACTGACAGGTGACAGCTGTTCCTATCTGCTAGATCTGGGTTAGAAGGGGCCTGCTGCACCAGTAGGTTCAGAAGGTTATGTTAGGTGCTTAACATAAAGGTATAAACATAACGTATAATACGTCACAAACAAACGTACCTATTTTTACCCAAACCACGATTTTTCTTTTCCTAAATCTAATTAAGCAGTTTTACCTTTGTTTCAGTTCACAACTTTAAACACATGGAACCATTCTCCTTTCACAAAGTGCAGATAGGTGCATTTAGAAGCTTTATAGTGGCAGCGATAACAATTGATAATGTCCATTTAACTTAATGGGCTGATTTGCAATGGGTGTGCAATGCAATACTCATTACCAATGCCCCTATCAATAGTCTGAGGATGCTTTAATGAGGTTGAAGGTTATTGCTGGATATCATTTAATAGAAATTGAAAATATTTTTTAAAGCCTATTCAATATCTTCCTCAATGAGAATACAATAAAACCAACAAATGTGATACACACACCATGATTTTCAAAACACCGCTAAAAAAACCCAATAAAGCATTGATGCCATTACCAGGACTTATCGTGACCCATTCTGTGTGGCATATATTGGATTGATGGTTGGACAAATAATTCCATTTGCTAAAAGTTTGTGAGGTCTATAAAATGTATGGTTAATTGCCAAAATAAAGACTGTCACCAAGGGGTTTTCTTTTTACTTTTAAATCAGGAGTTTCTGTAGAAACTTCCTCCTCCATATCTGTTAAAAAAAGGGAAGCAGAATGGCACAATCCCACGCACAATGTTGTCTCTGCAGCTGCCGGGTTCCAAACGACAAGATGAAGGTACGGTTCCTCCGATACGTGGCCTATATATTACGATAAGTTATCTGCTTCTACCAATACACAATATTTGTTGCAACCGTCCCTTGCGCTACTAAATAAGGGTGAGCCCCTTTGACAGGCAGCAGTCTGATCGCAATCGTGGATGATGAGGACGTGTGAGAACAGCTGCGTCTTTGGGGTTAACGCACAAGGTTTATTGTTTTGTCAGTTTTATTGAATTAAGCCTTGAGAACCTCGGGGGCGCAGAACATTATACTCTAACATCCCCAGACCTGATTCTAGAACTGCAGTGATCAAACCCAAAGGCGGAGAGAGAGAGAGAGAGAGAGAGAGAGAGAGAGAGAGAGAGAGAGAGAGAGAGAGAGAGAGAGAGAGAGCTAGCTTACTGATGTTTAGCAGAAAGTTTGTAATTCACTCAAGTCTCAGTGTGTAACCACCTGTGACTCTTTCCGGCGGAGTCAATCCCCAACACCAGATGTTTCATTCATTAGAGCATGTGTCGAACAAGTTGTTAATGTGTGCATCTCACACTTTTGTGCAATGAATGATGATGAATCTCACTCATTGCACATCAATCTGCTTGTCCCCTGAATGCCATGTATGGTCAAAACTATTCCTCTGAAAGTCTTTTTTTGTATAATATAGCGACAAAGTCCCGCCCTTTCCTGGGCGCATCATGGGACCTTATTTCTGAAAGAAATACGTTCGGTAGTAGCGAGAAACAAACAACTCCTTTAATCCCGTTTAATCCCATTTGAGTGGTCAAATTAACTCACAATGTCAAGCACAAGATGAAATTGTTGAATCCAACACAAAGCAGATATGAGCGCATGCATGGTTCAAAGACAAAACTGTGCATGTGTGCGCACGTGAGGCCCCAAAACTTTATTTATTTTTTATTTTTTTTAAAAGAGGAAACCATGTCTCCCTTAGTTAGGATGAAATACTTTAATCTTTTACATCCCACCATCACTGCTGAACCCCTGGTGTTTTGCCGAGCATCTAATTGTGTGCGTGGTATTGAAGGATGTTTCCTCTCAGAACTAACAGCAGAGCTTTAGAATTTTTACGTGGGTTTGTCTTACTTGCAGAGCTGGCCGACCTGTTTTGGTTCCAATGCTTCATTCAATAATTTACAATAAAAAAACTATATGATCGGAAGCAGGTTGACAACCAGATAAAAGAATCGCAGGTATAACCAAATGGGACACAATACAATAGGATTGCGCTCCACTGGACAGGACACGGCACTTTTTGATTCTCTGCGGACACTTTGAAGGATGTGCTTTTAAAAGAAAAACGATTAAATTTGCATGAAAAGAAAGAATCCTTTCCTCCATCCAGCACTGTGTTCCAAAAGTTAAAAAAATTCCCAAAAGGGCTGAAAAGAGGAAAGAAGCACTTTGGCTGACACTTTCTTTTCTCCCTGCCTCTCATGCATACGCACTGAATGGGTTGGAATGGAATAGCTCAGAACAGACAAGGAGTATAAAAAGAGAAATATAGTGCACCACACTGTTCATCTACAACAGCAGAGGTCTTCTCCAATTTCAAACACAATAAAGTGAGTTAACAGAACACATCAAAATACATAGTTGGCAAAAGGCCTTCAAAATATATTCCTCTCAAGAGTCATTGTGCTCCTCTGATCGATCAGGAAGTGACAACAATGTGTGTGTTTTATACTGTGTCTAATATCGTGTGTTTTCTGTCTGTGTGTGAGAGCTGTAGAAAAGAGACATGCCACAGCTGTTCAGATATCTTCTCTGGGACCGAACACACACACACACACACACACACACACACACACACACACACACACACACACACACACACACACACACACACACACACAGGTGGTCATTCTCGATAATTGTTTGGCCCGCTGCACCACCTCTGCTCTCTCACTTCAGGAAGCGTGGCAGAGGTGGAGTTATGAGATTGAACAAAGAGAGTAGAATGAAATGAGATGCCCCCCCCCCCCCCCTCCCCTTATGTCTCCATCTACAGGGGCTCTATAAAGACATGATACTCCTTTATTATAGCAGGTGGGCTGAGACACTAGCGCCACTCGTCACCTGCACATGTGGACGACGAAAGCTGAGCAGGAAACAAAGAACTGTGACTCATTCGTTCTGTAGCATCTTTGAACCCACGCGTTGTCTTCATTGTGGACCGATGGTAAGTACTCCATTTAAGGATTATAGGCCATATTACACACAAGTGCATATGCTTTGCCTGGGGGTTGCTACTGAAGCCTTTTGACTCCCACCGCCGCGTTAGCACTCGCAGCATTGTTCGATCCCGGGCGGAGGAACGCGCGCTGTGCCTGGGAGCTCCATCTGGCATCGATGTGCAAATCCTGGGTGAACGGATTAAAAGCCCTCGTGTCACGGAAGCATGTTACGGGCGTAATCGCATTGAAGAGGGCATTGAAGATCACACCGGTTCTGGAGGTGGTGAACAAAACATGAACACATTCCACTTGTGGCAAATACAAAACGAGAAACATGTCAAATGAAATGCAGATTACGCCCACATAGTAACACATTTCCATGTCTTACGGTCCGCCCCATGTCAAAAAAAAATGGAATAATGTGATGGTGGGGTGCAAGTGAGTCTTACAAAAACAATCAATATTGCAACCTAAAGTGGTAGCAGTAGCCTTATTTTCATATGTGTATCAGATGCAGTTAGGACTGGGCATTATATTGATATTGCAATATGAGACTAAATGTCATAGATTTTGGATATCTTTTAAAGGCTGCATTGCAGTAAATTGTGTGTGTGTGTGTGTGTGTGTGTGTGTGTGTGTGTGTGTGTGTGTGTGTGTGTGTGTGTGTGTGTGTGTGTGTGTAGGTCGAGGTGTGACACCAGCTTAATGACATTATGCTAATTGAAATAGGTTACTAACCCGAGCTCTTCCTTCATCGTGGTGCTTTTGATGTTATTATTGTTTTCCTCATATTAATCATGACTCATCCTGTAGTCCAGGGCTATTCAATTAATATTCACAGAGATCCATTTAGGAAAAATTCCCACATGCAAAGGTCCGGAACACCACAATAATATTTATATTTATATATATATATATTTTTTATATATATATATATATATATATATATATATATATATATATATATATATATATATAATAATTAACCTGCGCTATGATTTAGTCCAATATACTGAAGTAGCCCAGCAGTTGTATTAGCGTCTGTATGTAGTCATCAACTGACTGTCATTATCAATATCTCAACAATATTTATTGTCAGTTTTCAAATTGAAATGAAGGAATTATAAATAACACATAATCCAATAATAAACACATGTTCTCTTGTTTAAGTGCTGGATTAAAGAATACATTACATAACAGAAAGCTTTTGAAAAATGTGACTCTTAAAATAAAGTACATCATTTTAGAAAAATTGATTGAACTGCAGCTTTAAATTCAGTAAATTCAGGGTGAAGCGATGTCAACCAAGAAAACCATGACATTATATTCTTCTCATCTTCTAAAAGGAGAACTGTGTGTGCAGGGACTTTATCTGTGGTTATTAAAACCATGTGTTTCAGCTCTGTTCCTCTCTGTTAACGTCATTGTTGGACAGTGAATTCATGTATTGAATTCTGATCATATTGGGCTGTTAGCGTATCAGAATACACGTATGCGATTGGCTGAGCAGCATCACCTGATGTGATTTTCAACGCATGTAATTGGTTGGTGTGTCTCCTGGGCGGCTGAACGAGTGTCGTAAAGGCTGTAAAAGCTGCGCAGGTCAAAATAGAAGTGTTCCGTCAAAATGTTATAATTCTCAAATCGGTTGGAGGTCCAGGGTCCAGATGCAACGGCGTCTGGATCCGCCTATTAGTGACCCCTGCTCTCCTATTACATAATGGATTGACTTGTTCAGTCATTGTATCACTACCGTGTGTACCCAACTGCACCTTAAAAAGATGTTTCCTGTCGCCCAAGTGGAGCATCCTCAAACATTCAGACGCTACAGGAAGTGTGTGTATGTTGGTTACAACTACATATGTAAGAGCATAAAATCTGAGCTTTCTTTCTCTCAATGTCACAAATAATGCTCTGACAGGGAGTGGAGGAATCAAATTGAAGTAGATAAAGAGGAAACACACACGCACACACAAACACAAAGGGTCATTTCAAGTGTTATTAGAGTGTCTAGTAGGGACTATCTCAAACGCTGTGGGCCACTGGAAGGCTGTTGATGCCCACAGCAACCTAACCAGTAGGTGGGCTATCTAACAGCTGGTTGGGAGAGATAATGGAAACTGTGTGTGTGTGTGTGTGTGTGTGTGTGTGTGTGTGTGTGTGTGTGTGTGTGTGTGTGTGTGTGTGTGTGTGTGTGTGTGTGTGTGTGTGTGTGTGTTTTTCTGTACTTTTCAATAAAAGTGTAGGTACCACAGGCAGAGCTGAAGCATGTGGTACCTTAAGTCGGGTATGGTACTTTCTTTCCACTTACGATTCAAGTTTCTGAAAGTTGATTTAATATTTTAAGTCAAAGTTGGGTTTGAATGCTTGGACTGGCTTTAGAAAATGTCAAGAAAATAAGTTGTCATTGCCTTGCAAAACTATCAATATGACTGAAGTGGGTTTTTTTGTATTATTCTTTTATCAGTCACCTCTGTAGGCAAAGCTTGAGTGGTAAATATTGGAAAAACCGGCAAGAGTACGTTGATTTTAAAAAGGTATCCGACTGAAAAACAACACCCCACCTACAGCGTGGACTACCTCCCTCCAAAGCCACTCCCCCAAAATGATCACGATGAACGTCAACAACGAACATGGCTGTTTGTGAAGCTCGCTGCTTGTGGAAAGCCCCTGGAATAACACCAACTAAACTTTTTTTTAGCTTGTTCATGTCCAATTTACAAATAGTACTGGTAGCTCTACAACTAGTGGTCTCTAGAGGGTAGAACAAGTGGGTCTTTGCCGTTGCTCTACCTGCATTGGGCTTTCCATTGTATGCACATGGAAGAGCAGGGAGGTGCGCTCCAGGAACAGAGTCACATAACGCCAAATATGCATTAGCGCGAATGGAAATCAAATTATGATCTGGTCTAAAGGGGTCCTGTCCAGACTGAACTAATGTTTTGACATCTGACGGAACAAAGTAATTGTGATATCACAACAGCAAGGGTGTTCATTATAACACAGAGTCTGTAGGTTTACACAATGGACAGATATTTGAAAGGGACTAAAAAAAAAAAAAAAAACAGACGATGCTCAGCTGACGGTAATCAAAAGAAAATATGATGAAGAGTATCTTGCTCTTGGGCTCACAGTGAATATGGTGGGAGATGAGGAGGATGTGTAGTTTAGGGCCGCTCTGGCAGCTGACAGTATGATAACCAGCAAATTAAGAAGACATTTAGAAACATTACACCCCAGTCAGGTCAATAAAAGAAAGTGGTTTGATAAGTTAAAGTTGCTTTTTTTAAATATATATATATATATATATATATATATATATATATATATATATATATATATATATATATATATATATATATATTATTTATTTAAATATATGGAGGGAGAAGTGAGAGGAATTCTTTAAAAAAAACAATTGTCTCAGTATTTCAAGCACTGCCCTGTAAAAGACGGACATGCTGGGGTCAGTCCTGCAGTAGTTTGGAGAACAAAATAAGCAATCTGTCCCCCCCCCCCCCAAAGTTGAAATGAACCCTGTACCCCTGCTGGTTAATGTATTTTTATGTGAAGGCCATCAACGGCCATTTTCCCAAAACGAAGTGCTCCCTGCATCGCCACATTCCAACCTCTCCTGCAGGTAAAGCCCGTTAGCCGTAATAGTCGGCCGTATTTCTCTCAGAGGTTTTCCGTGTAAGCTCTGCAGCTCCTCTCCAAGGCTATTGCTATTTCTATCAAAGGCTCAGTGCCCATCTGCAGCGCATCGTAAAGACTTGACTCGCACCCTCTGTCTTCTCATCCCCCACACCCCCCTTCCTCACTTGCCTTCCTTCAACTTTCTTTCTTGTTCCGTCTGCCTCCTCTTGTCTTGTCAGCCCCGCTCATTAATTCGCAACCTGCAGCCATGTGGGTGAGAGAGAGCCGAGAATAAAGAGCGGAAAACAAGAGAAGCTAAAATGACAGAGCGCTCGTGAGCTAAGGGCATGTCAGAGCGCCGTTATGTGTTTTGTCTCTGTGTGTGTGTGTGTGTGTGTGTGTGTGTGTGTGTGTGTGTGTGTGTGTGTGTGTGTGTGTGTGTGTGTGTGTGTGTGTGAGTGACGTTTGATTCTACTGTATGAAACGTCGTGTTTTATCGTCATTTGTGTAAGTGAATATATAAAGTTAAAAAAAATTGTCCTCCGGCTCACGGCACATTCCAAAAAAAAACATTGCACAATGCTACACACACCATGAGCAACAATGAAGTCACGGCACAAGACAGACATCGTAATACAACAACGCCATGGCAACTTATCCGGCACAATCCGGAGAGAAGTTCAGGCACGTTCACCTGTTTCAGCGTGGCAGAATAGCACTATTCCATACATTAATTGGCGAGGATTATGAGGTGCATGCATCACACGGTGGTTGTATAAGGTGACAGAACATCAGCAACGTCGTCATGTCTTTTTTTTGGGGGGGGGGGGGTTTTGAGCCCGGGGTCGAGAAAAACAATACCGCTGGTCTAAATTGCCGCTTCAATGATGCAGCGTCATTGGGCAGATGGCGAGCGAGCAAACGGTCTCATCTCGAGGTGAGCTATGGGTCACTTGATCGAATTGTCCAGGATGGGTGGGAGTGAAGGCCCGCTGATGTATTGTGGCGTGGCGTATAGCTCTTTACAAGGCTGTGTGGTCAAAGACACATTCGCACTCCCGTGACGCTCTAGGTACCCTCTAGAGTCAGCTTTGGACGTGTCAGGGACAGAGTGTCAAGTTTCTGCTCATCACATGCATACAGCGGCTGTTCTAAATGTAGGTTTACTTATTTATTTTAGGTTTTATTTGTTGGATTTAGGCAACAAAAGTACATAGGTTCGGTTCAGGAAAAGATTGAGATTTTGGTTAAAATAAATGTTTGTTACATAAATTAAATATGTTTGTTACGTAACGTGGGTGGCGTAAGTAAGTTACATCAGAAAAGGACATTAACAGTGGTCTCCAGGGTGAAAGTCTGTGTTGGTTTATCCTTGGAAATATCTTATTATATTTATTTATTTATTTATTATTATTATATATTAGGGAGATGGATTTGGATATCCATTGTGCAAAGACAATTAACCAATAATAAATAATGTAATTTAATAAATTCTCTTCATGCAGAAACATACAAAATATTGCAGTAGATAATATAAACGATAACAATAAACTAATGACTACTTTGGGTTATGACTATGTACCAAACGGTTCAATATTGAATGAATAAATAACTATGAAATAATTTAAAACATGAATACATTTGGGGATATATATCAAATGAAACAGTAATTGTGTGACTGAAACACAACTCATAAAATGTTAATTCAGAGTTTCATAGGACTTCTTTTATTATTTCATAATAAATTATGTTTAAAAATGCCCTATTTAACAAGTCTGCTTTTATTTCATAATGCCATTTTTCAGTGTCATTTATTGTTTTATGTCACTTCCTAATGTCACTTTTCTTATCAGCGGTGTTGATGAGACTGATTTCGTATACTGGTGGTGCATATTTCCCAGATAAGGGAACAATGCAGGAAGTACGAGTGAACATGAAGTAAACTGACACCAGCCTGAACATACCTCTAGGGCGCTGTGCATATTTTACAGACAGCGACGTGGCACTGCTTCTGACAACATCCCCCTGTTTGGTTGACATACTCCTCACTAACGGCACATTGTGAGCTCATATAACATTGTTTATCAGCGTTAGTAACACTCTCATGCTGCATCCCTCACAGACACCAAGATTCATTTCATTCGAGAAAGAAAAACCCAGCAGAAGTCATGCCATAAACAACCCTGGATCCACTCGTTTTTTTGTCAAAAATCTATTCTCATCATGTCTTTGTTATTAAGAGACAGCATGAGTCACAAGCGCTGTGTATCCATGTTGCCCGTGATTTGTTGAGTGAACTCAAGTATTGACCCGCCGCCTGTCTCCACAGCTCTTTATTGACTGACCTCTGTTGTTTTTGATTTAATATTGGTTCTTTCTCGACACTTTTAGCTTGTCTGAGTTCCAAATCTCTTCAACTCTTAACCCCTCCGTGTACGAATAAAACAGACCTGCATGTTGCAAAAAAAATCATGCTCGAGTTGAACAAACTTTTTAAACGACTTTGCCTTTACGGCGCACAATAATGAGGATTATCAAAATTCAGGGTTTTAGTTTCAGGAAGTCACCGGTGAATCCGTGGAGGATTTGAAAAAGCTGTAAAACTCTGTGGTTTCATAAGTTTATAGTGCCTGGGCTTTGAGGTTTTGTATCATAAGCCTTGGAGTTGGCGAGACAGGTTGGAAAACTGGCATCATACACTGGCAAAGAAAAAAGAAAGTGATTTAACTCGGAGCAAAGCTGGTATTTCAAAGCTGGCATCAGAAAAGGCTGCAGAGACGGCTTACCTCACAGCACCTGAGACAGTATTGTCTCTGTGTGTGTTTACGTCCCTGTCAGAATGTGCTTAAACACGCTATGTAGATCAGGAATAGGACTTTTCATCTAATTGTGTATTTGATTAATTGTAGTTTAGACAGAGTGCTGAGTAAGAGGAAGCACTCTGGCCATTTGTCTCATCCACTCTGCTTTCCCACAACTCGCTTTTTCTTCTTTCTTCTTCTATTTGCAGTGTTTATCTCTGCATCAACCTGTCCCTCGCTCCCCCACTGCACTTTATTCCTAAAATACGAGCAGAGCCTGATGTCTTCTTTTTGTTTTTATACTTTCAATCTTTCATGCTAGTATTGGTCTCTCTCTCTCTCTCTCTCTCTCTCTCTCTCTCTCTCTCTCTCTCTCTCTCTCTCTCTCTCTCTCTCTCTCTCTCTCTCTCTCTCTCTCTCTCTCTCTCTCTCTCTCTCTCTCTCTCTCTCTCTCTCTCTCTCTCTCTCTCTCTCTCTCTCTCAGCATTTCAAGGTTTAATTTCCCTCCGGTACTCCTACCACTTTTCGATCTTCTTTTCATCCCGTCTTCCTCTCTGTCTCTCGTTTGCATTCAGTCAGCTCTTTAGTGGCCTCGTGTTATTCATTCATTAACTCTTTTTACGCTTGTTATCCCCCGTTCTTTATCTCATCAGGAATCGATACCTCCGTTTTGATTTATTCTCACACATCCTTTCCGTGCCTTATAGAGAGCTTCCCTGAGGACGCACAACCTTCTAAGTTCTGTTGTTTCGATATGTAAAGACCTTGCCAACCTTCGACAAGCATTTTCTTCGCATTCAGTCTGACAGCCTTGGCAACGTTCAACCGGCTCACTTCCGCGTTTCCTCTTAGATTTGAAAGAGACATAATGTGGGTTATCCAGTAGGTCTGATCCGCATGCTCGAATATAAAAATAAATACAAAATAAGTAAGGAAATGTCATCATTTTCAATGACTTTTTGTCAGTATTTGGTCTTCTCATTTGAAGGGAATGCTATGAAGGCTTGCACAAAACTATTTGAAATACTTGACACTCATTTCAGCTGACACTCATATCCACCCATCCCTCCTGGTAAATATATGAAATGTAAAAATATATACACTAGGGGCAGGTTACCAGTTTATCACAGGACTAAAACATTGACCCTTCGCCAAGTCCCGCTCCTCAAACGAGCAGACGCTTTTATCCAAAGCGACTTACAATTCAGTATCCATCTATACACTGTAGGCACAGCTACGGGAGACATTTTTGGGGTTAAGTGTGTTGCTCAAGGACACATTGACACGAGACTAGTAGAGCAGGAGCTGGGGATCGAACCACGACCCTCTGATTGAAAGGCGGCCCTGCTCTCCACTTAGCCATGGTCACCCCTAAATGCTTTGATACTCGCTTCTGGAGAGGATGGAAGGAGCTACCAGCTAGTAGAAGTGCTAACACTAGCTAGTGAAGGTGTACTGAATGTCTACACATGCTGCTTTTGCTTAATGATAGGAACAGTGTATAAAGACCTACCCCTGCTTTCTGGGAGCTGTGTTGTTCCTTTAATTCCGTTGTCTTCTGTCTCAGGTGATGTGGAGGTTCACTTTTACTCCGTGATCTCTAGCTTTAGCTTCTATCTTTATCTTTTCAGCCTGTCTTTGCTGCTGAATAAGTTTGACATCCTGGATATATTCAGTAAACTCATATTCTAGACTCTAATCTATCTTCAGCGAGTGCAGTTAGTGACAGTGTGGGCTCCTTTGGGGCGTGGCTTAGCAGAGTGTCAATTCACCTGAAGACAGTTTGGCTACAGGTTAGCTAATGGAAGGAAACTAAGAAACGCAGTGGCTGCCTACTCTTCTTCATCACCCCCACATCCTCGCTCACTCCTACACGACTCCGCTTCCTCTGATTAATGAACTCTCCGGCTCAAGGATACATTTATGTAACACACGCAGCTTTATCTTGTGTCGTTATGCAGCAGAGCTCCAACCCAAGCACAGCACATTTCCTGTGTATATTGTCTTCCTCATTATATAGTGACGTTTTCCCATCAGTCATGGCAAACTAGATATAATCCAAAACATCCATCACATTCTACAGTAACGTTTCTTAATCACAGCCGGTTCCAGGTCGGCTAAGCTAGGTCATGTCTATGGTATCACATACGTATATTCTCCATAAAATTAATCATAGTGTCGCATGGAAATGTAATTATTCCAAGGCTTTATCACTCTTCTGAATTTATTAAACATAGCATCAATCAGAGCTTAGTGTATGCACTTTAAGGTAATTTGTGTGTGTATATCTACGTAGAGAATCAATCATACAATATTGGGTATGTTAGATTTAACATATCTTGATCATAAAGCATCATATGTGATTTACTTGAACTGTTGACATATAGAAATGTGGAAGTCAGACTGTCCTTGTTACACAATATTTAAAAAGGGTAGGACAGAGTCTGGCATGATAATATTCAAAGTCACAAATGATTAACGGGTTTCTCTAAAGGCCTGCAGAGAGCGGTGACATACAGCACTTTTTATGATCGATGAAGGCTGTAATGAACTTTTCTTATCGTTGTCAAATATCAGTAAAATATAATTTGAGCATTTTTTTTTTCTCTCTATAGAGAGTCGATATGTTATTGCCAATGCCATGTTTTCTTATTTTCAGACGTTGGGCTGTTTTTATGTAAAAAAAAAAATGTACTTCCATGCCCTTCAACATTGTTTCAGATTTGTATGTCTGTATGCCCAAACATAAATATCCCAGGGGACATATCTGTATCTGAATGTAGAGGAGAGTGACAGTGACCAAGGAAGATACGAGCCATTGATGGGACATTTGGAGCCTTATAAATTTAACTTTCATCATTATAATAAAGAAAATTATTAGTGGATCTTGACACTCCTATTATTCTTAGATTCAGTAAGTTACGCTGTAAAACTCCATTTTTTTTCCCTACACAGAATAGCAAACTGGCACCATTAAAAGTTAGCCAAATTAGCTTTAAGTGGTTCCTGTTCAGTGTACCCATGAATGTACAGAGTACTGTATACTGAAGAAAGTTCAAAAACATGATTCTCAGGCAAATTGTGGAGTTTCTCAAAGCAGATTTATGAATATTTATACACAGTGGACATCATGATCATATCCTCAGAAAGTTGAAGTCACACTGAATATGAAAATATGTGCATCATGTATGCATGTGAAGGAGAGTGATTTTTGGAAAGCGTTAGATGCCTGCGTAGAGCTGCTCAAAGAGAAGATCTACTAGTAATGGCTCTGTAACCCTCTTCAATAAAACCAATTAAAAACTGACTTTAAATGTCAAAATTATAAGGAGGCAATGTTTTATTAAAAAGGCGCTCCTTACAACAATTAACACCAAGCAATCATAACCACATTAAGGATGACACATGGTTTAACACCACAGACACGTTCTCATTTGCTTCATGAAACGAAGCAGGAAGACGCTGTTGTTTTTCCAGAAGAAAACGGCCATCGACCGTAGATAATCAAAAGGACTTAAGGATTAGAAATCGCTGAATTACATGTGACGTATAAACCGGTCTACCTCGCCTGGATGTGGGTACGACGCTGCCCGACTTTGCTGAACTAAATACACTTGTGAGGTTATTTTTGAAAATTTGAGAAACTGTAGCACTTTTGTTAAACGGAAGCAATAAATCATGTTGACCGTGGTTTCTTTCTTTACTTAAGGTATCCTCAGGAATCCAAATACACTTTTGACAGTGATTTATAGTTTATGACTGATACAAGTAGGAACTTTAATAACAAAAAAAAAAAATGTATAACAGACATATTTTGAAAGAGATGCAACAGTAGCTCCTTGCTATGTGGCATATTATTCAAATTAAACCAGACATGCATGCCCTCACATGGAATATTTTACCATACACATCGGATGTCCTGGACGTACTTCTTTACTCTGTGGATTGCTCTACCTTGCAGATGAGGTCACTTTGGATTCCCCTGCTCTGAGGTACAAGCCATTATTCATGGTGCTGCTGGGCGGACTTAAAATATCTTCTTTTTCTTTTTTTTTGTTATCTAACCTAACAGCGTTGCAGGCAGTGCAGCATCAGTAATCACACCAACATACTCCACCACACTGCACTGTGGACTGGCCTTGTCACAAAGAGCCAGAGCAGAGATGATCTATCATACGTGTCTCCATGCAGAAACAGCCACTTAAAGTCCCAGGAGGGAAAACCTCATATGTCTTCATGAAGACAAATAACCAGGCGCATCTCTTCTAGCACCACTGTGGGAATGGAGTGTGAGCGTCCTACTCTGGACGTAAACTGGGAAGCTAGGAAACCCTTATTCTCTAAGGTACTTTTGTTAAAAGATAATTGTTCGGCCTTTTTTGACTTTCTTTGATAGAAAAGGACATAGAAATTGTATTCGATCTGTCATGAAATGTTAGAATACAAATTTCACAGTGAGTAAGGACAAGCCCTGTTGTCCTATCAGTGTTGTTGTTTTTCGTCAAAGTAAAACGGACAAAACTAGCGAGCCATGCTGACCGGATAATCGCAACAACAAACCCCCAGAGAGGTCGCGTGAGGAGGTATTTTTCAATTTGAACACAATAGATGGAAAAAAAAATGCGGATAAAGGTAAAGTTGTTTGGATCATTTGTAAAATGAAACTTTACTTTCAGGAACCCTGGGAGACCAAGTCATTAAAATACGGGGTTGTGCTGTTTACAAAGCTCCACATCCCAGCAGCCATTGGAATATGATAAAGGAGCGATGCACATCGATCAGCAACACATGCAAACAGCCACTCATAAGGTGATGCAAAACATATTACAGAGAGAACATTTTAAAGATACTACATTATTATAGAAGATGTGTACACCACAGTGGAGCCAGAGACACTTTTTCCTATCATATCTCATTCTTAGATCGCAAAAAAAAAGACAGTTGTTTATTATTTGCTTTTTTGTATTATTTACTTATTCATTAATCTTCATTGGGACACTGGAAGTCCCAGTCCACTCTCTTTCATGGTTTTCTGATTTGCAAGGAAAATTAACTGTGAAATTAACATTTAAGCAGGAAAAATAAGGCATCTGTGACGAATCATCCACTTGCCGTGTCCTTGTGTCAAGTCATTACATCACGCTACAGCGCACATGTACACACACACACACAAACACACACACACACACACACACACACACACACACTTGTCATGCTGTCAGAGAGCTCACAAGTGTTTATGATGTGTCCCACAGAGGAACAGTAAGACAAACATGTCATACAAGGTAATTGTAGGAATGTCATAAAGATGGCATGCAATTATAAAGGTGTGTGCCTGCATGTGTGTGTGTGTGTGTGTGTGTGTGTGTGTGTGTGTGTGTGTGTGTGTGTGTGTGTGTGTGTGTGTGTGTGTGTGTGTGGGAATGTGTCTGAAGAGGTGACCTACAGTCTCAAAGTGAAACTGACTAGAAACACTTCCTGGTGTTGTGCTCTTTTAGACGTAACACAACAGGGGGGGGGGCGGGGAAATGAAGAATAAAAGGGGAAGAAAGATGAAAGAATGAAAAGAAAAATGAAAACATAATGGAGAGAGGCAGGAGGATGCCCACCGGCATTTGCATGTCATTTTTCTTCTGGAAGCCTATTGTACATAATAAAACCCATGTCTTATCTCCACTCGCTCTCCGACACACACACACACACACACACACACACACACACACACACACACACACACACACACACACACACACACACACACACACACACACACACACTCTAAATGAATCAGTGAGGCTATGAAAGAAAGCAAGTGGTGTAATGTAAAGTGATGGCAATTAGAGAGAGGAAATAATAAAAACAGTGTATTTGAGAAGCATAGCAACACGCAAATAGAGCTGATATTTAATGTGGCCATTAAAAGTAGACAGAAGTATTATCATTAGAAAATTGAATAAAAACTGTGAGGCAGATGTGCGTTTCCCTACGTCTGCATGTGTGTGTCTTACACACTTGACAGTTAACTCTGGGAATAACTTTCTTTCTGACAAGTTTTCAGACGCAAAGCGGAAATGTTTTTATTTTATTATTATTCATAAATTACTTTTTCTTCAGTTTCTTTTTGGTGGTGCGATGGGAACATGGAGAGCCAATAAAAGCTGGTTTATTGAAAATGTCAATTTTCATGACTCTTCAATGACTTTGTGACTTTTGTAATCTTGAATTAATTCATTTATGGAAACTGCTTATATCAGACTGTAGCATCGTTTGTTTGGTTGGACAGGAACATCGGCTTGCAGATATGACATTTCAGGCTCACATTAGATTAATATAATCTATTCTAATACGACTCGGGATAGTTTAATGAATAATAATGCATTCCATTTAAATTGTTGAGTCAAATTTTGGATCTGCAGAGTAATCAGTAAGATGTATCTGTAAGTAGTCAAAGCGCTTTCACATTACATGTCATCTTTGACCCATTCACACACTACTCACACACTGATGGATGGCTACCACACCGCCTGCCCATCAGGACTAACTAAGCACTGTTACGGGAGCAAGTGTATTCAATACCTTTTTACATCTAAATATCATAAATCTAAAGATTTTTGGGGCCCTTAAGTTTGGTCCCCAGGTTCGGTTACTTTCCCTAAAAGTAAAGTCTGCGCCTCGTGTTTGTTTTCCAGAACGCAGCTACTTTACGTCTTCGTCAGGTGTATTGCGGAGAACCCAAAGAAGCTCGGTATTGAGTGTGAAGTTGTTTACATGAGCGGCAGCAGCAACACCACAGGCTCGGGCATTTAGTCCGTTCTACTCTTGTTCATTTCAGGGACATGAAAGGTTCTCCGCTGAACAAAGTCACTCCATTGTTTTCAAGCATCAAAAGGTTCAAAATCCCCTTTTAAGTCGCCTGATGACCGACTCTTAAAAGAGAGACGGGGGTGGGCTCGGCTGAAGAGCAGATTAGAGAGTCGACACGGGGAATAGATCAGAAGCAACGCTCCCTCTCCTCTCCACCTCTTTTCCCTTTTCATTTTCGCCTCCCGTCACGAGGAGTTGTGTAATTAACGGGGAAAACGCAAGTGAGAAGGAGATGGAGGGGAAGATAGAGGTTTATCTCTGTTCATGCCAAGGTGACGTACATAAAACCTGACGCATTATATCAGCTGTACCTAGAACCCCGGCGTTATGGGCGGATCCCAGGGGGGCCTGGCCCGCCCACACAGCCGCCGAGCTTCTAATTACAACCGGGAGAAGCAAACACACTTCAGTGGAAAAAGCTTCCGCCGCTCGCCTGCTGACAAATGCGACCCCTCGCCAAGCACCACGGACTCTACAGAAGTTTGATTAGACATCGGAGCCCGGGAGATGGGTTTACCGGACAAGTACCTCACACCACAACAACAACAACAACAACAACAATTCTAGGCACAGGAGCTCCTCCTCATTATCCAACTCTTCCGTATTTTATTTTGTGTCCCAGCCATGGAATTGTGTCGAGCCAAATCTGTCCATCGATCTCCGTCGCTCCCTTCCTTTCAGTGCTCTGGACAGCGCCCCCCCCCCCCCCCCCCCCCCACAACAAGCGGCCCCCGACACAACAGCTGAGCCGTGGACAATCAACGTATTTGCATACGGTGATTGCATAGTGCTTTTTTTTTGCTTGTTAGCAGAGTCCTGCCTGCCTGTTGCAGTTTAATCCAGCGTAAGGGATTAACAGGAAACCATGCATGCAAGCACACGGAACACGAGAGTGTGCAAATCTGCACTTTTTTCACAATGCGAACACAACATTCGTTCAGATGACATTGACTGACTCTAATTTAGTCAAAACATCGATAATCATATCATTTGTTTATTCTTTTGGCCTGTCAGCACGTCACTCATGGGAATTATGTAAATTAGCGACGGCTGGCGTGACCGACTCTCCCGCGGGTAACGTTTGGCATTTTAACGAGCGAAAGCGACCGATCTAAGTTAGGAAGCTGCTACAGGAACGTTAGCTACACAACACAAGGGGTTCAGGGTTTAGTGAATCCATGCATTGTGCTAAATATAAATACAAGAGTGAATTGTGGTTGACACACAGCAACCACACCTGACCTCCACCCACTAAGATCATACTTAAGAATTGTTTAATTACCACAAAAGCACAAATCAGAAGGGACAGTTCACCCAAATCCCTTTAATCTACTGACATGTTTTACTATTGACTTCAATACAATCAAACCTCAACACACACATACACACATACAGACAAACCAGTTTGAATGTACACACAACACTACACACTGCAGCTGATATAAATAAGCCAGTCCAATCAACGATGATTTTCGATGTTGCCAACAAAGTTGTGGGCTTTCTAATTAGCTCGATTACACACACACACACACACACACACACACACACACACACACACACACACACCTGTACTTCTATCTCTGTGAAGACACTTGTTGACACAATGCATTCCCTAGCCCTTTATCCCAACTTTAACCATTACCATCTAAATGCCTGACTGCCTAACCTAGCTTGCCCTAAAAACAAATTGATCAAACCCACCCATCCCCACACACACACACACACAGCACTAGAATAAACCACTGGATAGTGGTAATTCAAAAGTATTAAAATGTGCAGAAGGTGGGTGAATTAGGTGTAAATGTTTTCATTTTGCTCTGCTGTCAAAGCTTTCTTTTGGGCTGTTTACCCAACATAACGTCTACAGTGCACGGCTGTTTTTTTTAACGGTGAAACTTGACAGAGAAAAAAAAAAAAGTATGAATAAGGAGTGAATGGAAATGGACTGACCGCTACTAGGAGCAAAAACGAGCAAAAATACTTGTTCGGTAACATTCACTGGCAACCCGAGGCAGGCTACAAGAAGACGGTTTGGAATCCTCTGAGACAGAAAGGCTAAGGAATGAATTTCACATCTTCTTTTCTACATTTTTTAAAAACATATTTCACCTCTCTCTTTCTCAACTTGGCAATAATAGAGTAAGAGTGGGAATCATTGGCAGTCTTGAAAAAAAATAAAAAATTTAAATCTAAGATGGGTCCAAATAGCTGAATAGGCCGGTGCTGCACTGTGCCCTCGCGGTTGAATTCTGCTATTCCTTTATGAAGAAAAAAAATAAATAATAAATCATAGAGATGAGAATCACGATTCTTATATCTTCACCCGCCCCCATGATACCGTGCTCCCACGGACCTGTATATCTGTCTCTTTCAGTTAAAATGGAAAATTCAATATAACCTCTCAGCTTTTCTATCCATCGATTCAACTGCATTACATCACCCGTTTCAGTTTCCTTTCATTTCAGCGACCGCCTAACATCAGAGCGCCGCATGCTCACTACGCTCCTGGAGCGGAGGACGGACGGATAAAGGCTGATCTGTGTTTACGGTCGGCATTTAGTGAAAGAATGTGAAGTTATGAGCTGTTGAGATCGAGCAAAAAATGCAATGTTACAAAGGTCTAGTCGCCACCTGGTATTCTACATGGAACAGGATCAATGGACCCCTGGAGGCTCTGGCCTGTTAGCGCCGTGGTTGCCACAGTGACGCGAAGAAGAGGAACCTTCCACAGTTAATTCTGCCACCTGGAGTGTCTGAGTGTGTGTGTGTGTGTGTGTGGTGTGTGTGTGTGTGTGTGTGTGCGTGTGTGGTTGTGGTTCTGCTGATGCTTTTCCTTTCGTACAGCAACCATGTTCCAAAAACGGGGTTTTTGTAGTTAGATGAAGAATAATTATTGTTCAAATCATGTTAGTGTTGTGTCTGGCTGTTACAGGCAGTTATCTGGCTCTCATGCAGTGTCTCTTAATAGAACGGTGATGTTCTGCACCACTATTAGGCGGTGCTTTTATATTCACGAGTTGTTGATCTGCAATCTCCAACACAAGGTGAGGTGTGCAACATAAATGATCTGCTTTTATCCCTTTTTCAACCAAACCGAATAGGGGACTAACTAGTCCGTGCTCAGACTGCAGGAGTTTTGAAAATCCTGACCGTTTTTTTTAAATCCGTTTGCATCACACACACACACACACACACACACACACACACACACACACACACACACGAGAAGAATCTTCACGGATGTTCTCCTCTCTCATCTCAAACATGAACACAACAAACATTAGCACCAACCGAGGTACAGACACCAGCAGAGTCAGACTTCAAAGCAATGGGTGGATGCAAATAAGAGATGCTCTGGACTCCAACCGCGATGAAACTATTAGCAATTAGTTTCAAGTTTTGCCTCTCATGGTTATCCCTCCCTCTCTTTCTCTCTCATTCATGCGCTCCTTCTCTCTTTTGTTCGTTCATGCTTTCAGCTCGTTCGCACACGCTCACACTCTCTTTCTCGCTTCTTTCGCCGTCCGCCGTTGGTTCTGGGCTGGTTTCTGACGGGTGTTTTGAGCTGAAAATAGCCTCCCGCTGCATTTTGGAAACTAGACTGATGAGACAGTAAAACAGTAGAGTAGCTCGCTGGCCAGAAGGCGTCTGGATAATGTTGAGCCCTGTGTTACGCCTCAACGGCTCCTGAACCATTGGAGAGCACTGAAGTATCACAGAGGAACTACAGTCAGTTCCTGCTTCCTCTGAGGTAAAGTTTCTCAACAAAAGTAAGGTGGAAAAAAAATAAAACACCCTAAAGGTCCATGAGCAAGTCATGATCACTTTGCACAAAAGGTTGAAAGCTCTGAGTTTCCGCTGTACTTGAGCTGCTACATCTCACATGCAAACCTCAGAAACATGCGTATTAGAGTTTGTGGCCGATTTATCAGCAGACAAACACGAAACACTACATGTCCTTTTATCTTCTGCTGGCTTTTGATTTGTACCCGCTTCTGTCCGGAGAGATAAGTGTCGTTCTAACAGCTTTGTTCGAAACGTTGTAAAGTCGCGCTTTTGTGTTTACAAGGCAGCGCAGCATCAAAAACACACAGACCAGAGGAACACAAAAAAAAAAAAAATGAAAACCAAACAAGCACAGAGATGAAAATGCTGCTTTTGTTGCCAATTGTGGCCCCTTGATTTCAGCTGATTGGAATTGAAAGCAAATAATAGAAAGTTGGAGGTCAAAACAGGAGGAGAAGTGGGGGGGGGGGGGGGGGGGGGGGGGGGGATTGAATTGCAGTAGTATCACAAGAAAGCTTTCAAATATTTGTAGCTGTTGGATGTAAAAAGACTATGAAAAAGAAAGTGCAGGGAGGGAGTAACACATGGGGGGGAGAGAGAGAGAGAGAGAGAGAGAGAGAGAGAGAGAGAGAGAGAGAGAGAGAGAGAGAGAGAGAGTGGTTGAGCGACAGAAAGCTATAAAAATCCCATTAAGCTCTCAGCCTTGATTGCTCGACAATTAAATGTCATTTTCTTTGAGCACATAGACAAGGTTGGCAACTAAACTTCAGCAGTTGGTTTACTCTGTGCGAGAAAGTGTGTGTGTGTGTGTGTGTGTGTGTGTGTGTGTGTGTGTGTGTGTGTAAATGCCGGCCGTGTGTGTGTGTGTGTGTGTGTGTGTGTGTGTTGTGTGTGTGTGGGT